>NC_052058.2:166370592-166670592 GCF_903992535.2 Arvicola amphibius
AGGTTCTAGAGATATGGATGGACAGAAGGCAGTGGATGAGAACCAGGTTTGGGTAGGAAGATGCTAAGTTAAGGTTGTTGTTTTGTTTTTGTTTTGATTTTTTTTATAGGAAAAAAGGTTTGATGTAGCTCACAGTTCAAAGGTATGAACCAACAAGATGGGTTAGTCAAGGTGGCAGAAGTTTAATGCAGTTGTCCACATCACATCCACAATCAGGAAGCAGAAAGTGATAAATGCAAGCTGCTGCTGCCCAGCTCTTTATCTAAGGGGTAAAAATGATAAGACTGACTGATTGCCTTCTTTCTATATAAATTAATGATTAATTTTGTGCTACCAGCACTTACTGAACGTGGACTATGGCAATATTTTTCCAGTGAAAAGTTATTTCATTTAATCCTTACAATAACCCTGTACATTTCAGTTCAGTTCGTGCAAACCTAGCATATTTTGGTAGCAAAACCATGAGTTAATTGGACTACTCACCCATTAGCTCACACTTGGGAAGACCTATGATGGTGTAAACTGTCAACTAGGCAGGATCTAGAATAACTTGGGAGGATGTACTGAACCAAAGTGGGAATATCTGTCACAGGTGATACTGTTCACTGCCTGGGACTCTCTGTAACCAAGTTAAGTTGTTGATGGATCCAGTTTGAGACAGTCACGGGAGATGAACATGGAGAAAGCTCAGAGACAGCTGGCTATATGGATCTGGTGCATGGGTGTGGTGAGCCCTAGGAGAGAGAGGAAGGCTGTGATGGATGAGACGCAGGCTGAAGAGGAGCAGGCAGAGGAGACGGACAAGAAGGTAGCCCGGAAATGGTGCTGGTTGTAGAAAGAAGCTGCGCTTCTTTTGTTTGCCTAGCAGCTTGTCAGTATAGGACGATTTTATGGGTGGGACGATTTTATGGGTGAGAACAGGTAGGATGGGGCTGGAGGGATGGCTCAGCAGCTAAGAGCAGGTGTTGCTCTTGTAGAGAACCAAGGTTCAGTTCCCAGCATCCACATGGGGATTCACAACCATCTGTAACTCCAGTTCAGGGGATCCAACGCCCTCTTCTTATACACATGAAACAAAACACATAGGTTTCTAAAACATGCCACTGAGAAGCCAGGTGTTTTGAATGAGATCATATACATATAGATGGTCAGGGTAGAAGGCTGTTCTCTAAAGGGAATGAGGCTTCTGTCCTGAAGGAAAGGAGCCTCCAACAGCAGGTGGGCAGAGCCAGGGAGGATAGGGGGCAGAATACCAGAGTTTAGCGGAGGTTGGCTTGTGGCATCATGTCAGGCTGCTGGTGCAGATTCCTGGCTCTCCTTCCTGACAGGACAGATCTCACCTCCGGTTTCCCACTGGGGACCTTCCTTCAGGAAGGAAGCTGAGCAAGAGGAAGATATGTAGCTCCCTGGCCTCCCCCTGGAGAAAGCCCCCCTGTTGTTTGTTCAGAAGCTTTTCCTCATGCGTAAACAGATTGTCCAGGGTCTGGTGGGCCAGTGTTGAGGGTACGGACGTGACTGGCTGCAGTTAATGGTCTAGGATCTTGTTCCTTCAGTGAGGATGACCAGGAAACCAGACGGAACCAGCTTTGGGAACATGGCCAGGTGTATCTTGCTGCATACAAAAACCCTCTCTTAAAGTTTGGCATCAGTTTTCCGTGTTGTTATATGGTCTTTATAATTAACATATTTTTGCTTGTTTGTTTGTTTGTTTGTTTTTTCAGATCTCAATATGCAGTCCAGGCAGGTCTTAAACTCAATACACCTCTCCTTCCTAAGTCCCCCAAGTATTAGGATTGTGAGTGTGCACAACTTGGCATATGATTTGTGTTTTTGAATGATTTAATTTTGTTTTACTAAAAGCTTTTATTGGTTTTTATTTGTTTGTTTGCCCAAGTTTGCTATGAAGCAGCAGAACTTGAAATCCTGGTCTTTCTGCCTTCACCTCCTAAGTGCTTGGATTATAGGAGTCTGCCACCAGGCCTGGCCTTCATCATTTAATAATGCACGCAGAATAAAAATTTAAATAGTGCATGTATGCAGAATAAAAATTTAAGGGTATAGCATGTTGAAATGTAAGAGTTGTTCCAGTCCCTCAGCCCTGCAACCCCGGCCTTCTTCCCTGGAAACTTAAGTATATGTTTTAGAATATTTGCGCGTGTGTAAATGTATGCATATATGTGTGCATGCACATGTAAATGAATGCACATATGTGCTTATGCCACCCTTTCTCACATAGTAGCGTATCGTGTGCTAACCCTCTGCTTAGGATGTTGCTTCAGATCAGCACATAATGTTACACCCAGCCCGTTATGTGTCATGGGGAAGGAGAGAGAGAACACTTATGAGTTCCAAAGATTTATTAAATCACCACATAAGCGGGTCATTGATCGATCAGGGCTGTGGTACAAGCAAGGACTTGGGAGCCTCGTTTCTCCTGACAGCCCTGAGCAGGGGCAGAAGTGGGGTTTTTAAGCATAACATTTATCGCCAAGCTACAGTTATAATTTTTCACCAGTCAGGATTTATAGATTAGGGGCTTCCTTGAATGTTCCATCATTGTCGACTGATATACAATGCAAGCCTCTCAATCCAACCAATCAACTTCATTTGTTCCTTCTGTTCTTGGGAACAGCCATAATGTTTCCAGAGAACTAAAGATGTATGATGACCATTTCTACGGTTTAGGGAGGAAGTTGGTCAGCCACTGGAAAGTTCTCAGCTTCTCTAGGGCTTGGGAGCCTGAACTTTATTTCATCCTGCAGGTAAAGGGGAGGTTGAAGTAAAAATGGCACTACTCAGGCCAAGGTGATTTGGCCTACTCCCTCTGAGCCCCACATTGGAGCACCGGACTGAGCTCCCAAGGTCCTGATGAGGAGCAGAAGGAGAGAGAACATGAGAAAGAAAGTCAGGACCGTGAGGAGTGCGTTCACCCATGGAGACGGTGGGACAGATCTAACGGGAGATCACCAACTCCAGTTGGAATGGGACTGACGGAACATGAGACCAAACCAGACTCTCTGAATGTGGTTGACGGTGGAGGCTGACTGAGAAGCCAAGGACAATGGCGATGGGCTTGGATTCTACGGCGTGGACGGGCTCTGTGTGGGCCTTGTCAGCTTGGTTGATTACCTTCCTGGACCTGGGGGGAGTTGGGAGGACCTTGGACTTAACATAGAGTAGGGAACCCTGATGGCTCCTTGGCCTGGAGAGGGAGGGGGGGGGTATGGGTGGAGGGGAGGGGGAGGGAGGGGGAGGAGGAGGGGAGGAGATGGAAATTTTTAAATAAAAAAAAATAAACCAAAGAAAACCAAAAAAAAAACCATTTCACTTTGTTAAAGGACTATTCAGTATTCCATTGAATGATTTTCTGTGCCTTGTTTATTTAACTAGTTCCTAGTGGAGACATTAAGGTTGGTACTAATCTTTTGTTTTTGAAAACAAGACTGTGGGGCTGGGGTTATCACTCAGTTGGTAGAGTGCTTGCCCGGAGTGCTTGAAACTCTGTTCATTACCCACCTCTGCAGGAAACAAGGCATGGTGGGGTGTCCTTGTTATCCTGGCATTTAAGAGCTGAAGGCAGGAGAATCAGAAGTTCAATATTATCCTCCAATACATATCAAGTTCAAGGCCATCCTGGGATACATGAGACTGTGTCTTAAAAGAACAACAAAGAGACACTAGACTAAGGTCATAGTATTTATTTTTCCGAATTCCCAGAATTATGAACTTCTATATATGAAAGATTAACTTTGGTAGCTTGCTTATTTTCTTGTTGTTGTTGTTTTGTTTGTTTGTGCAGTGTTACTAGGTAGCTGTGCCCGCCTTTGCCTCCTGACTGCTGAGACTAAACGAATGTGCCGCCCAAGCCACTGCCTTCTGCTTTTGTTTTATATCTGCATTGCTAGCACAGAGGAGGAAGTGGTGGTTTAATAGCTTGCATGATGAGCCTTTATATTTGTCCTTCTGCTGATACACATCAGTGTTCAGTCCGGGGCTTCTGCCTCCCGAGTGCTGGGATTAAAGGCGTGCGCCACCATCGCCCGGTGATGAGCCTTTATATTTGTCCTTCTGCTGATACACATCAGTGTTCAGTCCGTGGCTTCCCAGGGAAGCCTTACTCACATACCCCAGATCTTCCTCCTGAGCTGGCCCTTTGCCCGTTTCTGTTAGCACGCGATGGAGTCTACCTTGTGCATGTTGAACAAGCGCTCCACACAAAGCTCAACCCCAGAACCCTTTCGTCTTTTGCTTTGTCAGGGTTTCACGTGGCCCAGGACCAGAACTTAATTGATCCTCTTGCCTCCATATCCCAGGTTCTGGGTTACAGGTCAACAATTATGCCCAGCCTAGCAGGCTCACAACATATACATAAACTTATATTATTACGATTGTTGCTGTTGTTGTTATTGGCTTTTTGAGAGTGTTTCATTATAGCCTTGGCTGGACTGGAGCTTGCTATGTAGATCAGGCTGGCCACCAGCTCATAAAATTGTCCTACCGCTGCCTCCCAAGTGGTAGGATTAAAGTTGTAAACCACCACGCCCAGGCGAACACATAAATTTAAAAAGTAATAAATATTTAGCCGGATGGTGGTGGTGCACGCCTTTAATCCCCACACTCGGGAGACAGAGGCAGGTAGATCTTTGTGAGTTCAAGACCAGCCTGGTCTATAAGAGCTAGTTCCAGGACAGGCTCCAAAGCTATTAGAGAAATCCTGTCTCAAAAAACAAACAAAGAGCTAGTTCCAGGACAGGCACCAAACTATACAGAGAAAACCTATTAAGAAAACAAACAAAAACAAAACAAAAATAAAAGCAGTAAATCTTTTAAAAAGGAAAATCATTTTTTAACCTAAACCAAAATCTGTTACCAACATTGTCATACTTGGGCCCTCCCGGAATGTCTCCCCCGAGGCCTTTCTTGGGCATAACCCTCATGTCTCCTGGTGGCCCTGACCACACTGTGCCATAGTTCCTTGTCTATGTGTCCAAAACCATCCAGACTGTGAGCTCTGCAGCCAGCGTGGTAGCTGCACACCTGTGGCTTCATTCCAGAAGCAATGTCCAGAAATGGTCTGCAAAATCAGAAAGCGGATTAATTCTCAGTTGGGGGTCTTTCCAAGCAAAACATTCTTGATTCTTCTATTTTCATGTAAGATGGTTCCTAGACCCCATGGCACCCCTCAGTAGGCTTCTATTGGCCAATGTGTCCTCAGTCTGTCCAGCCCATTCTAGGAGTCACAGCCTTGCAGCAGAGACACACCTGTAGACAAAATGAGTAATCAAGTTAAGGCCCCACTTTCCTAATGCATCTCTTCATGTATGACCTATTTGTGATTAGGTCCTTGTCCGAAGACCTTTTTCTGGGAGATCCAAATTCACTTCTGACACATCAAGTAGGAAAACCTCAGTCAGGACCAGCGTTTTGGTCTTTAGTAGCCTTGTGTTGGTTTACAAATATTGAAAAACTCCAAAGCACAGCCCTTCCTTTCAAAAGTTGCTGATCTGGTGGAGAAACCCATAATGACTCCTCCGTAAGTATGCTGGCAAGTTTTATGTTGACTAAAAGTTGCTGATCTGGTGGAGAAACCCATAATGACTCCTCCGTAAGTATGCTGGCAAGTTTTATGTTGACTTGATATAAGTTAGAGTCATCTGAGAGGAGGGAGCCTCAGTTGAGAAAATGTCTCCATAAGATGAACTGTAGGCAAGCCTGTAAGACATTTTAATTAGTGATTGTGGGTGGAGCCATCCCCAGGTTAGTGGTCTTGGGTTCTATAAGAAAGCAGGCTAAGCAAGCCATGATGAACAAGCCAGTAAGCAGCACCCCTCCACGGCCTCTGCATCAGCTCCTGCCTCCAGGTTCCTGCCCTGTTTAAGTTCCTGTCCTGACTTCCTTCAGTGATGAACAGGAATGTGGACACAAGAAAAATAAATTCTTTCCTCTCCAAGGTGCGTTGGTCATCACAGCAACAATAATCCTAAATCCTCGGGGTGCTTTCCAAGCTGTGCCTTCATTTGCTTTTCAGGACCCTCTGAGATTTGCAGGACCAAGATTCCTGTTTGGCAGGCAATGATCCTGAAGTGTAAAGTAATTTGGCCCAGGTCCCAGAGCCAATGATGTCCTCAGCTGGCTTTTCCCTCCACTGCACTGAAGGCTTTACTGTCTAGGAGACTACTAGACTCAGAAGAATTAGGAGATTCTGCCTGACTGAGTTCAGATGTGCTCCAGGAAAGACAGCCACATCTGTTGCTTGTCTTCCAAACATCTGATGATTTTTGAGGTGAATGATTTGAAGCACCCAAAGAAACAAACAGCGTACTTATGAGCCAGGGATCACCACCCTTAGACTGGAGGCCTCCCCAACCAGGCATATTTTCAATGAGTTTGGAGATTTGAGAAGTCAGGGAGATTTTTCTCACCTCAGAAGGCACTCTCTCTAAGAAGAGAAAATCCCTTTAATCAGAGTGATATTGTAAGGAAAGGGAAAATAGATGGGAATGGATCCTAGAGAGAGAGAGGAGGACATCTGACTTCATGCAGGAGACCTTTCTGCGAGGAAGTACGTCCAGGCAGAGAGAATAGCACAGCTAAAGGCCGGGAGAGATGGAGAGCACACGGGTACTTTCCAAATTGAAGGTTGCTGTCTTCTACTTCCCGAGATGTTTCACACCCTCCTCTCACACACCTTACTTCTCTTGCTCCCACCACTTCATCTCCTCACCCCCAGACCCAAGACTGGGAGGGAACACAAGAAGAACCACCCATCCTGCCTGTCGTCATTGCCTCTGTTAGATCCTTCTGCTTGTCCCTCCGTGTGCCAGTGTTCTGCCCCCCACAGGCCTCCTGGCTCTGGAGCTTGCATCTGGGTTAAGCCAAGAGGAGGCAGTGGTAGAAAGCCAAGGGCAGGAGGGGAAGAGAGACTGGTATTTATTCCAGCATGGTTGGTTGTAACTCCACCCCTGTCCTTCACCAGATTCTTGGAAATCCCCATCCCCTCTACCTTTCATTCCCCTGCTGGCTTCCCTTCCTGCCGCTGCTAACCAGTGTACTGCCCTGCTCCTCGCTGGTTTCCTAAGCCCTCATCATACTTTCTTTAAATCGTCCCGGTTCAGGTGTCACCTGTTTTCTGCTGAATGTGAGACGGAGATTGAGGGGGAGCTGGAGCTCTGGACTCAGCGTGTGTCATTTAAGGACGAGTGAGTTGTCAGACCTGGGAGTCTGATGCCAACAGGATTCAGCCTGGAGGCTGAAAAGCACCCTGCCTTTCCTTCAGGCTTTCTCCAAGTGTATCTTTTCTTGGAGAGTTTTCCTTGAGAGCACAATGTCAAGTGATCTCCATGGCCATAACCATCATTCATTCATTCATTCATTCTTCATTCTTCACTTAACAAATTCATCTTAGCATCTACTCTGTGCTAGATTTGGTACTGAGAATGACTTGGTACCCAGCTCTGTCCCAGGGTTGGAGTCAATCATAACCCTGGATGGGAAGTGTTGGGTTAAAGGGAACAACAGTTGTTCTTAGTTGCTGAACCATCTTTTCCACCCTATGTGTGTTTTTTTGTTTGTTTGTTTGGTGTGTGTGTGTGTGTTTGTGTGTGTGTGTGTGTGTGTGTGTGTATTTTGCCTGCATATATGTCTGTGCTCCACTTGTATGTCAGGTGCCCTCAAGGCTAGTGTTGAGCATCACTGGGAGTCTTGTTTTTTAAAATACTGATTTCTGGGCCCTAGTTCTTCTGAATCAGAGCCTCTGGGAGGAGCCTGAAGTCTACTTTACTGAAACCAGCACTCCCTTGGTTTGTAGACTGGAAACTAAGAGCATACCTAGGTGGCCAGGTGCCTTCTCTGAGAAGTATTCTCCAGTTTAGGGAGGAATGGATGCATAGAAGCGTATGGCACAGAAACAACACAGCAATGATGTGTTTTGAAGATTAGAAATTATGCATAAGATGCCTACCACATGACAGGTTCCCCCCGCCCTCATCCTAAGCACTTCTTAGATAATCACATACTAAAACTCTGTGATTGAAATTGCATGCCTCAGAAATACTGCAGTAGATCTCTGCAAGGGTGTGAGGAAGCTCATCTGAATGCGTTGTGTGGCCCTCCGCTGGTAAAAAGAGCTTGAATAAGTGGTCCCTAAGTCCCTGAGAGGCTGGTCCATGTTTCTGTCATCTTCCTGTTGATGGCCTCCTGGCCCCATTTCCAGGCTTACCTGGGCTTCTTCTCTTTTACATAGCCTGTAACATCATCAGAAACAATTTGAATGAGGACCCAGTGATCTGGGGCAGACACCCATTAAGATGTGGCTGGATGCAAGTTGATCGGGAACGCCTGAGGGTCTACTGAAGGAGGAGGCACCTGCTGGAGTGTAATGGATTCTGAGTTTGCGCTCTGACTAACTTGCTTGGTAAGTATAGATAAGTCACATACACACACACAAACCCCGCGCACCCCCAAATTTGGGCATCTGCAAACTGGAAAACAGGGTTTGTGTTAGAATCACATTTTTTTTTTTCCTGGCTATTACTGTTTTAGTATCTTGGATTCCGAGAACACGTCTGACCCTACCATAAGTCTGTGATAGAAAGGTGATACCCAGCTGTGAGGAAACTAAGGCCACAGTAGGGAGCGGCACAGGGCCACACAACCACACAGGTGCCACACCAACTCCACCAATGGCTAGCCCTTGGTCTGGGTCTCTGGAGATCAGCTTTTTGCTAAGTTGGCTAAGACATAGAGACACAAATTGTGAGACCGAGAAAAATTTGGTCTCAGGTCCAGGAAGCGGGCGGTTCCCCACAACCGGGTGAGGCTAAGGAGCTGGGCGGAGGCGCGCGAAGCTAGCCAGCGGTGAAGCTGGTGTGCTAGCACAGGGCGGGGCCGGAGGAGGGGACACGCTGGGAAGGGAAAAAACGGGATCGTGAGCAGTGCAGAGCTGTGACGGCAAGGAGCGCTGCTGGGCATCATAGCAGCGCTCACAGGGGAAGATCGCAGAGGCAGGTAAGGCGCACGCACAGGGTTGGAGAAGTGCAGGGGTTTCCGTCTCCTCGGCGAGGTTCAGTATGTGTTTTTCTTAACAGGGAGGACCCGGTTTGGGGTGCTACTAAAATACCGAGTGGATCCTCCCCAGAGAGAAGAGCAGGTATCCCCCAGCAACACAAGTAGATGAAAGTTTAGCTGATCGTGGAAATCGTGGAAGGCTAACACACGTCCTCCCACTACTCCGTCCAGGCAGCAAAGGCTCCTCCATTCCTGCAGACAGGTGAAGATGTAGAACACCTACAGGTCTGCAGGGGGTACTCATGGAAGCAACATTCCAGGAGTCGGTCTTGCTCGACCAAAGCCGCGGGCTCTGCAGAACTAACTGCCTTGCCCTTTCTGCTCTTCACTGTGACTAGCCTTCTGCGACCAGTTCCCAGGAAAGCGCGGGACTCCCAAAGCAACTTCTGTGGCTAGTAGCAGATCTAGGTTGGAAGGCAGGCATCTTGGTTTCTAGTTTTCAGGCAGGGTAAACCTGTACGGGTCAACCATGGCTCTGTGACTTGGGCTTTCTTTTCTAAAAATCGCCCCCTGTAGAATGGATTGCATGCTCCAGTTGCTCCACATAAACCACATTAGGGCACAAGGGAATGTTTGGGAGGTCTCTTATCTCAGCCAGTGTGCAAAAGCCCAGGTAGCAATCCCTCCTAATTCCTACTTCCTAAGCCTCATTCATTTGCATGTGAGAAAACTGAGGCCCCTATCTAGGGTCACACCGGGGGGCCAAATTGAATTAGAACCAGTGTTTCTTCGCCCCTAGCTCAGTACCCTATTTCACGTGCAGATATCGAATAAACACATTCTCTCTGGCACTCAGCCACTTTGTCAATGCCAAATGGAGGGTTGCTATGCTGGAAGTGTTAAAAAACTGCTTTTAAAGTCTGTTAACACCCTAAGATGAAAACCAACAAGCAACTTTCTTCACACTTCTCAGGGCACATTCCTATCTGTAAATGTGGGGGTACTTGAAGTAGCTTCTCAGAGGGAGGCCAGACAAGACCAAGAACCTCCGGTCTACACGCGGCTACACATACTGGATCAGTAGGGGGCAGAAACCCAGATCTCCTCGTTCTCACACTGCGGGAGGCACTTCTAAATGGCGAGGGAGGCAGGATTCACCGGAAAAGGTGGGAGACAATGCAGGAGGACCACGGTTCGGAGATTCACGAAAAGAAATAAGAACCGCCTGGTTTCTGTGGAGGGTGGGAGGGCCACGGCAGGGAGTGGCACACAGGGGGACTGTTCTTGGTAATAAGGGGTGAATTTATTATGTAAGTTTTATATATATGTGTATATGTATATATAATATATATTATATATATGATGTGGAGACAGCTGGGGAACCATGTCAGGAGCCTTCCCAGCAATATTCTCTTGCCTTTGCTGCTTCCAAAACACTTCCCCATCTATTGTCTCTTCCAGTGTTCACGAGGTAAGCCAGGCATGGGTAATTGCCCCCATCTTACAGATGCCTTTCAGAGGAAAGAAACGCAGTATTCAAGGCCACACAGCCAGACACAAGCCAAGGCTGGGCTCATGAAAGGCTCCCTTGAAAGGCAAGATCACAGGCTGAGTGTGTACGGTTTGTGGGTGTGGACGGCCACACCTAGGTACACAGGGAAGAGTGTTGCAAAACCATTTACTGATGTTTGGGGGCCAAGAATGTTTGCCCTTTGGATAAACGGGTTCAGATCAGATGCAGGAAGTGTCTGGGCTTCCAAAGAAGGCTCACTATTTCCCTTGCCTGTTTCATTACCACCTGATCAAGGAGCCTCTCCTTTCCCTAAGACAGCCTGTCTTGATCTAACTTAGAGTTATTACTTCTCTGTTTTCCTCTGAAATCATTGAATGCTGTTTTCAGGAATCTGTTGGGAGGAGAGTTAAGGGGTGGGGGGCTCTCTAATAGAAGAGGTATTGGTTCACTTGTTCTCTTGTTCTTCAGTGCTTGCTGTGTAAACAGGCCTGGAGAAAAAAGAAATGCATGAGGCCCAGCTCCTTGCCTGGAAATCTCCAAGCACATGTGCACACACACTGGGCCCACATGTCCACTCACCCACAATGGCTGAGGAGCAGGGTTTTCTTTCCTTCCTTTTTTTTTTTTTTTTTTTTTTTTTCCTGTAGCAGGGTTTTCTAACGAGGCTGTTTTCAAAGCCCTCTGGTAACAACAAGAGAAACTAGTTATTGAGTGGAAGAGGGGCAGATGTCTTGGGAAGGGACGAATGGATGAGTTTGCTGAGCAAATGGAAAGTACCAAGGAATTTCTGCTTAAGAAAACAGTTTAAGCAAAGGCAGGAGACATGAAGTGCAGGCAATGTCTACTGAGTCCATGGCTTGGAGCTCACCGCCGTGGGCACAGACTGAGAAAGCCATAGGGAGGTGGAGCCAGTGGCAGGGGCTCATCCACAGGAGTTTGACAATCACCACTTCTTTTTAGTTCGCTCAAGAGAGTACATGATACGGCTTCTGTGTTCCTCCCGTCAGAACTCCAAATGTCCCGGGAGGGTCTGATAGGTGAAAGGTTGCTTGCCTCTCCACTCCACTCAGTGAATTCCACTTTGTCCTTCACTTGCCCCTTACTTCCATTTCCTACACAATCTGTCTCTTTCCTGGGATAGACCGCCCACACAGGTAGGAAGCTAGGAGGAAAAGGGTACAAGTCAATCAGTTGGCCCTCGGTTTACCTAGGCCATGACGTCAGGTGTAAGTTAATCCAGAGACTCAGGAATATCTTAATCCACTAGAAAGACTCTGCAGCCTTCTCCGTCTCGGGCTGAGATACCTCTTGAAAGCTCCCAGAGGCTGCTTCCTCTAGCCAACCCAATCTCCCAAGATCTCACAACATGGCTCTGTGATTCATACCATCACAGGACGTTTGAGCTGACCATGACCCCTTCATTTTGCAGATGCAGATAGAAGAAGCTGAGATCCAAAACCATGGAAATCACATGCCCAAAGTCACACAAGTGGCAGCTGGACCAAGACTGCTGCCTAGGCTTCCATTTCCTCTGCTGTAAAATGTGGACATTTAGCCTTAATGAATTCTGAAGGCCCTCCAGTCTAGCCCCTGCACTACATAGACCACCACCACCATCTGTGTCATTACAGCCGTGACTTACAGAATACTCTTTAATCTTCACAGCAAAGCCATGCTACAGAGAGTTAATTCTGTAACATGTTTAATTACTTTATGACATCAGAGGACAACTTTTAGGAGTTGTTTCTCTCTTTTCACCATGTAGATTCCAGGATCAAACTCAGGCCATCAGGGTTAGCAACAGGCACCTTTCCTCACTGAGCCAACCCAGTGGTCTGCTGGGACACATCCATACACTGTCTGTCCACACATATTTGATTAGCAGCGTTCCACTTATTTCTATGAAACTGAAGACTCCCATTTTACCACTCAGCTCATTCTACTGGGTTCTAGAAAGCTTCTGCTAAGGTGCCAGCACCCTGGAGAAAGAGAAGATTTTTAGGTTGTACCATTGGCTGGTCCACAGGTTAAATATGGGATTTATTTAAATCCCAAAGTCACCCAGTTAAGACGTTATGAACCTGGGACTGGGAGACGACAATCAGATGCTCCTTGGCCATCACACAGTTCTTGTAGCTACAGCTCTAGCTGTTGCAGGAAGGGAGAGGAGTGGTAGGGTGGGGCCAGAACCCACAGAAAGATGATTGTACAACTCTTAGGAACTGACGTTGGGGGATCCACCCTTGGTTCTGAGGTTTGTGTGACTGGTTCCTTTCTCTTCCGCCTCTCTTGCCTCTTCCCCAATTCCTAGCTCTCAGCCTTCCTGTCAACGCCAAGACTCTGGCTGTATCCAGATGCACCCTGGTGAGATCAAGGAACTGAGGAGTTGTGGGACATCCACAAGGAGATTCTCAAAGATGTCTCAGAGCCAGCGGAGTTTCTGTACTGTTTGGTGAGTTCTCCAGATTTGTGCCCTAGCAGTCAAAATCCCTTTCCAAGGAAGGATACCCAAGAAAACTGACCAGGAGCAGAGAGATCTCACTTCTGCTGTATGGATGCTCAGGGTTTAAAAACTGAGTGTATGTGCTTCTCAAAATGAAAAGCACATTACTCCTCTGTAATGTAATAAAAGAATGCATACGTACAGCAAGCTTGGGAAGCATAACAACCTTATTAGTTATAGTTAAAAATGCATAACTCCATAAGTCTGCCCTCTTAACCATATGAGTGTTACCAGTCTTCACATTGCCGTGGCATAAATCTCTAGAATTTTGCTTCCTGCACCAGAAACTTTACACTCAGTGTTCAACAACTCCCACTGATGATTTTTTTTTTTGATAGATAAGGAAGCCATATCCATCCTGGAAGCTAACTTTCTTCTGAGTGGGCTTGTCTAGATCCATGCTGGTTGTCTGTATTTGTCTGTAAATTTGTCTGGGGCTTTTCTTCCTTCAACCTTCCTGTTAGTCATCTATCCCTGCTCCTGCTTTGTCATGCCTTCTATCCTGGTCCAGGACTCAGCACCCTGTCTCCAAACATCTTTGTCACTAACCTGCCTCAACTCTCACCCCTGCCAGGTCACATAGCAGCTACACAGTTATTGATCTGCTCATTTTACCCTCTTAAAATGCAATGGTATCTTTAAAGCCAACTACAGGATCAAGTTCCAGCACATGGCACTCCAGTGATTTGGCCCCATCAATTTCTTCCGTCCTTCAACCTGTCCCCTCCTTCTGTCCATCTTCCATTCCAACATCTTTATGTGATCTTCCATTCTTCTAGACACTTTATGCACTGTCTTGTTGATGTACCATTGTTTATATCTTTCCTGTCCTTGCCTTCTTTATCTCTTAGGACGGTTCAAAGTCCAGCTCAAACCACTCCATCCCATTGAACGTTCCCTAAGCCCTAAGGAGTGTTAATCACTTTAGGTAGCTCTTTTACATAGCTCCTGTGTTGTCACCTGTATCATATGAGGCTGGCCTTGAGGGTGATACTGGGTTTGTGCTTTCTCTAGGCACCAGCACAGACCCTAATCTGAGAAAATAATGATTGTCTGAGTGACTCATTGAGTCATTAATTTCACCGTGATGTTCCTGCTTGCCACTGGCCCATACGGAGGAAAACTCAGATTTCTTGCCTCTTACATCTTAATTCAGGAATCTATGTTCTTTTCCCTCTTTCATCCAGACAAGAGCACAGTGGATGGCAGAGAACCCCAAAGGTCTTTCATAGAATGTAGGCCAGTCCTGGGTAGAAGTATGGTGCTGCTATATTATTTTGATTATGTTCCCCTCGTTCTTCATAGTGCTGCCATGAGTATGGTGAGAACTATCTTTTCTAGGGGAGAGACCTGGTAGGTAAAGCCATGTTTGATACATATAGGTGATAATAATATTTCCTGACAGTTCTCCCTTGGTGAACTGTTTGGTCTATTCTG
The DNA here is from genome assembly GCF_903992535.2 of Arvicola amphibius. NCBI lineage: Eukaryota > Metazoa > Chordata > Mammalia > Rodentia > Cricetidae > Arvicola > Arvicola amphibius. The sequence goes on from NC_052058.2 coordinate 166,385,052, forward strand.
GAGTCCTCAAAAAAGACACTGCTTACTACTCCCTGATCATGAACAAGCTACTTAATTGTTTGGGGCCTCAGTTTCCCTGTGCATAAAATGGGAGGAGCTAGATTAAAATAACCTCTAAAGTTCTTGTCGCCTGGTCTAGTTGATTTATACAATCCAAGAAAAATAGAGAGTAATATGGTTTTCAATGGCCAGGAAAAGCTCTATTCCACACACACGGTGGGATGTGTCTGTGAGGGCTCACATACAGCAGTGAGGAAAGTGGACGTAACCCTTCCTATCACTGAGCCCGTGGCTTAGTGGAGAAGACAGACAAGCAAAGTAGAGTGGGGAAGAGTCATGGTATTGGGTCTCAAGCCTAGGTCAGCAAAATGGGGAAGTTGTTCAAGCTGTTGGTAACAGAGACACCCCTTCCCTTTCTCCTCTTACCATCAGATCACGTTCCAGTTCTTCCTGTACCTCAATCTCTGTTGCTATGGAGACTTCCAATGGGACTGAGACCTGGTACAAGAGCCTCCATGCTGTGCTGAAGGCTCTGAATGCCACCCTTCACAGTCACTTGCTTTGCCGTCCTGGGCCAGGGCCAGGACCTGGGCCAGACAATCAAACTGAAGAACGTCGAGCTAGCCTTCCTGGCCGTAATGACAACTCCTACATGTATATTCTCTTTGTCATGTTCCTATTTGCTGTCACCGTGGGCAGTCTCATCCTGGGATACACCCGTTCACGCAAGGTGGACAAACGTAGTGACCCCTATCATGTGTACATCAAGAACCGCGTGTCTATGATCTGATGTGAGGTGCCCAAAAATGACGGAAGAGTCCGATGCCTGAGGATTGTCTTCTTGGGCCCCCAGAACTCTGGACCCTCTCAAGCCTTAGTGTCTCTATCGATACAAGGGCAACAAGAAATTGGTAAGAGAGATTGTCGTTGGGACCAGAGAAGAAGGGCTGGTAGGCCTGGCCTTGTGGATAAGATATTTTTTTCCAGATAAAGATAGGCATTATATACTAAGAGCCCATGAACAAATACATAGAAGTATGGCTACTGGTGAGTAGGAGAAGAGGAAGAGGAAGGGAAATGGAGCAGAAGACGCTCTGGAAACATAATCTTTTAATGTGTGATCTTCAAACATGAGAAACCTTGATAAAACCAGGTAATACTACTTGTTTGTGTTAATTCATGTTTTATTTCTTTAAACATACAACACATGTGGGTTTTGCCTCATCTGCCAACAAAGCGGAACAGGTGCCTTGACTGGAATCCAGGAACTCTTGTCTTTTTGCCTAGGACTTTTCAGTGATACATGGAGTAAGAGCCTGGCCCAAACAACTTGAGGTGGAGCACAGTAGTGCACACCTGTAATCCTAGTGCTCAAAGACCGAGAAGGGAGGATCATTTGAGTTCAGGAGTTCAAGACCAGCCTGGGCAAGCTCTATCTTGGTAGATAGTTGGGGAGGGGGTAGTAAGAAATATCTTACTTTTACAAATATTACCAAAAACATGCCATTGTGTTAATGTATTGCTCAAGCACTTCGAAGATCTTGACAGAGACTGCAAAGAGCAGAGGTCTTAGCATTATATTCACTAGCAACATGGTCATGTGCCTCTTGAGCCATGTCACCAGGCTCCTCCTTGTCATGTCTCCAATGCCAGGGACTTCACTACCTCGGGTGTAGCTTCTTCTACTCTGAATTCTGTGAGAAATGTTCTAACACCAACTTCAAGTTTGTTTCTAGGGGATTACTTTTTTACCTAGGAGATGGCCCTGTTGAAGGATACAGTGTCTAAAAGGCTTGGTTCAAAGGGAAATCCAATGGGCATCTTACTTTTAAAGTTGTTATAACTTTATCTGGTTGGAAGTTTTTCGTTTTTGTTAACCTGACACAATCTAGAGTCATCTCGGAACCTCAGCTGAGAAAATGCCCCCATCAGACTGGCCTATAGGTAAGCCTGTGAGTTATTTTCTTGATTGATGATTGGTGTGAAAGGACCCAGGCCACTGTGAGTAGTGTCATCCTTGGGCAGTGGTCCTGGGTTTACAGGAAAGCAAACTGAACAAGCCAGATGGAAGGAGCCAGCATGTAGCTTTCCCCATAGATTCTGCTTCGGTTCCTAGCGCCAGGTTCCTGCCCCAATTTCCTTCAGTGATAGATATGACCTGAAAGATGTAAGATAAAATAAACCCTTTCATCCCCAGGTTTCTTTTGGTTATGAAGTTTATCACAGCACTAAAAACCCTAACTAAAACAGCTGTGTACTTCTCTTTTTGGTTCTTTCATTTTTCTCCTTAGTGTAATGAAATAAACTTTAAGGTTTAATGTCAGGGCTTATCAGTTCTGCCCTTATATTCACTACATTAGGCTGAAGCACATAAAAGTGCTATTTATATCAGTCAAAAGCAGGTGAATATCAATTGTTTCACAGGGTTATACCTAATTTATATACCATGGTGAGTGAATTCTTCATCAGCGATTCTGAAGCCATCTGAGGGATCCCCGTGTGCTTCCCAGAAGGCCCCATGGAAACAAACATGTTTGTATTCAGCAACCCCTCATAGAATTTTGATAGCAGTTATCTCAATGGTGTAGAATTATAGGTGATTTTCCCTTCCCGTTTTAGCAGTGTGTGTGATACTTGACTTATATGACCCGACATATGATGCCTGCATTATATTTTTTTATTTTTTTATTTTTTTTGGTTTTTCGAGACAGGGTTTCTCTGCAGCTTTTAGAGCCTGTCCTGGAGCTAGCTCTTGTAGACCAGGCTGGTCTCGAACTCACAGAGATCCGCCTGCCTCTGCCTCCCGAGTGCTGGGATTAAAGGCGTGCGCCACCACCGCCCGGCTGATGCCTGCATTATAAAGGGCAGGAAAACTGCTTCTCCCAGTAAAACCAAATGTTTCTCAGCCAAGAGCACTAATTGCTCTTGCAGAGGATCCAGGTTTGCTTCCCCAGCTCCATGTGGCTCACAACCATCTGACTCCTGTTGTAGGGGATCCAATGCCCTCTTCTGGCCACCAAGGGCACAAGGCATGCTCGTGATACACTGACAGACATACATCCAGGCAAACATCCATACACATAAAATACAAATGAATAAATCTTTAAAAACAATAAAATAAATGCTTCTGTGTTTATTGAATGGAGGCTCAAACGAGCCTATGTTGGATGAGCAGTTATGTTGGACCTCTACAAAAGTGTTGAAGTCCGTGCCCTGAGCACCTTTTCATGAGAGAAAAGAGGTGACTTCCTTAAGGACATATGACAAGGCAAGATAGCAGATTTAGGAGTCTACAGCCACTGGGACTCCAGAGTCTCTCTCCTCTAAACACCCTCATAAATGGTAGACTGCAATTGAGTACCGCGTTGAGTGGTCTGGTGAAAGAGGACAGAAGTGTTTTTGAGAAATGAGATTAACTTGATCTGCAGGATTTAGAGAATGGGAGAACTGGAACTGAGCTCTGAAGTGTAGGATAAATAGGATAAATAGGTAGAGCAAATGGAGAAAATGAGACAAGGGGAGCTTGGAGCAGAGACTTTCACACACGCTGTCCTTGGAAACTGGAAGAATGCACAGAAGCTGCCCCTGTGTGGCTGCTCTTTGACTCCGTCCCCATCTGTGGAGGAGGCTCAGCACACACTTACACTCACCAGGAGACTTAACTCTAATTCCTTTACTTTCAAAGGATGATGATGATCAGCCGATGATTTCAAACAGAAGCTGCAGAGACAAATGTTTCATCTTGAGAAAGCCTTCAAGTTTAACAGATGTGATGGAAATTGGGCAGGATGGTGCATGCTTGCAATTCCAGCACTTGGGAAGTGGTGGCAGGTAGAGCCCTGGGACTCACTGGACATCCAGTACAGCCTACTTGGAAAGTACCAGCTCAATGAGAGATCACAAAACAAAATGGATGGTATCTGAGAGACAGCAGCTGAAGCTGTCCTCTGGCCTCCATACGCACACATGTACATATATGTACCTGTGCGCAGACGCATGTACACCACATACCAAAAAAGGAGGGAAAGGAAGTGTTTGTGGATGTTTATGGAAGTGGAAGTTTAGTAAGACTTGATCAGGAGGTACAATAGAGTGTGGTCCATGGATGGTGACCCAAGTAGGTTGATGGCACTGCTTCGTTTTTGTTCAGTGACCCAGGACAATGACTCCAACCTGCGTGTATTACTCAGCGTCATTCTGGTTGAAGCATATCTACTAGAAATCTCATTTCTTACCAGGTGGTGCTGCTGCATGCCTTTAATCCCAGCACTCAGGAGGCAGAGACAGGCAGATCTCTGTGAGTGTGAGGCCAACCTGATCTACAGAGCTAGTTCCAGGACAGGTTCCAAAGCTACAGAGAAACCCTGTCTCAAAAAAAAAAAAAAGAAAGAAAAGAAAAGAAAAAGGAATCTCATTTCTTAGTGAGGAGAAACTGAAGATAAAAGTCCAGGACCAGAGGTTTACTTATAAAGCACACTTGGCAAAAGCTGCATACATTTCATTTGCTCAGGTCCATTCATGAGCGCTTAGCCCACAGCAGGCTGTAAGGGAAGCTGGCACACAAGGTCTATCTGGCTACCCACATTCCAGCCAATGTCTATTACATAGTTGGACAGCTAGTAGGGTTGAGTCCACCCTTCTCTCTGCTGATATAACTGGTCAAGATCAAAATACTTATAACACTGCTAGAAAGAAGAAATGCTGCTACTTTCATTGGATCTTCTCAAGAGGGCAATTATGGAAATCTTAGGAGCATAAATAACCACATCTGTCTTGTAAATGTGGCTGCGTGACTTTTGATCTTCCCCCCGATGGCACCATCGAGTCTAGTCTCTGTTCTCACTGGGGTGGTCATATTAACATAGCAGGGTAAGCACAGGAGGCATGGACAAAGCAAAGCTTTCAGAGCCAGCCCTCTATTGAAAAGATTCTTCTTTCAAGTGCTACCGAGAATTCTGAACATGATCTGCCTGATGAAACCAGAGAGCCCATCCGTAGCAGTGGTTAACCCTCAACAGAGTGAGCCTTGCGGCTAAGCGAGTCAGAAGCAAGTCAGAAGGGAAGGAAGGGGGAAGAAAGCTAGTGTTAGATGAACAACAGCACCCTTTGCTACACACTGCCATGAGCCAAAGGTTTCATCTCTTTCTGGGGGCTGCTGAAGCCAGTGATGAGCTGATATAAATAAGATGCTCTGATCTCATCCCTTCAGCTTGGGACAACGCTGAGCTACCATCTCAGTTCCAGAACCCCCGGGTCAGCTAAGGCTTCCACTGCAACCGTACTATGCCTTAGCTTTGTCCTCTGCCCACTCCTGCTTCCTTAATTCTTTACCCCCAATCTTCTCAGAGTCTCCCATCAAAAAACGTTCTGTGCCTAACTCCGCTTCTAAGAAATCAGTTTCTCCTCAAGAACTGCATTGACACCGAGCCCATTCCTCTGTCCTGACAGAGGCAGTTACTGGTTGTAATGTACTGAAATAAAAGGAAAACCAATAGACTAGCAATGCTAACTAGTGACTAGAAAGAACTAGCCACTAGATGGCGCAGCATTACGCTTCTACAGCTCCTCCACAGCATAGACTGTCTCTAGTTGACTCATTGTTTTCTTCCTTCCTTCCTTCACATAATCTGTAGAGTCCTCCCTCTTTCCCCACCCCTCTCTACTTCCCACTTGCATGATGATCTGACGTAATAGGATCAGTTGTGAAATATGGTAGGCTCAGGGAAGGTAGTCGTGGGAACCACCCCAGAAGATGAAGAGTTTGAGAAATTTATATAACTGAGTCGATCTATCAGTTCTCTGTTGTGGGGTTCATAAAAAGAAATATTCCCCTATTTAGGAAAACATTTAGTCTTTGGAAGGTTGGAGAGCTTTCTTTACTTCAGGGGGAAATACTTGAAGGTCTTTTTTCCATTGTATAAATTTCTAAAGGAATAGGGTTTGATTGTCTAGGGGAGGAACAGCCCTACAGACTACAGGGAAGAGAGCTGGGTTATACAAGCCTTGGAAGATGGAGGGGTAATGGGGGCCTGTGTTTAGCCTTCTCTCAGTCTCTGCCCAGTCACTGATGATGGCAGTGATGAGCGCAAGGTCACCAGAGGAATGGACACCCAGCTAAATGAGCAGCTGGAGGCTGGATCCTTCTGCCTGGACACTCAGGAATCCCATAATACACTAAACTGGAAGCCATAGCATATACAAAGGACCTGGTATAGACCTGTGCATGCTGCTTCGGTCTCTGGGAGTCCATGTGAGTTTTGGTGATGCTGATTTAGAAGACCTTGGTTTCCTGGTGTCGTCCATCCCCTCTGGCCTTTATATACTTATGGCTTTCTCTTCCATAGGGTTCCCTGAGCCTTGCGGGGAGGGATCTGATACGGGCATCTCACTTAGGGCGGAGTGTCCCAAGGTCTCTCACTCTCTGTATAGTATTTGGCTGAGGAGGAGGAACATTCTCTGATGATGGCCAAATAAGACACTAATCTATGACTACAGCAGACTACCATTAAGGAGTCATTTTACGTTGTGGGGTTTTTGTTTGTGAATGGATATTACTTAATTTTGATATTTATCGTGGATTATCTTATTTTCCCCGTCTATCGTGATTGGAAGTTTTTCTGAGAACAATACTCTGAGGTGGCATCTGTAGTCTCTTAGAGTTTGTCATATATCTTTCTGGCTTTTAGAGTCTCCATTGAGAAGTCAGGTGTCAGTCCCATAGTTCTGCCTTTATATGTTACTAGGTCTTTTTGCCTAGCAGCTTTTAATATTCTTTCTTTGTTTTGTGTGTTTGGTCTTTATCATGTGCCGAGGGAGATTTACTTTTTGGTCCAATCTATTTAGTGTTCTTTGTGTTTCTTGTACTTTGATAGATATCTCCTTTTGGTTAGGGACATTTTCTTTTATGATTTTTGGTGAAAATATTTTTTGTGCCTTTGCCTGGGTTTCTTTTCCTTCCTCTATTGCTATTATTTTTTAGGTTTGGTCTTTTCACAGCGTCTCAGATTTCCTGGATGTTTTATGCCAGTTTTTTTCAGATTTAACATTTTCTTTGATTATGGTATTCATTTTTTTAAATTGTGTCTTTAGTGCCCGAGACTCTCTATTTCATCTCTTGTATTCTGTTGGCGAGGCTTGCCTTCCAAGTTCCTGTTCGCATTCCTAAATTGTTCATTTCCAGATTTCCCTCAGTTTGGGTTTTCTTTATTGGTTCCATTTCCACTTTTAGGTCTTGAACTGTTTTATCATTTTCTTCCATTATTTGTGTTTTCATAAGTTTCTCTAAGGGATTAATTTCATCTTCAAGGACATCTATCATGTCCATAGAGGTTATTTTAAGGTCTTTTTCTTGTGCTTAGCTATGTTGCAAAACTCAGGGTTGCTGGGCTCTAGTGGAGATGTATTGTCCTGTTATTGTGTTTCTATACTGGCATCTAAGCATCTGGGATTGGGAAGACTGTAATTCTAGGTGCTGATATCTGGTCTTGACTTTGCTGGGTCGGTGTTTTGTGCCTTGGTCTCTATTGCCTTTCTGGTTCTTAGGAGAGTGTGGTAGCTGTGTGTTGTCTGGTAGGACACTTTTCTGGAATCCTGATAAGTGTGGTCACTGTGGGTTCCAGGTAAAATGTGTGGTAAAATGCATCTCTAGGTGTGCAGAACTGTCACTTAGGAGTGGGGATGTGCTGGGAGGAGATGCTAAAGGGTCCACAAAAAAAAAAAAAAAAAAAAGAGATAGAAAGGCAGGGTGTTTCACCAGGATCTACTTCATCCCCTGGGAATGGTGGCAGAGTAAAGAGGGGCCTCAGCAGGTAGTCTGTTACAGAGTTGAGGATGAGACTGGGGATTTGGAGGAATGGAGGGAGAGGGGATGATCTGCAGTCAGTCTATCTGCTCCCTGGCTGGAGTCAATCAGTTCTTGTTGTTTATTTGTTTGTTTTTCTTTCTTTGAGTGAAGAAATGTGATGTTCTTGTATTGGTTACCAACAAGTCAAATAATTTACAGTAGTTGAAATTCTAAGATCATAATAGCAAATCTAATTTGACTACATCAATAAAAGCACAGTAATGTCTATTAAGGGATTAAAATGCATTAAATGAATTGTTTGTTTAATCTTCACAGCATACCTATAAGGAAATACCAAGGCTGAAGGAATTTAAATGACTAAGGTCACATGTAAGTAAATGGTAAAACGAGGCATGCTGAACGTCACATCTAACTTCCAGACCTGTCATTCTGACATTTAGTCAATTACTCTTTAATTCGTTGAACCATCAAGTACTCTGACAGTAAATGGGATCAATAAAGCTATTTTGTCTAATAGACAGATCTAGTAGTTTATAGAACAAAGGATTCTTAGAATTGTAGAGAGTTTTCACCGGGAGCTGGCACAGTGGGAGAACAAAAGCTTCAGAGAAGATGGACTGGTCTAGAAGCCTGGTTCTGCTCATCACTTCTCATGGGACCTTGAGCAATTTATTTAACTAGTCAGATTCTAAACTTCTATATCCACATGCCACACACACACACACACACACACACACACACACACATATACATTCTCATTAAATTGATATAAATGTTAGATACAACGGTACATAGATAAATTATGTAATTTTCCTGACCATTATAAAATAAAAATATGCATCCCCTTTTTAAAAATCATTAAAAAGATGATAGATAACAGCAAAGTCCTAAGCCAACAGTAGGGAACTGGGTGTACTGGTGTGTGTCTATAAGACCAGCATTCTGAAGTGGCAGCAGGATGATAGAGGTTGAGACCAGTCAGAGTTATAGAGCAAGAACTGTCTCAAAAATAGCAAATAAATACTCACCGAATGGCTCAGTCTTGCTGCATAAGCATGAGGACCTGAGTTCAGATTCTTAACCTACATGCAGTGTGAGGCCAAAAACTGGCAGATCCCAGGGGCTTAATAGCTGAATTGATAAGCCCCAGGCTCAGTGAAGAATTCAAGAGTCTCTAAAGAGTGGGAAGAAAGAAGGCAGAGACCAATAGAGGCAAACGCCTGACTTCTATCTCTGGCATCTATGTGTATACGCCAGGCAAGCACACTTGCACACACATGTATAACGCTCCACACACAGATAAAATAAACTAGTGAACAAATAAAGTATAGAGCTCTTATGGCCTGATGTCATAACCATGTCTTGCACGGAGCAAGTATGTATAAAGTATAATCAGTTTCCCTCTCTAGATTACTGATTATAATTCTCTTATTTTCAGATGAGAGGATTGAAGTTCACAGAAAAGCAAAACTGCAAACTTTGGCAGAGTCAGGGTCACCCCTGAGATCTGATTGTTCTCAGCATTTCTCAGGTGTGCTGTGGATGATGAAAGTAGATATCATTTGAACCTAATTTCTTACTAACAATCAAGTTTCTAAACAGAGAGAGGGTGAAATAGACCACATTTTGAGAGAGATTCAGGGACTTTTCTCTCTGCAGCATGAATCCCAAAGACAGATGGAATAGAGAACAAAATATTTGATAATATGGGCTTCTTAAAGGGGCATATTAAATATCTCTCAGAATACTATCCTGTAGATTGCTTAAGGGCATAGAATTTTCTGTGGGCTTTGATCTGTGTGCTGAGGTTGTTCATATTGTAAGTTAGAAGCAAACAGATTCCTTCCATTAGGCAGTTCTCTTGGTATCCTCGTCCCTGCCTGAGGATATAAAAATAATGAAAACCAGATTTTAGGAAAAGCATACTTGTTTGGAGTCACCCAGTTGCATCCAAAAGGGCAAATTTAATATGCCATTCTCCCAGGAATAAGACTACAGAAACAAAACATGCTTCGTGCCATCCCCCCACATTCTTTCCATTCTGGTTTCCTCACAGCCAACATACTAACTACAGAAGTAATAGCTGAAGTTATACAGTTATATTTGTATAATTTTATATAAAACAAAGTTACACAAGCCAGAAAAATCAAAATTTTCATCTTAGTTCCTCCATTTATCAGCCATTTGACTTACATCAATTCATCTGCTCACCTCTTTATTCTCTGAATTAAATTTAATCACTCTCTGCTCCTTGAACGACCATAATTTAGATTTCACATGCAACCTTCTGCCCCAGGCTCATGGAAACCTCTATGGAACACAGCTCAAAAAACACCAGATAGGATATCTGTTGATCCCTTAGCTCCAGTGATCTGTGGTTCAAGACATCTTCTTGCTGTGGCTTTGGTTTTTGTGTGCACATGAGTGTATGTGTACGTGGCTGTGTGTACGTGACTCTGTGTGTGTGTGTGTGTGTGTGTGTGTGTGTGTGTGTGTGTGTGAAGTACCTTCAGAGGCCAGAGGCATTACACTCCCCTGTAACTAGAATTACAGGTGAGCCACCTGACCAAGGTATTGGAAAACACACTCTAGTCCTCTGCAAAGAGCGGCATAACTGCTTGGCCATCTCTCAAGCCTGCTTTTATGCCTGTTTGACATAGAGTTCTCAGTAAAACAGCTCTTCTGTGTTCCCATGATTCCTTACTCTTATTAAAACATGAGTCACTGGTGAGATTACTCCAGCCACGATGACATAAAAAAAACCAAACCTGCATGATAAACCTACTGCTGAATTTGCACTCATTCTGTGATTCTGAGGATTCTGTTAGACTCACATCATTTAGCTCCTCACCTGCCCTAGAATGAATCCTCTCCCAGCAGAGGAAAGCCTGTACCAGTTCTGTGTGAACTGGGCTTCTTGTATTGGAGCTCCTATTCGGATTCTCCAGGAAGCCAAGAAGATACCCAGATGGAGTGGAAATTCAAGCAGTCTTTCTGAGGGGGGAAAAGATCTGTGAAGGATCCAGGGATGAGGCGTCCAGAACAGGTGGGAGGGCTTCAGATGGTAATTACCCATTTCAAAAGGTGGAGGAAGGGAAACTGGGTAGGGGGAGTCCAAGTCTTCCCTGCAGTCTAAGAAAGTCTTAACGATGATAACGAGGATCAGAGACTGCCTGTTTGAGAACCCCACATTGGGCATGCGTGCAGTGCTTGGTCAGCAGGGGAAAAGCCAAGGGAACTATAATGAGGGTAGGGCAGGGCTGCGGTAACACTGCAGCTAGAGGCCCACATCTAACACACTCCTTGCAGCAGCTGCTCCCTGTGACTGCTGCATTGCACATGCCTACATGCTGCGAATCCCAACAGTGGACACAGCTAAACTCAACTAAGGCTTCTTGTGCACATTTACTACAAACAACTATAAGCATACAAAGAATTGTGTTGGGCACTACATGAGTTTGTCCACATCCCTTCTCCAGAGGGAAGGTGAAGCTCATCTGGGATGGCTTCAGGTAAAAAGGCAAGTCTTTCGAGCCTGCCTTGGCTTCCATGTATATTAAGACTATGTGGCCGGGCGGTAGTGGCACATGGCTTTAATCCCAGCATTCAGGAAGGCAGAGGCAGGTGGTTCTCTGTGAGTCAAGGCCAGCCTGGTCTACAGGGAGAGTTCCAGTACAGTCAGGGCTGCTCTACAGAGGAGTTCTGTCTTGAAAAACCAAAACCAAAAAAAGACTATGGCAGGCTTAGTAAATCAGAAATAAATCCTTAGGAAGCCCAAGGTAGATCTGGATTAAATACCCCTCAGCCTGGGGAAGCTTAGAGCAGACTTCCAAAGACTTCATGCCGACTACTGGATGCACTGAAGAAGTGCTTTTACTAAGACACTTGGAGACATTAGAAACATCTTGGAATTGCTCTGACAGTCCACTGAGCGGTGTGGAAGCAGCTAAACCCTAGGGCCCCACCAGCCAAGGTTTAGGATTTGCTTAGCCCAGTGCCTGTTTTCGCTCCTGGATTTGATTCAGATTTTGAGGTGAAGATAGAGGGAAGACAAAGGAACTGGAAGGGAGCGGGACTAAAGAGGTGAGTGGGCAGTCACTCCAGTTTCATCCCCAGACTCAGTAGTGATCATCTGGCAAAAAGAGAAAATACCTATGGCAGAAAGAACACTGTCTATGATTTCTAAGTCCCATTTCTTATTCCTGGCAGTCTTATGCCACTTGTCACTCAGTGCCTCTCTGGAGCTGACTGTGCCTCTTGGTTTTAATCATAAGCACTACACCAAATACCCTTTAAGATTCTTCCATTGAGGAGCCTAGGTTTTTGTTTGTTTGTTGTGTGTGTGTGTGTGTGTGTGTGTGTGTGTGTGTTTGAGACAGAAATAGCCCAGACTTGAACTCCTGACCTCCCTGCTTCTACCTCCTGAGTGGTAGTGGTGTCACAGTTGGGTGCCACCATGCCCCACCAACAGTATAAGATTTAACAGCCTCCTTAAAATGAGAGAGAGCGATGAAGAGGAAAGGAGAGAGAGATATTAGAATAAAAGAATTTCCCGTGTAGCCAGAGTAGAATGTCCTATGTAGTATAATGTCAGCAACAACATAAAACACTCGGCACAATGTTGTAATCTCACCAGGTGGCTAACTAACAGGTGCTGTGACATCACGGAAGTGGAACTCATTTTGTGATCAAGATACACAGGCATTGAAACAGGACTCTGTCCTATCTTTGTACAGAGGTGCAGATGGTGAGAGAAAAATTTCACTTGACAGTCAGTTCTAAGAATTCTGATGTTCACAAGCACGTGTACCTGCAATGTGACGAAGGCTTCTTAAAGATGAAGCTGTTCTTTACGCCCCTTTTAATCTACATCTGCTGATTATCCTCACCCCGTTGAGGATTCTGGGAGTGGAAAGTATGCCGGAATTTCCCCCAGGCTTGATATTTTAGGATTTAAAAACAAGAGGAGTTCATGCTCCCTTACTTATTTCTCCCATTGAGAAAAAAAATGCCTCAAAACAAAAAAACTACAGTCAAGGGCATAAAATAATTAGCAGTCAATCATGAGAAGGCCAAACAATCCTCGGGTTTCTGATACTCAGCCTTGCAGGCGAGGCCCTCCCAGAGTGGATCAGGTTCTCTCCTGTTTTGAATTAAACATCATTGAGGACTATAGATGAAAACACAAGCTCTTGATCTAGTCCCTGATAGACAAACCTCAGGGACAGCAGGAGACTAGCAGGAGACAGGGAGAGGGAGAGAGAGAGAGAGAGAGAGAGAGAGAGAGAGAGAGAGAGAGAGAGAGAGAGAGAGAGAGAGAGAGAGGAGACAGAGAGACCAGCAGGGAAAGAGGGAGAGAGAGAGAGAGAAGGAGAGAGAGGAGGGTGGTGATAGATGCGAGAGAGACGCTCGGGTACTCGTCTAAGATTACTGTGGTTCTGTTTTATCACGCGAATAAGACTAATCAGATCAGATATCACTCTCTCGTAGCTCCCGCTCTGCTCTATGCCGCCCCTCTTCAGCAGGGAGAGGGTGATCTGGGTGCCATGGGAAACCAGACTGCAGAGAAGGAAGAAGGGATTGTAGTGCAGTGGAGGACACCAGAGCAGCCACAGCGGGGTCGTGTCCTGGTCAATAAATAAGGGCAGGTTAGGCAGCTCACCCAGAACTAGGTGAGACTTGCCTGGGCGCTACAGGTTTCAGTCTGCTAATTCACACTGGCTCTTGGATCTCAATCTAAACGTTATTTCCTTGTCAAGGCAGAGAGCAAACAAGCTCACAGTTGTGCCGGTTACAGGCTGCACACTCTGACGATGTGCTGAACACAGAGTTTTACGTTTAAATTTTTTTTAAAACTTACCTATGTATATAGGTGTTTTGCCACATACATGTCTATGCATCATGTGTATGCAGCACAGAAGCCCGAAGAGGCCATCAGATTCCCTGGAACTGAAGTTATAAAGACTGTGAACCACTGTGTCCGTGCTGGGAACCAACCCTGGTCCTCTGGAAGAGCAACCAGAATTCTTAACTGCTGAGTCATCTCTCCACCTAAAATTCATACATTTTAAAAACAGTTCAGACAGTTGGACCTCAAGGATTTTGAGGAAGAGCAGAGGTCCTGCTGAGAATCCTTTCCTATTATCTTAACACTCCCATCCCAAATGTGCTTCTGAAGGACTCCGGCTATCACGGCCCATACACTGCCAGTCTCCTAGTCTGTTACACATGCTTGGCTGTCAGCATTGGGAAAACCATCCTGTTCAACACCACCTAAAATGGCATTTGCCTTAGCACAGACACAATGTATTTGTTGACTGGATGAACAAATTATTCCGAGCCACTGAAGTGCTGGAGTAGATAAAGAACCCTGTATCCTGGAAACAGTAATAGCCATATCCTGGCTTCAAGACCTCTCTTTACCCACTGTGTGACTTTGGGCCCCAGTATTCTTAAGATTTTTCTTTTTTACATCTACGTATTTACTTTGGGGGTGGGGTGGGCTATTCACAAGCCATGGCACCTGCATGGAAGTTAGAAGACAACTTCAGAGTTGGCTCTCCTCATCTCTATAGGCTTCATGGATGGAATCAGGCCATCAAGACTGCAGGAGACTGTTCTGCCTACTGAACCATCTTGCCCCAGTATTCTGGATAAAAAATAGAATCAACCCTGCCTTGTCTGCCTCAGAAGGTCCTTGTGAGAAGCAACTCTGAGGAACCATCTGATAAGCTATCTCCAGCAGAAAATAAAGGACTTCTGGATTCGGAAATACTTTTTTGGGGGAAGGGAGATCTCTAGAGACAGAATCATTAAAATGTGAAGGACAAACTTATTTTTCACGTTAGCAAGGCAAAAGTTGTATCTGGAAATACACACAGCGATTTTACAAGGTAAATTTTTGTAGTGAGGAGGCTGTGGGCTGCATTCCTGCCGCCCTGCTTTCGGCCTCCTGACTAGCTTATGCCCCAAAATAATTACACAGAAACTGTATTCTTTTAAATACTGCCTGGCCCATTATTTTCAGCCTCTTACTCACATCTTGACTAACCCATATCTAATAATCTTTGTAACACCACGAATGGTGTCTTACCGGGAAAGATTCAGCATATCTGACCTGGTGGCCGGCTTCATCGCATCTGGCATCTCTCTGAGGAGAGGCACGGCAGTCTGCCTAACTTAGGAGAGGCATAGCATCTGACTGAGCCATCTACCTCACTTCCTTCTTCCTGTTCTGTCTACTCCGCCCACCTAAGGGCTGGCCAATCAAATGGGCCAGGCAGTTTCTTTATTAGCCAATGGGAATCCTCCATCAAAATTTTTGTTGTTGTTTTGAGATAAAGTCTTATATAGCTCAGGCTGGCCTTAAACTCGCTATGGAGGCTAGGGCATCTTGAACTCCTGATCCTCCTGCCTCAGCTCCCCAAGTCTTGGGGTTATGGATATGTATCACTCTCAACAACTGGATTCTTATTCTTCCTGCCTTCCCACGTGTCTGCCCCTCTAAGTCTCAGCTTACAGTTACAGACTGGTTTCTTCAGCACTGAAAGGGATATGGTCATTAGAAGCTTCTGGTTTTGTCTTGAAGCTTTTCCCTCTGAGAAAGACTGGCTGCTTTATTTCCAACTGAAAAGATATCTCTCCCTCCCGGTTTGAAGTGTTTATCCTCTCTCCAAGGGGGAGGGAGTGACAAGATTAGTGGGGGGATCAATGCTATAGATGAAGGTGGGGTGCTGTTCGAAGCAGACGACATGATGAATGCTTACTTCAATATTCTGAAGACCGTTCTCCAGCTGGTTACTGAAATATCATCATTTACAATCAGCTACATTTGGGTTGGCCCTGCTTCTACAAAATCATTTCCCTCAGTATGTTCTCCCAGAGTTCCCAAAGATAAAGGGCAGAAGGCAGACAGGAAACCAAGTGAGTTCACACCATGCTGTCCTCCACAAGTCTCCACTAAGATTTTATCGTACATCTAGAAAAGGTAGTTCTAGAACTGATAGCTATAAAGTTCCTCTGCTCACCATCAGGTACTGCTTCCTCTGGGCTTTGGTCAGTCTGTGGCTCAAGTGCCAATGTTACTGAACTTCACGCCTAAGCTATTCGATGCTGCCATCTGCCTGCTTTGATTCCCCAATCATAGCAGCTCCTTCTTGTCTTCTGTACAACACAGACAGCTTACAGGTGGAGAAACCAGAGTCTCTAAGAGGGAATTCTTATTCTAAACCACATAATAGAAAGGACCTTGTAGCTAAGCCAAGATCAGATGCCAGGTTACAAGGAACTTGATTTTCCCATCATCCTTCCCTTTGTTTTTCTGCACTTTTATGAACTAGGGGATGAACAAACCCTTAACTCCACACCTTCCCATTCCTTTGTCTGTAGCACGATTAATAAAAACTCAGAGACAGATATGGGGTTCAACCTGAAGACCACAAAACAAAGCAACCAGGCACTGGCTCTTACCTCTACCTCAGTTAAAAAATGGTTGACCCTGCCTCCAGGAAACTTCAGAATGAGACTGAGACTAAGAGCTGTCTCTTCCCATCTTAAAATCCTCTGTAGTTCTGGGATTAAGGGCGTGCACCACTACCGCCTGGTTTCTATGGCAAACTAGTGTGGCTACTGGGATTAAAAAGGTGTGTATCGTTGCTGCCTGGTCTGTAAGGCTGGCCAGTGTGGCTGTTCTACTTTTCTTATCTTCAGACAAGCTTTATTTATTAAAATACAAATGAAATGCCACTACATTTGTCTCTCTGGGTCATTTCACAATGTTACTGTTTATTTATTCCCCAGGTCTCTGATACACCAACCTTTGTCTTATTTTCTGTTGACAGGAATGAAATTCCAACACCCAAGGTCCCTTCCTACTTCTGAGGTGTTAACTGTAGCAAGGCTCACTATTTAAGCAAACTAGTCTTGATTTGTAAAATAATTTCGGGCATTATCCTGGCTAACTCGTACTTACTTCTCTGATATTCTATAATACTTTATTATTTATAATAATATTTGATTTGGTCTGGTTCCTCAGTTTGGGTCAAGCATATTTCCTGCAAACAAGCCTACAATGCTTTATACTTCCTGCAACAAATGATTTTCCATGTTTTACAGTTCCTGTGCATTTGCTTTGTCTCTTCTTCACACCACTGAAATTTCTATTTCCTCCAGGGCCCAGCAAAGAGTCCAGCACATGACGAATGTTGCATAACTATTTGTTGAATGAAAGACAAGTCTTTGACTCCCTGGCTCCTGATTGTTTACAGTAGTAGATCATGGTGGTACTCAAATAACAATAAAAAATGTGAAGGACTTGTTTGCTGAACGTATAATGTAAGTGCTAAAGACTCTTCATCCTAAAAGCACTGCAAGACGAACCTTCTCTGCATCTGACACAAAGACAAAAGAAAGTACTATAGTGTAGGGAGAAAAGAGAGTCATGAATGAGTGAAGTCCTGAATGGATGTGCTCTTGTAGATATAGGCATTGCCAAGTTAAGGGTCCTGAAGCCTCAGGCCCACAGAGGAATGACAAAGCCTTCCTCCTGGAGTGTGAGGCAGAGGGAAATGGCAAAGACTTCTCTGGTCTAGGTTCAGAAAATGGCAAAGCCTTTCTTTGGTCTGAGTGTGAACGTTGATAGTATATGCAGAAAATATCCACCATAGCTCTCCCCTAAATATTTATGGCCTGAAGAGTGCCCTCCAGCAGAGACTGCTCCAATGAGATTAGCTAAGTCTGCCCCCTTTATTCAGCTGCACATCATAAACTTTGCCTCCTGTTTATCTGTGTGGGATAACCTGCCTCTTTGTTCAGCGGTGTGCAATAACCCTGCCTCCCTGTTCAACTCTACTCAATGAGTGGCTGAGCTTTCAGAGTGCTTCAGCTTCTCTGGTAGCTGACCCTCGTTTTCCTGTGTGCCCATGGATCCATCTGTCTGTCTTTTCTTCATTCCCTCACCACCCTAGTCAGGTCACACATAGGCGTGACATAGCCATTTATCCACAAAGGTGTTGACACTGTTAATATTTGTAAGATTAGTGCTTCTGACACAAGTAAATATCATCATCAGAAATGAATGCTGCCTTGGGATGTTGCCTTCTCTATGGCAGGCTAGACTATTTGATCTGCTTGTTC
Source organism: Arvicola amphibius (assembly GCF_903992535.2). Lineage (NCBI taxonomy): Eukaryota > Metazoa > Chordata > Mammalia > Rodentia > Cricetidae > Arvicola > Arvicola amphibius. The sequence goes on from NC_052058.2 coordinate 166,402,990, forward strand.
CCAGTCTACCAGGTGCCCATGTCTTGAGTAACTGTCAGCCTCTAGGCTATGTTTTACTTGTGTTGCCTCATCTATAACCAGTCATTGTGAAAAGTTCTTTCTTTCTTTTTTTTTAAGACAGGTTTTCTCTGTGAAGCTGTCCTGGAACTCTCTCTATAGTCTGGGCTGACCTCAGATTCAGAGATCCACCTGTCTCTACCTCCAAAGTTCTGGGATTAAAAGTGTGCACCACCACAAACACCCAATTTGGAAGGATCTATTTTTTATTGCCATTTAGCAGATGATAGTACTAAGATGCAGGAGGCCCTGTGACTTGCCCAGAGTCACAGAGCTATTGAGTGCTGGGACTAGGGCTCAAAAGTGATGATTGTTCTGAGTCACTAAGCTGTAAGACTCTTCTTTCAAATACTTTTTTCTAGAAAAACCCTTTACCTTGCTTTGACTGGCCTACTTCTCTAGACAGATCTTAGAACTTTTCCATTCCATGGATCTGGTTAATTTTATCAAGAATTCAAGGAGCCAGGTGTGGTAGTGCACACCTTTAGTCCCAGAATTTGGGAGGCAGAGGCAGGCAGATCTCAGTGAGGCTAGACTAGTCCATATATCAAGTTCCAGAGACTCTGTCACGAGAGAGAGAGAGAGAGAGAGAGAGAGAGAGAGAGAGAGAGAGAGAGAAAGAGAGAGAGAGAAATTTAAAGGAGACTTAAATATTATCTTATCACATCTCTCATATTTAAAAGTTTTTAGATTTATTTTATAACAAATTTTATCTTATTTTAAATGTTTATTTTAAAACATATAAACATTTTGCCAACTGTATGTTTCTACAGTACATCATCCTGGTGCCTTTGGAGGTCAGAAGAGGGGATCAGATCTCCTGGAACAGAAGTTAAGGATGGTTGTGAACCACCATACAAGTGCTGGGAACTGAACTTGTCCATCAGCAAGAACAAGTGCTCTTTAGAACGGCAGGATCCAAGCTTATTTACTGATTATGACACTGTAGATGGAGATATACCACCCCTAAAATCTTCTGGTTCTATGGGATAAGATATTGCAAAAAAAATAAGGGTAGCCACTGGGTACTCAAAATGTTAACCCTAGGACCATAGGTCAAATTGTGTGTGTGTGTGTGTGTGTGTGTGTGTGTGTGTGTGATCAAAATATGTAAGCTGGGTCCCTTCTCTATTATTTGATCAGCTGCAGAGTTAAGTGAGAAGGATTTGGAAAATGTCCCAGAGAGAATCTCCATGGCCTTAGACTCTGGGATTATTCAGAGTATTCTGCAGCTGTGTACAGACACAGGGAGAAAACATCATTGTTCTTGTTTACACATTATTCTGATTACTGAAAGCTTATTTTTATTAAATTAAACCTGATTCGCATTTTCTCAAAAAAATTTCCTTCAGGACCTTTGTCTTTACTTTAGTCAACTGATAGAAACCTTTCACATTGGTAGATGTGTGCACAATGCCTCGAAGATAGCGTAATAAAGGTTGCCACCTCCAATTGCACACAAGTCCAGTATCCCTGTGATAATTCACACTGTTTTTTTTATTGTGTCTGGAACCAAGAAGTACTCACTAAAAATTGCTCAGCAAGTACTTTTGTACTACATTAACTAAAATAATTGTGTTTTGGGTTCTTTGCCAGGAAAGTGGAGAAAAACTCAAGCCACTGTAACTCTGGCTCTTAGCAGCTCAGAGGGAAATGCCTTAGGAAAAGCTGAGACCTTAGGGATGTTGTTAACAGTCTGATATTTTCAAATCATCTGGGAGTATTTAATTTGTTCACTAAAAGGAGCAACACAGTCTCTAGAGTATGGTCAGAAGAATGCTGTTGTGTCTATAGGTTACAGTGCTGTATTGAATGCTGTAAAATAAGGAAATAGAGCATCTGAGGGGAGACAGTGCAGTCAGCGAGGTGCTTACTGGCCAGGGATGAGGATGTAAGTCCCATTCCTAAGATCCTCAATAAAAAACAAGTGGGGTGTGCTGGCTCATGTCTGTGAACTCAGTGTTGGAAGGCACAAGTAGGCAGGTTGATGCAATCCGTCGCCTGGCCAGCCAGCCAGTCTAGCTTACCTGGTGAGCTCCAGGCCATTAGGAGAAGACCCTGTTGCAAAGACCAAGGCGAGCAGCTTTGGTGGAACAATACCAGAGGTTTTTCCTCAGGCCTTCCCACATGCACCTGCACACATGTACATCTTTGTACACATGAACACACACACACACACACGTCAGAAAGGTGCATTTTCACTTATGTTACTCTTTATAGTTTACAAAATGTTTTCTTGTCTCTCATCCTACTTGAGCCTTCCAGTAATTTTGTCAGATAGACAGACGGTATTAGCACGAATTTCAGAGAAACTCAATGGGTAACTGGGTTTAGTTTCATAAAAATAGATTTCAGTAATCAGAACTATGTCCAGCCTGGGCTCATATGGAAAATTGGTACAGAGCTATGATTAGTCCCATGATCCTCCTAGAGAAAAAGGCAAAATGACGTAACTAGTTTAAGTAGGAAATTACCGACTGACCGGCTTACGCAGCTGTAAGCCACAGAAGACACAATTATCTTCCTTGCGTCCATTCCCTTTCCTGTTAGTTCTCTTGATTTTCATCATCCTTCTCCCAGCTGCTTCTGGGGATGGTAAATGACCCCGACTTGAGCTGCAGAGCATATGTCTCAGGCTTGTGTTAGCACAGTTCTTTCTCCTTGCCTTGGTTACCTGCTCAGGGACAGGCATATACGCTATGTACACCTGGAAAAGCAAGGGAAGCTAAGCCAAGGGTGCTGGGAAAGAATATTCTGACCAAGTACCTGGAAATTAGTATTTGTCTCCCACTAAACATACAACTGCTTTTTTGTACTTCAATAGAAAGCACCCGTATAGTGAGATCTTTGAAGGCAGCGTCTGAGCGAACTCAACTGTCTCAGGAGCTCTACAGGCTTCTCCTTCTGACTTCCGGTGGGGGTGGAGGGAAGGAAGCCTGGGGATAAGTTCTGCACAGTTCAGCTGTCTCTGACAGGGCCATCCCAAACCCTATTTGTCATCCCTGGAGCTACTGAAAGCCTCTCTTCCATAGTTTTATAGGGCATGAAATGACTTTAGCACAGTTTTCTCTCAAGTGACAGAAAACTCAACTCAAACATTAATGGGACTCCTATTACTTGCCTGTATGCCACAGAGGATACAGTTCACAGTAGTAAAATGATGCCACGATCTAATAATAACTCCATAAAGTGGAATGGGGAAGTTGCAGAAACCAGGACCTTGGGGATTGGCTTCTGGATTTCCACAATAACGGACTTGCTTACTCTTTTCATCTTTCATCTTCAACCTTTTTTTTTTTCCATTTGGTTTTCAAGACAGGGTTTCTCTGTGTAACAGCCTTGACTGTCCTGGCACTCACTTTGTATACCATGCTGGCCTCAAACTCACAGGGATCCACCTGCCTCTGCCTCCTCAGTGCTGGAATTAAAGGTGTGCACCACCACACTCAGCCTCTCCTCAACCTTTCTTATTATTTGCAGGAATTTGATCACCTGGCGCTTCAGAACATTGATGGTGGTTCTCAATAGGAAAGAGAAGTCTTTCAGACTGGGTGGTGTGAGAACAGTCTAAAATGAGACAGTCTTTATATAAGAATACCATAGCGACCGGGCAATGTCTTAGGGCTAGAAAGAACCTGGTGGGGAGACATAGCCATTTATGAACCTGAAGGAATGAGGGGAAGGAGCAGCAGCTGGAACTAGAGATGGGCAAGGCTGGATAGAGGGTCACCTGACAAAGGACCAATGAGATGACGATCCCGCCTCTGTGTCTGACCACCTCACTCCTGTTACTGCTGAAGTTCTCCATGGCTCCACTTCCACTGGATGCCTGAAGGGAAGGGAGCTTGTGGAGGGATTCTACACAGGCCAGCCTCCTGAGGCATAGAGTGGACTGGAGGATAGGTTTAAGGGTGCAAGTGGAAGACAGCCAAAGCACTAAAACTAGCGACCTCGGTAGAGTGAGAGTACTTCTTCTCCAGAACAATTGAAACGTCAACGCCTGAAGGGATTCTAGCCCTGTTTGGAGCAGTGAATCACTTCTTACAGCAACTATATACACATATAAGCCGTTTCTTATGCTCAACAAACAGTCCATCGAATTGATCTGTGAAGTGGCTACTGCGTGGAGGTTTATTATAACACATGCATATCATCAAAGAATAGGCTGTACACTTAGATATTACCTAGTTTTCCACCGACCTTTTTTTTTTTTTCGAGACAGGGTTTCTCTGTGGCTTTAGAGCCTGTCCTGGAACTAGCTCTTGTAGACCAGGCTGGTCTCGAACTCACAGAGATCCGCCTGCCTCTGCCTCCCGAGTGCTGGGATTAAAGGCGTGCGCCACCATCGCCCGGCTCCACCGACCCTTTTAACTGAAAAATATAACACTAGGGTTACCAAAAGGCATAAGAGGTCATCAGGGCAGTGTTACAATACACATACTTGGTTTTTAAAAATTATATTATAAGTGCCTTATATCTATTGTAATAAATGTTAGATTATATAATTATTTCACTACTTCTTAAATGAAAACCAAGTACTTGAATATTACGGTGCCAAAACTTTGGAGATGCGATTTTCCCCCCTTTTCTGGAGATTTTCTGTGGCTAATTGTGGAGAACTGTAGCCATCTGTTCATTCACTGACATTTTCAAGCTATTTTTTGCAGACTGTATTCATTACTATGTATGGTCAGTGAAGCCTCTGCCCAATTACTTCAATGCTTGACCCAATGGGGAGGTCTTTAGATGCCTGAAGTCAAACAGAAAGAAATAAAAAAAAAAAATTCTTCTCCTGGTCTAAACTAAAACACGGCAGCAAAGCACGGCCCACCGTCAGCCGAGGGTAGCCTCAAGACGTTTGAAGCAAGCTCTTCCCAAGGCAGGTCTCAATCTCATGATCCTCCTGCCTCTACTTCTCCAGTTACTGGGATTTTATCTTGCCTCCCTTCTCTGGCTCATTCATGGTTCAAAAAAAAAAAAATTAAAATGCAAAGCGTTTTACAAAAGTTTGTTTCTGAACTTGTGCACGTGTGTTTTTGTCTGTGTGGTGGGATGTGTGAGTGGAGAGCAGGCTCCCATAGAGTCCAAAGGCATCTGACACCCCCGGAGCTAGAGTATAAGTGGTTGTGAGCTGCCTGGTGGTGGATGCTGGGAACTGAGTTCGGATCCTCTGCAAGAGCAACACACGCTTGTCACCAGCTGAGCTATCTCTAGCCCCACTAACAAACATTTGATAACACATTGTACTGGTCAAGGTCTGAGAGGGAGGAGGGATGAGCTAGCTGACAGGAGCCCAGAGACACCAGTCCTTCAAGGTAATTACGAAACTCACAATCATTTCGGAACAATAGAATAATGTGGTAGAAAAAAGCCTTGAGTGAAGGGAAGATAACATTGGAGAGACAAAGTCAAACTTTACCTAAATACACCTGTGTTTATATAAGTTTCCTTCTTCTCAGTTGTCGTGAGACATCTTGCCCATTATTTCCAGGGTCCACCTCCTCACTCACTACATCTCACCTCCTCCATAGAACACAAAATAGTTTTAAATTATAAAATATCATATGGTATATTTTTTAAATGTCTTACAATGTATAGTATACATCTTTACCTTGGACATGAGATGTTTGGTCAATAAGTAAGTTTCTGTTAAAGACAGCTGTAGAATATGTAACCAGTAGAGTTGCTGCAAAATAAAACAGATGGGCTGTGGGGGAGGGGACAGGGCAACAGACGACTGGATCGCTGATCCAAGACTTAAAATGTTTGCATATTAGTTGCAACGAAGATGAGTCATCATTACTAACTCAGCAAATATGAAATAATTTTAAATAGGCCATAATATAGTGAAAAGAAACAAATATCATGAAGACAGTCCAATATGCATACTCATTTTCACTTGATTAAATGAAAACAAAGTATTAGTAGGGAAAGCCATCAACACAATAAAAGTATATCTTAATTATTAGCTAAATAAAAATACTTGAGTCAAAAATCACGCATTATGTTTTTGGTGCACTAAATTTAATTGTCAGAAGCTGCTTCTGAGTGGAATGCATTCAGTCTTTCTGAAATAGAATACTTATCTCCAAGGCTACTATTATAAAGTTGGAACAGGACATCCTTCTCTCAGTATGTCATAAAGGCAGCTTCTTTTGTGCATCGTTGCAACTCAGGCATTATAAAGAGAGCTTATGGAGCAGTCAAATGAAAAGCCGAGGGCAAGTAGAAAAGAACAGAAGTCAAGCATCACATTGCTCAAATTACACAGCACGGAGAGCCGTGGAACAAATGGCTTCTCAAGGGTCCTGCATCACCACAGCCCTTTCCGCCAATGTGAGATTAGGGAAACAAGACAAAAGGGCAGTTTTATAATAAATAAGTGACGTAACCCAAGTTAGTGAATCCTCAGGAAACAGTTCCTGAGCTTAAGTGAGTCACCATCAGCTCTAAGCAGTAGAAATTTCCTGTCCTTATTTTAGGGAAGAAGTATGCTTCTTTCCCTATTTAAGTCAGCACTGCAATCAAGAATACATAACAAAAATATATTTTGAAAACTATAGGCTGGCGAGATGTCTCCGTGAGTAACAGCATCTGTTGCCAAACTGACAACCTTAGATTCCCGGGAGTCACATTGTGGTCAAAGAGAACTGGCTCCTGAATATTGTCCTCTGACATCTACGTACATGCTGTGACACACTGCTCTCCACTTCCATAAAAAATACAGTTAATACAAAATAAAAAACATTTTTCAAAATATAAAATGAAAGCTGGTTCTTCCTCTGTAGCGCTACAAGCCAGAATAAATTCTAAAACTGCGTCTGCGCCAGCAGAACCCCAGGAGGTAGCTGTGCCCAGAGCAGTATTGGGTAAAAGAAACTGCTAAGTGGGTATTTGTTTGTTTGTGTGTATGTGTACAGTGTCAGATCTCCTAGGACAGTTACAGACAGCTGTGAGATGCCACGTGGGTGCTGGGCATTGAACCCAGCATCCTCTGAAAGAGCAGCGAGTGCTCTTAACCGCTGAGCCATCTCTCCAGACTGGCCACAGCTCTCTTCTGAGTCAGTCTCAGCCTGGTAGTTATTGCCTGTCTCCAGGGCTGTAAGAATTAAGCTGGTTTAACATCCCATGACTATCTGCAAGTTGGAGACTGCAGCTTCACTTCCAGGAGAGCAAATGCCGAGTCCATCACATTCCTGATCATAGGGAGCAGGGTGCAATGAAAGATGCACTGGGTGGGCCCAGTGCTGGCGTTCAGCCGACTAAGGATGCTAAAGCAGTGTGTATGGGAGGGGGTGGGGTGCCGAGGCTACACAGAACTTACCTACTCCACCAAACATTAGGTTCTCCATGTCCTATGTGACCTGCATCCTGCTGTTTAGCATAATGGCTGTCTTTTTAAATTTCTTACGAAATAATGTGACATGATTAGCACAGAAACATCCACATAGATCCTAGCTTTCACTGGTTCTCATGCCTAAAACCACTCCGTGTTTCTGCACCTGTACTAAAACCTTCCTTTGCTCTCAGTCCAGTATTCAAAACAATCTCTTCTCCCTAAGGCCTCTAGTTCCCATAGTAACCAAAAGACATGTACAAAGGGGAAAAAAATAACTTAGCAAGGCTAGCTGCAGAGTCTGAGCTATCCCTAGCCGACTTGCTGAGACCATATCCCCTTTCATCTTGAATAGACATAATAAATAAACCACACTCTTTGTGGTTGGTTTTAACTATTTAATACATTAGTTTACAAGGAGAGAGGGAGACTGGCTGAACCTGTTTTAAAGGCTTATTGCCAATTGTTAGGGTCATTTGCTTTCATTGCTCCAGGTTTTTAAAGATTAAATGAAAATATTTCCAAAATGAGTCGTAAAGGATTTAAAGAAAATATCAATCACTCTAGACAAATAAAACATCACATTTCTAGACCACAGAGAATATTTTTTTTTAAAAAAAAAAAAATAGGTAGTCCACAGAACTGTCTTGGCTAACCTTGGCCTGAGATCAAACATTGAAATAATCTCTCCAAGGGTTTGGTGGGCACATAGTACAGAAGGAAGGGGCAAAGTGTCTAACAATCATCTGAACAACTCCTTCATGAGGCCAAATTATTATTTCCTCTGATGTAAGGATCCATGTACTCAACCATAAGAGGAAAGTGCCTGTTACCCTTTTTGTAAGTTCATTTCCTCTTGAGTTTCCTATGGGGCTCATATATGATGTTTTGATGCCTTCCCTAGAGTCTTTCTTTCTTTTTTCTTTTGCAGTAACGGAGATGGATTCCACCATCTTGCACATGTTACGTAAGTACCCTACCACTGAGCTAGAGCCATAGCCCCTTTTTGTTTTGAGACTACATCTCATCACGTTGCCCAAGATGGTCCTGAACTTGCAATCTTTCTGCCACACGCTACACAATAGCAAGAACTGCAGACATTTTGTTCTGCCTGGTCTCTCCGGGGTATTTTGATGCTGCTGCGTATTCAAGAGCTTAGGGGAGTATGACCATTCTGTCTTTAATTCTGCCTTTGGCAGGCTCCTCTCTGCCTCTCTGTCCTCTTTGTCATGCCATTCCCAGTCCTTAACAAATACAGCTGGATCATCTCCATAAACTACTTGTTCATTTCCTCATGTTGGCAGAACTTCATATTTACGTAGGAGTTCTTGCCCGAGGCTCCCCAGTCCCAGCCTGCCAGGAGGGAATCATGTTTAATCTGAGGCACTGATGTGGCTTCATGCACCTTGCCATGGAGTCATTAAACAGGTGTACACATTTGCCAAGGACTTCTGGAAAAAGTTTCTCAGGCTAATAAAAACCATGCACCATTCTTTTCTACCCTTGGAAATATTTGGCTTCAGAAGATGCATGAGAATGGTATAGCTTTCTGCATCTAGGGCGACAGAGGTGACAACGGGTTCCGAACTGCTGCCTAAACTAATCCTGGCGTGGGCTCAGCGCAAAGCTTCTTGTTTCTGGAACTGTTGTGCACTCCTATATAAGTCACTGAGGTTTGGTTTGTTATTTCTTGTCAAGATAGTCTAACATTTTTTTTCCTAGATGGTTAAGGAGTTATTGGCTTTCCATCTAATTTATAACAAACAAAATTGATAGAGATAATTAACACCAGAATAAAACTGATAACGAAAATTAAACATGGAACAGCAAAACAAGCAGACCTGAGAGGCTCAGTCAGTTGAATTCCCTGAGAAGCAGCCAGCTTGGCAGCCTGGCCATTTCCCCCAGGGTCTCAAGGACTCGTGGGAAAGCAGTTTAAAGGGGGTCAGCAGGCATATGTGATATGACCCTTTCTTGCCTACCATGTCTACATATTGCAAAACATAAAGAAAAAATTAAGAGGCTGAAGAGAAGGCTCAGTTGGTAAGGTGCCTGTTACAAAGGTGTGAGGACTTGAGTTCAGTCTGCAGCATCCATGTAAAAGCCAGGTGTGCGGTGTGCAGCTGCAATCCCAGCACCAGGGAGGTGGAGGCAGGAGGATGCCTGGCGCTTGCTGACCATTCAGTCTAGCTAAGCCAGTGAGCTCCAGGTTCAGTGAGAGACTCTGCCTCAAAAAATAAAGTGGAGAATGGTTGAGGAAGACACCTAATGTCAACCTCTGGCCTCCACAGTCATGTACACACACATGCACCTGTACCCGCACACATATGCACACACACAAATGCATCTACACAAAAGATAAACTCTTAAGTATATGCATTACAGATACTATATAATATGTATGTACTTAATAATAACGTGTTTTATATATGCATATAACTTGTACAAACATAATTTTGTTCAGACATATACTTAATAGCTTTACAAACTTATAATTATGTGTATAACTTATTGGTTTACAAAGACATTTTCAAACAATAAAATCAGCAGGAAATTATAGCTTTTATTCCTCACCTTAACAGCAATACATTTTTTTCCTCTGTTGAAAATTAGTCATTTATCCAGGATATACGAGAGTGAGGAAATGCTAACATAAAATGATAGTCTCTAAACAAGAGCTCACTCCAACAGATTTAATTCCCCTCTGTATCTATATACTGTGCTGTCCACATATTATATTAGAAGCTGGATCTTATATTTCATTAGAAAAGGAACCATTGTCAGGGCTAGAAAACCAGCTTCATGGATTTTAAAGTTCAGAATGACAGATATTAAAATACTCTCGGTGAAGAATGTTAGCACACACTTAAAGAGGAGGCTTAATTCTGAGCTTTCAAACACAGCAGGCTTCTTGAACATTTTTCTTCACTAGCCACGTAACTGCCACAGTATGAAGCAGGCAAATGCCATTCATCAGGGGGCAAATAATCCAGGCAACAAGAGTATGGGGGGAGCCCTTGGTTTGCTTATCAGTGTGTTCCTGAAGACTGTATGGAACAAAATTAGGTACACAGTATAAAGAGAATGAATAAATAGAAAAGAATTGGAGTTTTTCAGGAAGAACTAAGAAAGGTGATTGACAGACGTGAAACAGAAAGAAGGAAAGAAAGAAAGGAAAGAGTGAATGAAGAGGAAAATGTGTGGTAAGTCCGGGAAAATGAATCAAATCAGTATGGATGGCACCTGTTTTTGTCTTTTTTATCAGCTTGTTTTCCCTTTTCCTTATTCCAGTAACAGAACTCTGAACTTCCCCGAGAATGGGCTCCTGTTTCACTTTCCATTTTATGTGAGGATAGCAGTATGAGTCACACACACTACGCCCTGCAGTGAACACAAATTTTATCTTCTGAAGCAGAGGCAATTCTCCGTATTCTGTGGTTGCTAGTTAGGAAGGCATTTCCTGGAGATGTGTGTAGTCATGAATATCTTGTCTGAAATTCAAGTAGGAAAGACTGGAAGGAAAGCAAGTAATGAAGCTGGAGGATGGAGGACACAGGGTTTCTGCAGCTAGTTCTGTCCCTGCCCTTCTCAAGCACATACACAAATACATTCAACTAAAGAAACCTGGAGCTATCTATGAGGATAGTTACTTTAAAAACATATGAAACATAAAATTTACTGTCAGTCATTTTAAGTGTATATTTCAATGGCATTGAAGTACATTTGCATTATAGTAAGAAACTCAGTTTTCTGTTTAAGGTAGGGTGTTTGATTTTTGTCATTTACAATAAAAGATGTGGTAGCTTTGTTTTTATTTTCATTACTATTCTTTCATTGTTTTATTATGGTATAAGGATCCTGTAGCTATTTGAGACACCATTTCACCATATTTTGAAAGCATTTTCTCTTAATCAATAGCTTACCAAGTCATTTTTCCCTCCCTTCCTTCATTCCCTCCACCCATTCTGGGAACTGAATCCAGGGCCTCACATATACTAGGCAAATGCTCTATACACCAAGGTTGGTCAAATAATTTTCTTAAGGCTGACTTGCTAATTTTAATGATGCAATTGATCATTTTTATTGTTTGTTTGCTTGTTTGTTTGTTTAATACAGGTTCTCTCTTTGTAGCCTTGGCTGGTTTAGAACTTGCTATGTTCTATATAACCAGGCTGGCCTTGAACACATAGAGGTTTGACTGCTGTGGGATAATTCTCTTGTACACTGATTGGCAGGCAGGAAGTACAAGCGTGGCAACCAGACTAAGAGAATTCTGGGAAGAGGAGAGGCAGAGATGCAGTCTCCAGACAAACACAAAGGAAGCAAGATGAGAATGCTGCACTGAGTAAAGGTACCAAGCCATGTGGTTAAACATAGACAAGAATTATGGGTTAAAAGTTGTAACAGCTAGTTAATAATAATCCTGAGCTAATAGGTCAAAGTTTATAGCTAATAATTATAATTAATAAGCCTCTGTATGTTTCTTTGGGACTGAACAGTTGTGGGACCAGGTGGGACAGAAACTTCCATCTACAGGTCTGCCTGCCTTTGCTTCCTGGATGCTGGGTATAAAGGCATTTGACACCACACCCAGCCCATAATTGGTCAGTTTTACATTTCCATTCTCAATGCACTCTAGGCTAAGAAACCTTTACCTGTTCCCAAGTTGCAAAGATACTCTGCTTCCTTCTAGAAGACTTCAGCTTCTGTGATCTATAGAAAATTATTTTTTATATATCCTATGAGGTAAAGGATTGAGGTGGATCCCCAACCCTGATATACAGTGGCAATGCATGGTAAAGACATCCCTCATTTTTCATTGGCTTGTTTTGTTGCTTTTGTTGAGGACCAAAGACTATGAGTCTGTTTGGGGCCTCTTCAGTCTGTTAAATTGATATGTGAATCTACCCTAATGCTGGCACCACATATTCTGTTGATCAGTGTAGCTTACAGAAGGCTCGATTCCCCTGCCTCCTGCAAAGAGTTAAGACCAACTCGGCATCTTATTGGGTAGTATTGTCTTGTTATTAGGTAAGACTATCTTTACCCAAAAAGAGTTATTAATGTATGCTCAATTATTAAGTATGATAGATTGGAACTCAAAGAGAGTGTCTTCTTCGTTACACTTGTTCATTCAGCAACATTTCATCCACATCAGCATGGAGGGGCTTACAGCAGCTCTCGGTATCCAATAGCCTACCTATTTTGTTTTCTTTGTTTAGAATGCCTTACCCCTTCTGCCAACTCTGTTGTTCAGATAGACCAGAAAATAAAACCATTTATATATGCATAAAAAACAAAATACTGAAGAATTCATTTAAGATTCATAAGACCTATACACTGAAAGCTGCATAACTCTGCTGAGAGAAGTTAAGCAAAGTCTTTAAAAAAACAAATATCATTTTTATGAATTGGAAGGCTCAGGGTCTGTAGATGTGTAGTATATGTATATATTGGTGTGCTCATATATGTGCATGTGTGTGTGTGTAGGCCCGAGGTTAATCCACTGAACCAGGAATTCACCAATTCAGATAAACTGGTTAGAGATTTCTGGGGTCCTCTGTCTTCACATTCTCAGTGCCAGGGTTACAGTTGCATGCTACCTTGCCACGATTTTACATAGGTGCTGGAGCTAACTCAGGTGCTCATGTATGTAAGACAAGCACTTTAGGGACTGAGCCTTCTCCCTAGTCCCCAACTGTTTTTTTTTTTTTTTTTTTTTTCTTTTTTTTTTTTTGGTTTTTCGAGACAGGGTTTCCCTGTAGTTTCTAGAGCCTGTCCTGGAGCTAGCTCTTGTAGACCAGGCTGGCCTCGAACTCAGAGATCCGCCTGCCTCTGCCTCCCGAGTGCTGGGATTAAAGGCGTGCGCCACCACCGCCCGGCCCAACTGTGTATTTTTTTGTTGTTTTTTTCGAGACAGAGTTTCTCTGAAGCTTTTTTAGAACCTGTCCTGGAACTAGCTCTTGTAGACCAGGCTGGCCTCGAACTCACAGAGATCCGCCTGCCTCTGCCTCCCGAGCTAACTGTGTATTTTTTTTTTTTTTTGGTTTTTCGAGACAGGGTTTCCCTGTAGTTTCTAGAGCCTGTCCTGGAACTAGCTCTTGTAGACCAGGCTGGCCTCGAACTCAGAGATCCGCCTGCAACTGTGTATTTTTAAGATGTCATTTATCCCTACATAGACTTGAAGATTAACATAACTGCAATAATAACCTAGCAGTCCCCCATTCTAGCCTTTCTATCCTAATCTTTCAAAAGACCTAGAAAATCCAAGTATTCTTGAAAAACAGTTACAAAGTTGGAGAACCTAAGCTACTTGACTCCAAGCCTTCAAGTCCAGCTGTTTATTCCTCCAGGATGTCTTCTACAGCCTTTGGGGTCACAGCCTATTCCCTGCAGTCCCACAATATGACCACTGTTATAAAGGACTCATCATATCGTTTCTCAGTGAGGTGTACTACTGAAAGCTCCGAAGGCAGAGCCCGGGCTTGTCTGTCTTGCTTAGCCCTGCGTCCAGAATGCAGGTACTCATCACATTAACTTAAACTTAATTTATGTAACAGTTAACATTTTAGAAGGAAACTCAAAAAAGTCCATCTTCGGCCTGAGAACTACTTATTCAGGTAGCCAAGATTAATTGATTCTATTTTATTTAAAAAATATTCCTTCCGTGAGAGAACTAAAAAGACCCAGTGTGTGTGTGTGTTTGTGTGTTTGTGTGTGTGTGTGCGCACGCGCGTGCAAGTGCACACATACTTATATTTGGACAAAGTTGGGTGGGTAGGAAAGGAGGATATGTCTGGGGGAGGAGTGAATATGACCAAACATATTGTAGGAAATTCTCAATGAACTAATAATAAGATTAAAACCATGAAATTTAATTCCCAAGAAAATAGGTCAATTATCTGCAATCAAGTTTCTGAAATATTTGTAGTATATTGTCCTGTAATTAAACCCTTAATAACTTAGATAAATGAATAATGCAGAAAACTAGAGAAGCTTTATGCACACAGGTATCCATTATTGTTTTATTTATTATAAGAGCAAAAACTGGAGATGACTGAAGAATCCTACAAAATGAGAATCACAAAAATACACATCAACTTGACATACTATTTCATAGCTATTAAGTAATAATAAAAATATACTAACTACCCCATGAGGTTATTTGTGCTAACCATCTTGCTAATAAAAAACTGAATAACACATTTTAAGCTTCTTTAGAGTTATAAAGGAGAAATGACAACCCAGTATGAACAGACGAGGCCAAAGGTGAAGGGAAAATGTTAGAACAGAAAGAACTGGACAAAACGTGGCTTTTGACCTGAAAGTATTCACCAGTCTTGAAAACTCTGAACTTTCATTTTAAGATTCTAGTGGGCAAATAAGACAGATAAGACAACCCACGGTTTTTACAAAGTTGATAGTCTGACAGGAAAACCTCTTCACAAAACATGGAGACCCCAACACATTGAGGAGAAACTAGAAGATCAATGATGTACATGGAATTACAGTTTCTAGAAACTCACGAAAATTCCAGAGTATTTCAAATCTCAACATGGCTGAACTCCCAGGAATGTGGCAAATCCTCCCCAGAGCTGAGAATATTCACTGAGAGTCTAGATTTACTCCCACAAAAGATTTTTTAAGTATAATGTCCAACATATACATATGAACAAAAAAGGACTCATTCATAAAAACTAAATTCTATTAAAGATCTAGAAAAAATAATAGGTAATAAAATACTAAAGCATAGGTATTTTAGATGACAAACAACTATACTAATTATATATATAGTTAGTATATATATATGTATAAATACATACATAAAGCTTGAAGATCTCTGCAGAGCTAGAAAGTCAGTGAAACGTGATTCCAAATTTGCAAATCTAAAGTAAGTCTATAAACAGAAATAAAGTAACTAAAATAAAAAAAACCTAAAGGTGAAGTTTCTGTGTTGGTGAGTATGTCAAGGCATTACGAATGTGGAGGGTCTTGAGAAGTCATGGAGGTATGATGTCATATTTTCCATCTGTCTTATTTAGAGTTTCTATTGCTGCAATGAAACATTGTGACCAAAAAAATCAAGTTAGGGAGGAAAACTTCCACATTGCTGTTCATCACTGACGGATGTCAGGACAGGAACTCAAATGGGGCAGGAACCTGGAAGCAGGAGTGGAGACTGAAGTCATGGAAGGGTACTGCATACTTGCTTGCTCCCCATGGCTTGCTCAAACTGCTTTCTTATAAAACCCAGGACCACCAGCCCAGAGATGGCACCACCCACAACAGGCTGGGCCCTCCCCCATCAATCACTAATTGAGAAAATGGCCTACAGTTGAATCTTATGGAAAATTTTTCTCAGTTGTGGTTCCCTCCTTCAGATGACTCTAGTTTGTGTGTCAAGCTGACATTAGACTTGCCAGAACACCATCTAAGTAAAGATTAACCTCAACTTTTTGCAAATTATTTCAAAAATCAAAATAAAAGAGCACATTGTAAGTCATTTTATGAGAACAATATTGCTTTGAACACAAGCAAATATATCACAAGAATATATTTTTTAAAGTCTCATGAATATAGCCACATAACTTAACCATATAAGCAAAACAAACAAAAATACCATGACAAAGAAAAGTAAGACATGACTTTTAAAACTTTATCTTCAATCATCTGAACATGGGATTTTGTCCATTGTTTGGTAGTTTTCAGAATACACATTTTGTGCTTATTTTGTTAAATGTATTACTAAACAATCCATTCTTTTTGATGCTACTGAAAATATTTTCAACTAAATTCCACATATTTCAAGTGTATAGACTTGATTTTATATGTTGATTTTATATCTTGAAACCACATAGAATCCATTTATTGATTCTAATTAAATTTTTATATACAGATTTCATAGATGAGTAGAATGGCTTTATGGTTTTATTTCTTTTCTGACATGAATGCCTTTGACATTTTTTTTTTTTTGCTTTGTTTGCCCTAGTTAGACCCTAGTATAGTATTGAATGGAAGCAGCAATGCCAGATCCTTTCTTCTTGTGCCTCACCATGCAGGGTACAGTCTTGCATTATTAAGTACAGTTTTTTAACTGTAGATTTCTTGTGAATGCCGAATATCAGGATGGCAAAGTTGCCCTCTGTTCCTACTGTGCTGCATGTTTTTGTCTGTATTTATTGAGATACCAAGTGAAAAAGAAAGAATTGATCATGCTACAAGACAGACAGATCCTTCTTTTCTTAAACATGGTCTCACCCTGTAACCCAGGTTGGCCTGGAACTCAGTATATAACCCAGGCTAGCCTTAAACTCACAGCAATCCTCCAAAGTGACGAAATTACAGGCATGAGCCACTGCCATGCACCGCGTCCCCGGTCAGCGCTCTATGCGCTAGACCACAGTTCGCGAGCTTCGGGAAAGGGGCTGGAGGTTGAGAATACACACGCAGAGACAGATCGACACGCAGACCTTCAAACACTGGTACCAAAAGCCCATCTTTAATAGCACCATGGAGGCTTAAATACACTGCAGTCAATGGCCAACAGGTGAAAATCCCATCCTCTGATCCTCTAAGCTAGGCACAGCTTCTAGTAACTTCAGTTAGAAGGTTCTAGCAGGGAAGAGCAGCTGAAGGCCAGGTCTCGTTAGTCCCAACATCCAGCTGAAGGCCAGGACTCATTAGTCCCAACAAGCCACCATGCCTGCTAAAATGGGTAAACATTAGAAAAAATTATGCTACTTAAAAGAAACTAATAACAATATCACGTGAATGACATGATGATTCCATTTAGAACAGGGAAATCACTATAGAGATAGAAAAGAGATTTGTGGTTGCTTATACCTGAGGTGAAGACTTGAGTGGCAAGAGGACTGGCAGTGAAGGGCACAGGGTTTATGGGATTGTAGTTTATGGCATTTCAATTGTATTATAATAAATAAAGACTGCCTGAAGATCAGAGAGTAAAACAGGCCCACTGGTCAGCCTTACAGACCAGATTATGGTAACATATACCTTAAATCCCAGTAGCCACACTAGTTACCGTAGAAACTGGGCAGTGCATGCCTTTAATCCCAGCCATAGAGAGGATTATAAAATAGGAAGAAACAGCTCTCAGACACACAGTCTCATTCTGAGATTCTGGGAGGCAGGGTCACCATTTCAGACTGAGGTCAGGGTAAGAGCTAGTGACTGGCTGTTTTGCTTTTCTGATCTTTAGGTTGAACCCCAATTTCTGATCCTGAATTTTTATCAGTCGTGCTTCATAGGATGGTAAAAATGTTCTCAAACTCAAAAAAAAAAATCAAATGTGTGTGTATGTGTGAATAAATTTTAAAAATCATTTAATTATATACTCTAAGTGAATATATAATATAATGTATTATATTATATATTTTATGAATCATATCTATGTACAGATACTGAAAGTGGAATGAGGTGTTCACACGCAGGCACCAACACTTCCACAAACACGAGAGCAGGAGCCTCCTTACAGTTTGTACCCTGGGTTTATCACTTTGCTTCACTATAGTCCTACTGTGTCTGCAGCCACTCCCCGTCACACCAAGATCCCCCTTTCCCCTTTTGTTTTTGTTATGTCTCCTTGCATCTGACGAGGCCTAAAGGAGAATATTGATTACATGATTCTAGCTGGAGAGATGGCTCAGAGGGTAAGAGAATTGCCTGCTCTTCCAAAGGTCCTGAGTTCAATTCCCAGCAACCACATGGTGGCTCACATGATTCTTCCTTACACCTCCCCCCCACACACACACACATTCTTTTCTTCACTTTTTTTCTGAGACTGGATTTGTCTTTGTAGCCTGGGCTGTCCTGGAACTCGCTCTGAAGACCAAGCTGACCTCAGACTCACAGAGATCCACCTGACTCTGCCTCCCAAGTGCTGGGATTAAAGGCATGTTCCACCACCACCTGGGAAGACACACACTTCCTTAACGCAAACCTAACTAGGGTTTATGACAAGTATCTCTATAAGCAACAAGAAGAGAATACACTCTTTTTGTAGTGGTCACAGAACAAAATGACAATTTCTTCAACATTTAATGTCTTGGTTGGCAGGCAAGATGGCTCAGCAAGTGAAGGTACTTGCCACCCCGCCTGATGATCCAAGTTCCATCCCAAGGACTCGCATGGTGGAAGGAGAGAATTGAGTCCCACAATTGTATGCTGACTTTTACACATATGCTGTCACCCCCGACACACACACATGCTATGCACATACACACAATAATAAGCAAATAATTTAAATCTTAAAAAGATTTAACGTCTTGTTTCTGAATTGTATTTACTGCGACCACCTCCAGGACCTGCTGAGGTTTTAGAGGGGATGGTTTGTGATAGCTCCTCTTGGTTGTCAACTTGACTGTAACTGGCGTCCAATAAAACACTCCTGTAAGAAATTTCCTTGACTGGATTATCTGAAGCAGGAAAATCCAGCCTAAATGTGGCCAGCCTGGATAATAGGACATGGTAGAAGGGAACTCTTTTTCTTTCTTGTTTGCCCTCATTCTCGCTGGTAAGTTCATCTATCCTGTAGCCGGTTCGTTCCTTCGCCAATATATCACAGCCTATGTCTTTGGGCTTCCATTATAAACTGAAGATGAGCCATTCTCCAGGAATCCTCTAGGCCCGCAGTGCTATCCCAGGCCTGCTGAGACACTCAGTTGCACAAACGGAGCAACTATAGGACCCTCTGCTTCTCTAGTGTCAAACCTCCAGTGTTGAACAGTCGGGGGTGCATCCTGTAGGCCAGTCTAATAAATAGATAAGTAAAATTAATAAATATTCATTCTGTCAGTTCTATTTCTTTAAAAAATCCTGACCAACACATGGCCATGTGGCAAACCCAGATGGAGGCTATGGTGTTCATGACCACAACCAGACCTCTGGCAACTGTTGATGAAGAGTAGTCAGGAGAAACCTCCAGTGTTGTCAATAACCAGTGTGGCTCTAGACAGTGCGTATGTCAGCAGACACCTCGAGGAACTACAGCTATAGCCTCTGTGTCTCCCCCACCCAAGCACACATAAAACTGGGGAAAGGGAACATTCTGATTCTGATAAAACTTACTCTATTCATGTATTGGTAGTTATTTGATCCAGGGCTTCACATGCACTAGGTAACATACTCTACTGCTGAATTATACCCTTTAGCCCCCAAATTTAATTTCTTGCTACCTTCACAGAATGAGAGCTTCCGGTATTTTGATTTTCCAAAATTACAAGGAAGTACATTTCTTTTACACTTGATTTTTTTATTTAGAAATAATTGAAAAGTCATAAAAACAGCTCAAAGAATACCATATTTGCTTTACCTAGATTTATTAGTAAGATTTTATCCATTTGGTTTATCATTTACTATTTGCCTAATTATAAGGTATTCATCTATATGAATTCATATATATATATATAAAATGTATGGCCGGGCGGTGGTGGCGCACGCCTTTAATCCCAGCACTCAGGAGGCAGAGGCAGGCGGATCTCTGTGAGTTCGAGGCCAGCCTGGTCTACAAGAGCTAGTTCCAGGATAGGCTTCAAAGCTCCAGAGAAACCCTGTCTCAAAAAACAACAAAAAAAAAAATGTATGTATGTATACACACAGTATTTTTTGATCCTTTTAGGTTTTTGTTTTTTTTTGTTTTTTTTTTGAGACAGGGAAGAAATGAATGTCTCATGTAGTCTAGACTGGCACTGTATATAGCCAAGGATTACCATAAATTTCAAATCCTCTTGTCTCCACCTTCCAAGTGCAGTGATTATGTATTCACCATATCTGGCTCTTAAGGGTAGTTTTATATACTTACATGTTGTGACCTACTACATACATGTGGCTATACAACATATGCTAATAAATAAATAAATATTATAATTTAGATTTAACATTCTCCAAAGACTCCACCCTGTTGTAGGTGGTGAAACCTTGAGGAGATGCAGCCTATTGTTGGAAAACAAGGTCCCTGGGACAAGTTCTTGAAGGGCATGCTGAGACCCCCGAGCCTTTTCCTAGCTCTTAGTTCCTGGCCACCATGAGGTGAGCAGCTTTGCTCTACGTTGCTCTCCCTGCTGCGACACTCACTGCTGTTTCACATGTCTGAAAACAACACAGCCAAATGACCATAGACTGAAGGCTATGAAATTGAAGGCCAACCTTTCTTTCTGTTAAGTTGATTTATTTTAGGCATTTTATCACAGTAATGAAAGGCTGAGTAACTTAATGACAACCATAATTATGTATGATAACACATACAATTGATATATACATACAATATAATCAAAATGTATACATACTGATTATATTATACAGTTATGTACAATGTCTGGTTTGTGTCAAAGGAGGACTCCTAAATAATAATAGTCCCATACAATTTCTTCACATAGGGACGTTACAGCCACTCTGTAATGGTCACCTAATGATAAAATTGCCTAACAATTCCAACCAAGAACCCACTTTCATAATCACAGGGTTGACTAACTTACCAAATAAAAATACAGTAAAGATACAGGATGCTTTGGATAAACAGCAATAGAAACGAAAGCTTCTGAGCTTTTCCCAACTCCCTCTTCTGGACACACTTAATGTTCTTAGAGTTGATGGGTTAAGGCCTCCCTCGTAGCCATTCAGTGTCTAAACAATAAGCCTGACCTGCTGGGTAAGATTCATGCAGCCAGTTAATAGCTGTTAGGATTTTGTTGATGAAAGTAAGGGAAGGTGGTTAGAAAATTAAATTATTAAATTAAATTATTAAATTAAAGCCTGTACTCCTCCTGTCCTTACCACATATCCTATATAATTCCATCTCTTGAAAGCTGTTGGTTTGGCACTATTACTTGGTATTTAAAAAGAATTGTTTCAGAAGAGCTACTACTTACAATATTTAAATATGACTTCTTAAAATTCACATATGCACTAGTAGAACTTCATTGAGGACTGAAGATTTGCATTTCTTAATGAGCTCCCAGAGAATGCCAACACATATGTCCTAATAATCATGACCATCTTTGTCACACCAATAGACATTTTTATGGTGCTATCAAGACCTTACCCAAATTCAGAATCTCTGGGAATTATGTCCATTAGTATAATGTATATTTCAAACAGTCTCCGAGTAGGACTTGAGAATCACCGATCAATGGGGTTGAAATGCCCTCTGCTTTTTTTCTTGACTTATTTATTTTCTGTTCTTGAAATCTCAGTGCAGGTCCCCCCTGCTTGATTCTTGTATTGATTACTTCAGACAAATTCACTTCCACTCTTCACAGCAAGCATTTGCTCTTGATCATGAACTAAACATCTTGCACATATCCTATCTCTCTAGATTTTAGTTTTTGGCATTTTGGTTGTGAACCTAGCTTTAACAGCTGAAACATTGCTCTGACCCCAGTTCTTATTTCTTGAATCAAATAATTATTTACATTCTTGTAGCATCAACTCCTACAATAATTCTTGTCTTGTTGATTTTGGGGCCTGGCCTTTAACAGCTGAGCCATCATTTTAGCCCAACTATCATAATTATTAACATACAGTGGATGTTTAATATTTGTTATGGATACTAATTCTGATTATAGTGGACAACTAATTTCTTTCTTGGACACACGGTTATTTCCCAGGTCCTGGAACTAGCTCTAGACCAGGCTGGCCTCGAACTCACGGAGATCTGCCTGCTTCTGCCTCCCTAGTGCTGGGATTTAAGGCGTGCACCACCACCGCCCAGAGGTTTATGCATTTTATGATGTTTGTTCGTCCTTCTGACTACATTCCTATTTTCCAGACATTTTGTTCTTCCCACTTTCACTCTGCTGTTGCATACGACCAAAAGCAACTGCCATCTGAGGTGCTGTGACAGGTTGGAACCTCACTCTTTTCTCCGGAACGCTATTGCTTAGAAAATTCGGTTTGCCTCTTGGCGTCCTCTGTGTAAAGTGGAATGGACTATACCTACCACCTAGCTCACAGGATGGATGAAATGACAGAAAACAACTCGTCAACTGTCATGCACCAAATACATACAAGTTGTTCCTCACATTCCTTGTTTACCTTAATGCAGGGAACTACAGCCACGCAGCCCAAGAAGCCAAGGGAAGCGTCGGGGGTTCCGAGCTCGGGGAAAGGGGAAAGACTACAACTCCCGTGAGGCTTCACGTGCGCCACCTCCGTTTCCACCCCCCCACCCCCAGCAAGACTGAGCCCCCCAGGCGAAGAGGGTGGGGCCTGCGCGCGCCGGGGGATCTCCTAGGGAGCGCGGAGGCGGGCTGCTAGAGGCGACAGGGACACCAGGTGGAGACACACGTGCGAGTGTGGGGCGGGTAACACGGGAGAGACAGCTGGGAACGGCGTTAAAAAAATAAAGCCAGCTGTGCACCGTCTCCTCGGCGGGCAGTCCACGCCGCCGCGGAGGCTCCGGGCGCGCGCCCCATGCCTCGGGCACTCGGAGCGGCGGGAGCGGGCGGGGGCGGGGCCGGCGGCGCGGGGGCGGGGCCTAAGGCGGCGCGGGCGAAGGCGGCGACCCAGACATCTGGGACTGTTGTTGTTCTCTCGCCTCACGCCCGCCTCAGTCAGTTCGAGCTGAGATCCGGAGCTGCTCTGCCGGGGAGGCGGGTGACAGTCTCCGCCTTCTCTCCCGGTTCGCTGGAGCTGCGGCAGGGGCTGGCGCTGACCGAACGCCTCGCGGTTGGTCTCCGATGCCCTTCGGCGAGGAGGGGGCGTCTGGACCCTGGTGAGCGCACCCGGAGCTCCCACGACTCGGTGTCTTCACCCGCCCCTCGGGCCCGCACGCCCGTGTGTCTGCCATGGCTGAGAATGCAGATGGTGACCTGAACTCCAACCTGCTCCACGCCCCCTACCACACCGGGGACCCCGAGCTAGACACCGCCATCGGGCAGTGGCTGCGGTGGGACAAGGTGGGTACCTGGTCACCCGAGCATCCGTCTCCCGTTTCCTGCCCACCCTCTCACAGTCCGCCCTTTCCGGCACCCACCCAGGGCTTTGCAGACTCCACGAGCGGTGGCTCCGGCCACCGCAGGGCTAGCGGACTTGGGCGATGCCTCTCACCTGTGCAGGGGCTGCCTCCCTCGGGAGGTCTGGACTGGGCAGGGACATCTGCAGTAGCTTTCTTTTGCAAAAGGGCTTCACTGCATCCTGCTTCCTTACCACCTTCTTCTAGTGTGTGTCAGCTCTCATTCTCAAAAATACTTCATCCGCATCATCCTCATCGTTGTTACTCTGCATCCATTTCCTTTCCCCTTTCTCCCTTGACTTCCTTCTTTGCAGAACCTGAAAGTGGCTCCTGATACGTTTCTTGGACGTTACTAACCACTATCTGCTTTGGTGCTGGTCTGGTGGTGTGTTGCCACCCTCTGTCGCTGGGAAATCGCTGTTCTGTTTCTGGTATCACCGTTTGCTCTTGAAAATGACAAGGGCTCTCATTTAATTCCTCTGCTGGTAGTTATTTCCTGAAGTCTGTTCTGTTCAACGAATCGTGGTCATATACATCTTGAATAGCCTAATTATGCTTCTAGAGTCTACACCATTACTTCCCAAAATGTTCCAACAGATCGTCTGGGAATCTTAAAAGGCAGATTCTGACCATAGATTTAGAAATTCAGAATTGCCCTGCCATACCATTTTTTTTTTTTTACTGCCCTCTCCCTCTCCTTGTGCGGGCACGTAGGGCAAATTGGTGAAAGCTGGAATTAAAATGCAGCCTTTTCACTTGTAAAAGAGGCCCCTGGAGGCGCTCTCGGAGAGCAGGAGGATAATCAGGTGTTTGCTTTATCAAGTTCATGTGATACAGCTGCTAAAATGGAGAAAGCTGCACATCTTAAAACTGGTTAATAATTGGATTAAGGGGTTTGTATGGCAATATGTGAGATTGTGTTATACAAAAGAACTACCTAAATTAGCTTTCTGAAACAGTTCATTTTATTTTTTTTTCTTCCAGTCATTTATGCATTCAAGAAGGAGGAAAAATGCTGAATGTCTAGGCTGGTCAGGAAATGCTGGTGGTGAGAAAGATAGAAGAGTTCTTGTGCTCAGCAAGCCTTCAGTTAGTAGATAAGGAAGCCCAACAAACAAGCAATTACAATGAAGCTATTTGGTGTTACATCTTAAAATTTTCTACTCATTCTTGTAAAGTCTGAGCAAGTGTTTCTCAAACCTGAACAGTGCTAACAGATCACCTGGGAATCCTAAAAGGCAGTTTCTGAGGAGACTAGGGTGGGGCCTGACAGGCAGCCTTAGTGAGCTTCCAGGGGATTGATCTCAGTGTGGCTGATCTGTGGACCACACTAAAATAGACTCTTTTCTCTTTCAGTATCAGCTTTGACAATGTTTTCCCTAATGAATGTCCTGGTTGAATGAATTAATACTTATTATCTGAGCTATGCCCAGGTAGTGCTGAGATACAGAAATACTTAAGAACTGTTAAATGCATATAAAAATGATACAACAGTTACAGCAGCAATAAAAGAGGCTGCAGGCATTCAGTTCTTATGGGAGTTCAAAAGTGAGAGTAATCTGTGGTGTGGGGCAGTCAAAGAAGACTTTTTTTTTTCCATGACAGGATTTCTCTGTGTAGCCCTGGCTGTCCTAGCTCTTGTAGCACAGACTGACCTCAAACTCACAGAGATCCGCCTGCCTCTGCCTCCTGAGTGCTGGAATTAAAGGTGTGCACCACCACCTCCTCCTGGCTTCAAAGAAGACTTTATGAGATCATGGGATGCACATGAAAAGAACAGGGAAGCCTGCAGGAGAAAGATGAAATAAATGTAGACCTCAATGAACTAAAAGGAAGTAAGACAAAGGCTCCCAAACAAAATATAAAGGGCAAGTAATAAGTACTTAATAGAAGAACAGACTTAAATAATTTTAGTAATTATATACTATTGATCTCTCTTAATGGGAGATAATGCTTTTATCGGAGAAACAAATGTTTATCTTCTGTAGATTGATACTTAGGTAAGCTAGGCTAAGTCCTAGGCCACTGAAATTTAGAGTACAAAATGAAATCAAGTATTTCATTGTACCTTAATACATGTAGCCTTTCAATGCAGAGATTCTGAACTCAACTCCTGATTAATACAATTAAAAAGCCCTTGTAGTGATGATAAAAGCAGGCCTGCCCGCACAGCTCCTCACTACAAGCCCTGATAATGCTGCTGATTCTGGAAGGCTGATAAGTTATAAATTGGTCTCAGGGTAATATGCTATTTGCCATAGTCACCAACATTATCAATTTTAGTCTTGGTGGCTTGGTGTACATTGAAAAGTCTCGATAAAAAAGAAAAAAAAGATGTTATTCATGTTGAGCTTTTAGTTAACATTCAGATTTGCTGAGATGGAGAAGGAAGACTTAAGAATTGGAAAGATGGAAACTTGAATGTATGTAGTTAACTCATTGGTGTCTGCCAGAGCTTAGGGTACCTAGAAGTCTGTGGAAAGGTGTGTGAAGAAGAGCTTTAGTATATCTTTAATGGCCTTCAGCAAGTAAGGGTGTATGTAATAATGCATTACCATAAGTTACATGAGAATCATTTGTTCTCAGGGTCCTGAATACCCAGTTTCTACTTATGAGTAGCAAAATTAGCCATATAATTGTGACCAATAACAATATTCACATAAAAATAAGTATTGAAATTTCATCAAAGTAATTTGGCATGAAGAGAAAGAATTCATTTTTAAAAAATGCTACATGAGAAAGATGATTGCTGTTCTTAAAATAATTTCTAATACATAGCATACTGCTAATTAAAATCATGACATGTTTGGAAAAAAAAGAAAAAGAAATAGTGCAAGAAGATAGACCCCAGCATGGTGATTCTTACCTATAATCTCAGCACTTAGGAGGCTGACCCAGGAGGGTCAATTAAGAGTTTGAGACCAGCCTGGGCTGCATAATGATTATCATGTCAGCCTAAACAGAGTGAGTTGAGACTCTTGGTTTGTACTCTTTCTTGTGTAGCTTCAGTAGGGACTTGGATCTGACCTCCTACTTGTATTCAGACTTTTGTTTAGTATGTTAGCTTCCCTAGTCTCAAAATGAGTTCACTAACATCAGGGTCATAGATATTGGTGATTGATTTAAGAACACTATTTTATTAACTTATGGTTTATATTATAGATGCAATAATCAAATAGATTTGTTTCTAATCCAGGCATTTGGTAGATACACCATAGGGAAACCAAATTCAAAGATTTTTGGCCATCATGAAGCCAAATCACAGGGAGTCAAATATATAACATGTAACCACATCAGCTTGTAACATGTAAATGCATCCATCTCTGTATGGGGCTGTGCTTCTACTACAACCCAGTGAGTCCAGGGGTCAAGGAGTCCCTCCTGTCAGTTGTGCACAGATAACTCTACCACAGCATGCCCTCCTCTGCTCTAGGTAAGGCACACCTCCTTCCTGTTTCCTTCATTGGGTGCTGTCATGCCTTGTCAAATTACAGACCAGCAGTTCTCGCCTCAAGTCCAGGTTCTTTAGCCTCACAACTGTCTGTCGATTCTGTTCCGGTGTGAATTTAACTCTCTGTAAACAATCATATATAAGATACTAAGCTCTGTTAAAGCCTGGATGGGTAGATAGGGAAGGGGAACGGGGACACAGGGCAGAGCAGCTCTGCTGATTATAACAGCAACAGCAAAGGTCATATATGTTGACACCAGAGTGGAGGCAGGAATTTACCATGGCAGCTGAAGAAACAGTAAGTACAGCATTGGTCTCAGAATGTAGATCTGTATAAAGAAAGAGTAGAATATGAAGTTGAAGATAGGTTAGGCTTATAAAGAGCCTGGAAAAGGAAATAAAGGGCATCAATCTAAGCCAGCGATTTTCAGATGCTTAAGAATAGACTTTTTTTTTTTTTTTTTTTTTTTTTAACAAATTGACCAAAACAAAAAGGCTGCGAATGAATTCCCCATACCTCCTTGGTTAGTCGGTTTGCATTGCTTTAGTAAGTACCTGAGCCTGGGTAAAGTTTAAAGAAAGGTTTACTTAGCTCAGTTTGTATGAGATCAGTAGCCACGTTTGTTTCATGGCTGATGGAATCCTGACAGCATATGTAAAAAGATTACAGTGAGTCAGGATGCCAGAGAGCAGGGAGGGGTAAGCCTTGCTTTTAGAATTCTCTTAACCTCTTCTCTTCTGCAAATTACAGCTTATTCTTGTTAGAACTCATCCACAAACCCCTAAGGAAATGTCTCCAGTGGTGACCCTGTTACCTCCCACTAGGACACAACTCTTAAAAGGTTCTACTACCTCAGTACCTCCACACTGAGGAGCAAGCCTTTGATATGGGAAGCCTTGGGGTATAGACCACAGTTAGACTATAGCATTTTCCAAAATATTAATATAATTTCCAAAATTATATTAATAGTTCTATAGTTATTCTTTTGAAAAATTAAAACTGTGTAAATAAAATCCGCAGAACAGTAACTTTCAGACATAGAAATCCCAACTGACCATTCTAGTTAAGAAGATATTGGCAGAAAACATATTGTGTATACAAAACAGAGAAAGCTCATGCCAACTTCCCAGGAAAATCTGTGGTCTTTAATAACTAAGTATCAATCTATATGAAGAAAATAGTTTGTATGAACAACAAGATAAAGCAGTAAGTACATATATAAAAAAAGATACAGTGGAGAACATAGGAACCTCAAAATTATAAACTAAAAATAGAGAATTATTTCATCAACAAATAAGAAAAGATAGTGTGAAAAATCAACTGAAAACAAGAATGAGCTCTAGGAAATGAAAGGAAAAAAGTGATCCCCCTCTACCAAACACACACACACATACAACACACACACATACACAACACACACACATACACAACACACACACACAACACACACATACACAACACACACAGCACACACACACAACACACACAACACACAACACACACAACACACACACACATACACAACACACAACACACACACACATACACAACACACACAGCACACACAACACACAACACACACACAACACACACACATACACAACACACACAGCACACACACACAACACACACACAACACACACACATACACAACACACACACAACACACACACACAACACACAACACACACACACATACACAACACACACACAGAGACGTTAAAGTTGAAGAAATAAGAGAAATGTTTGACATGGAACAAGAAATCCTGGCTGCTAGGTTAGGGCTAGATCCACGGCGTTCATCAAGAAGTAAATAGAATGTATTGTTTGTGTCTTAGTGGTTTTTGTTTTTTTAAGGTATTGGTGGTGTGATAAAGATGGCATGTCATTTCTATCAACATCAGAAAAGCAATTAAGCAGTCACCTGTGAAGAAAGGAAGGAAGGGAAGGAGGCAGAGTGGTTAGGCTGCCAAAAGCAAGAAGGAAGGAAGTAGGGCTGAGGGTGTAGCTTAATGGTATAGTGCTTGCCTAGCAGGCTTGCCACCCTGAGCTAAAAAAAAAACCTAAATTATTGACCAAAAATGAACCACATTAAAACATGACCTGATTTTCAATAATTAATTGATGAAGCTTAAGTAAGAAACTGAGTTCTTTTCAGGTAGCACAGGGGTGTGTCAAGAGTCTAAATACTATTCAGAGCATCTAACCTAGTAATTATATTCTCTTTTGATGGTCAACCAGAAGATAGAACATAGTATTTAATTTTTTTTAATTATGGTGGAAAACGCATACAAGTAACCATCTTGATCATTTTTAAGGATGTCTATAGTTCATTAGTTTTTATAAAAATATTCACATTCTTGTAGAACAGACCTTCAGAATTTTTCATCTTGCTAGGCTGACACTCTATGCCTATTAAATAACTTGTTTCTTCCTTCCTCTTTCCCCTAAAAACCACCACTCTCTGTTTCTATAATTTGACGACTAGGTACCTTATATTAACAGAGCTATACAGTATTTGTCTTTTGTGACTGACATATCAGCACGTTATTCATCCATGTTGTGGATAGGATTTAATTTTGATGGCACAACAAAATGTAGAGGTGCTGTGTGGCAAAACTTCTTGAGAGATAAAACATACAAGGTTTAGAGTAGACCCCTATCTAGGGTATTTGAGGTATACTCACCCCAGGTAGGACCCCTATGACAGACCAAAGTTCGGATACCACCAAAGTCCAACTTGGTGAACCAATGAGTTTTATTGGGGTTACTTACAGAAAGAAGCAGAAATGATTCAAAAGACAGCTGCATCCCCAAGCCCATCCCAGCTCACAAGTCTGGGAACCTGAAGCACACCGCACAGCCTGCAACCTGCAGATCCCCTGTTGGAGAGCATTCCTTCTGGGGGCCTCAGTTGATCTAAACCTCTTCCAGGCAGCTTGGCTGGTTTCTGCTTCTTCCAGTCAGTTGGTCTGGTCTCAGAGTCTTCGTGGGAAAGTCTTTGCCACTAGACTGCTTACTGTGGCAGGGAGGGGCCTAGGGAATCTGGTCAGTTTCAGGGAATGTTCTTAATTTTTTTTTACCCACCTGCTTAAGGAGTTTCCCTACAGGGTGGGATGTTTCACTCTCAGAGAAAACTGTTACACATCAAGAGGTCATACAATGATTTTGGGTTTTGACCTATGTACTTTGATTCATGATCCTTTCTGCCTTCCTAATAGCTATTGAAATTGCCAGTTTGTACTGAGGCTGCTGCCCTCTGGTGTTGGGTGTTAATAGAAAGTGATTTATTCTGGTGCAAAAGAGCCAGAATTCAGCATGAGCTTTGCCACCAATCCTGTATAGGATCTTTTCAACTGAATAA
This sequence comes from Arvicola amphibius, assembly GCF_903992535.2. NCBI lineage: Eukaryota > Metazoa > Chordata > Mammalia > Rodentia > Cricetidae > Arvicola > Arvicola amphibius. Next base: position 166,433,169 of record NC_052058.2, read on the forward strand.
TTGAATAAGCATTTGTATTAGTTACTTTTTCCATTGTTATGACAAGATTATGACTAAAGGAACTTGAGGAAATAGAGCTTATTATGACATTTCTCCATGACAAGGGAGACAGCAGGAACGAGGCAGCTGGCACATCACGTTTGTACCCAGATGAATGCCCGTGTCTCTTCCTTTTCATTTAGTCTTGAACTTCAGCCCGTGGGTGATGTCCACATTCAGAATGAAGGGTCTTCCCTCCTTAGTTAAATCTCTCAGGAAATGCCCAACAGACACAAAGATGTGTTTTCTAGGTAATCCCAAACCCAAGTTGTCAAGATTAGATATCACAGTGCTGTATCTTACCAAAGTATGAAAATGGCCAAATTTTAATGCCCCAAAGAGTACAGAGACTAATATTGTAAATGAAAAATATTTTCTCAGATACTAAAGCATTTTGGTTTTCAGCTAACCAGAACTTACCTTGTTAGAAAAGTCTCTTGATGTGTTTTCCCCTGCTACAAAATTTTCTCATATCATTTTTCTCTTTGAAATATTTCATTTTTATGCAGTAAAAGATTTAAAACTCTGAATGTCAATTGTGCTAGTCAGTTTTACATCACAATAACAAATTACTGTGGTTGCTCATCTTATAAAGACAAAAGGATTTATTTGGGCTCACAGTTTTGGAGATTGTCTTAGTTAGGGTTCCTATTGCTGTGAGGAGACACCATGACCATGGCAGTGTTTCCTAATGAAGGAAACATTTAATTGAGGTGGTGGCTTACAGTTTCAGAGGTTTAGTCCATTATCACCATGGCAGGGAGCATGGCAGCATGCATGCATACATGGTACTAGCTACCTCTGGATATGAAGACAACAGGAAGTGGACTCCCCACTGGCGTGGCTTAAGCATATTTGAGACCTCATAGCCCACCTCCACAGTGACACACTTCCTCCCACAAGACCTCACCTGTTCCAGCAAGATTACACCTCCTCACAGTGTTACTTCCTATGAGCTTATGGGGACCAATTACATTCAAACTACCACAGAGATCTAGTTTACAATTATTTAGCCTTTCTTCATTGGGCCTATGGTAAGGCAGCAGATGGAGCAGAACTGCTCACCTCATGGACAAGAGGCAAAACAAAGAGGGGGCAGAGCCCCTCTCCAAAGGAAAACCTCAGTGACCCAAAGACCTCTCAGTAGGCTCCATCTCTTAACGTTTGTACAACTTCTCAAAAGTGCCATTTTGGAGACCAAGCCTTGAGCACATAGACCTTTAGAGGGTATTCAAATTTTATACTTTTACAATCCCGCAGTAGATATCTTAGTTGGGATTTTTTTTTATTATCATTATTGCTATGGACAGACACTATAACTATAGCACTTCTTACAAAGAAAACTTTTAATTGAGGTGGTGGTTTACAGTTTCAGAGGTTCAGTCCATTATCATCATGACGGGGAACATGGTGGCATGTAGGCAGACATGGTGCTGGTTATGTCTTGACCAGAAGGCAGCAAGAAGTTGACAGTCACACTGAGGGAAGCTTGAAAAAAAGAGATCTCAAAGCCTGCCCCACAGTGACACACTTCCTCCAACAAGGCCACACCTCCTAATAGTGCCACTCCTTTGAGGGACATTTCTTTCAAACCATCACAATAGGATAGTGGCTAACTTTGTAGAGAATAGCACAAATTTACATCTTTTAAAAGGACCTCTGCATAAAGATATAAATACATTGGTGTATACATCTAAGTTATTTTTTTCAACTTTGTTGTGCCAAAGACTTTTAAAGTGAGTTTTATGACAGTTGTATATTTTGTGATCAATACAGTATTGCTACTTGCTGGCACTACACTAAGTCTAGTATTGGTTGTGTGACTTTATATATTTGTTTAAATTGAACCCTTAAAAGGACAAAGTCCATTATAAAACATTTGGAAAATATAACAATATTAAAGTTTCAATACTTAGAAAATGCCTGCATTCTCAGTGGCTTTATAAAGCATATTTCCCATGGCATGCAAATACAAAAATAGATTGTGTGCTGGGAGCATAGCTCAGTGTAGAGCCCATTAATTTAGCATGCACAGAGCCCCAGATTCAGTTCCCAGCACCAGATCATAGTGAATTCATGTTTATATGAATTAGTACACTGTTAGCTCTCTTACTTGAAAATTTTTGCTTATGATTTTGTAATAGTTCTTTGATATTTGGGGAGACAAGTTTAGATAACTTATTTTATATAAATACAAATCAAATTTTATAGAAATTACAGTTGTAGGGCCTGGAGAGATGGCTCAGCAGTTAAGAACATTGCCTGCTCTTCCAAAGGTCCTGAGTTCAATTCCCAGCAACCACACATTGGCTCACAACCATCTGTAATGAGGTCTGGTGCCCTCTTCTGGCCTTCAGGCATACACACAGACAGAATATTGTATACATAATAAATATTTTTTAAAAAAGAAATTACAGTTGTAATGACTCAAAGTATAACTACTTGGAGAACATAATAAAGCTCTATTTTCTATATTTTGTTATTGACTTGTATTTTGTGAAGGAATTATAACTTCTGAAAATCTTGTGTGCTGTATTAGAGTTCAGATAATAGGCATCCACATTTTTAAAAATTATATATTAATCACTTACATTAGAAATGTAATACTTTGTTTTGATTTGTTTTCTGGCATTGAAATAATTTTAAATGATTTTTTTTGAGATTTCTTTATTTATTATGTATACACACACCAGAAGAGGGCACCAGATCTCATTATAGATGGTTGTGAGCCACCTTGTGGTTGTTAGAAATTGAGCTCAGGACCTCTGGAAGAGCCATGTCTCCAGCCCTAAAATGATTTTTTAAAAAGGAATTGGATTACTTTTAAGTTAAAACAACAGCAAACATTTAACTAAGGAAATTCAGAGAAAATCCTACTCTTCCTAAATATGTACTGGAATAAAGTATTGAATATGATCAGAATATGCATTTAAAATGCATCTGTAATTTGTTTTATTTAATAAGATCTGGTTTAAATTTAACAAGATCTTATAGTTCAGCAAGGTTTTCTGTCTACTTTTAAAAGCAGAGAGAAATAAGTATGTTAATCTCATGGTTTGATTTTTCTACAAAGTTCCATAAGCATCTTAATGTAAAAGTTTGACATCCACCTTTGAGTCTCAGGACTGACTACCCATCACAGCTCCTGTCTTTTTTTCATCATTATTACACAGCGGAGCAAATTAATCAGCCAAGAATCAACAGTAAATCGAGTGTAATTCCAGCTAAATCATGATTAGAGAAGAGGGATTGGCTCCTAAAAGGCACAACAATTCAAGCCTATTTTGGATTCAAAATACTGGCTCAGAATACGGAGTCTGAATTTGTATATAGGTTAAAAGGAATTTTAAAATCAAGAGTATCTACCTCAAGCATCCCTTGGGTAGATTAAAACTTGGAAAATTAACATTAAGTTCTTTTTTTGTATTGTCTGTTTCTCTTCTGAGATGGTTCCTCTTATGTCAAAGAGTGATAATATAAGCTAAATTAAAATCCATGTTAGTATGCTAATGCTAACATTTGAATATCTTGGATTTGGCCACTCTAGGTTATCTTTGTTTTTAGTTTTTAATTATGGGCTGTATTGTTGCCAGTTAGCTAAGAGATGTTTTGCTTCAAATGGAAATCGGTATAATTAGAGCTAGAAACTCTGAGATAGTGTGTTGCTACTCTTAGATCATTTGCTCTCAGGGTTATAGTTCTAGGCCAGAGACTCTCAACCTGTGAATTGTGACCCCTTGGGCATCACATATCAGATATTTACATTATACCACTAACAAAATTACAGTTATGAAGTAGCAACAAAAATAATTTTATGGCTGGAGGCCACCATAACATGAGGAACTGTATTAAAGGGTTGCAGCATTAGAAAGGTTGAGAACCACTGGCCTTGGCTCCTAAGTAGCCAAGAACCCAACAGTTGGTGCTTTCACCTTGAGCTTAGTGCTTTGGTATTCTCAGTGTCCTAATGTTTATCTCCTTGGCGGTCAGGGCTAGTCACTTCTACAACTTTTCTAGTGTTTGGGTCTTGCAGTTCTCCTCTGGGCTTGACTCTTCACAGTCCTTGACCTTCTGCGGTCTCAGCTCTTAACCGTTTCTTGCCTTCTTAGCTCTTCTGCAGTTAGTCTCAACTCAGTAGTCTTCAGGTATCTCTTAGCTGCTGCTGCTGGGTGTGTGTGGGACTGAGAGCCCAAGAGTTGTCTGCTCTTCCTATTAGAAGCTCAGCCTTGATACAGATCAGAAGTAGGCAGCAGTAGTCAGATGAGGCTTTATTGGAGCCAGAACTGTAGTATCAGCAGGTGAGTGGACAAGAGACATATTTGGGCTGCTCAGAGGAGAGAGAGGATCACTGCTTAATACAGCTATACACACGTGCATGCATTACCTGCCATGGGATGCCTGGGAGGTAATTTATAAAGTGTTTAATGTGGGATTACAGGATTAGAGTCAGCGACCTTAATGGAAGCAGGCATGAATGGTTCCAGAACCGTAGATGAGAACTTACTACACCTCAGCACATAACTAGAGAAAGAGACACTAGGCCAGAAATGACCTTGAATTGCTGATCATTCTGAATGTCTGTATCTTCCATGTGCTTGGGTTGCAGCTGCAGTACTTGGCTTCAGTAGGAAATGCCTTCCTTACAGGCCTCAATTTGTTCCTATTAATAACATTGCAAATATAATATCCAGTGTAGAGTCAGTTAACCAGGCCTGTAAAGAAACAGGTCAACATAAACAGTATCCACAGAAACAAATGTACTATGAACTGACATGTAGAGGTACTTATTGTAAATTATGATATGCAGACTTTAACAGATTGCCAATTCTTAGAGATCAAAAGGAGAAAATTAAAAATTAGGCAGAGAAGTGAAAATAATGCATATCTGCCTGCATCCCACTACTATAATAATGAACTAAACCTCTGAAACTGTGAGCCACCCAATGAAATGTTTTCCTTCATAAGAGTTGCCATGGTCATGGTGTCTCTTCACAGCAACAGAAACAGAAACCCTAACTAAGATATGGATCAAGACTATTTAATATTTGAGCTAATATTTAATATTAAAGATAATATTTTACCCCAAATTCTTGGATAAGCAATATTTCAGATTTTTAAGTTTGGGGGTTTTATAGTTCCTTTGTGAAGTTGTATCTATCAATAGTAGCTGGAGTAATTTACTTTATGTCACATTCTTTGATTTTCTGCATGACTTTGACACTCCTTGGTTAAAAGTTAAGATCTGTGTTCCCTCTCCTAGAACCTAGGTGAGTTTTTGTCATGAGTCTGTCACAGCCCCAGGAACTAACAGGAACAGTGGAAGCAAAGCTGCTTGATTTCCAGGTCTAGACAGGAAAGGTAGGACAGCTGCTACCTGGCTGGCTTTTAGTACACTTGCCCTAGAACCCAGGCTTGTGAGGAAGCCCAGGCTACAAGGAGTGCCTGTCCATGTGACAGCCTACGGAGTCCCAGCCAGCATAGCATCACTGCCAAACACTTGGCAGGCAAGCCTGGAGGTGATTCCAGCAGCCAGATCTTTGAGTCTTTCAACAGAAGCCTCACACTTCTGCCCATAGAAGCTGAAGGACAATAAATGATGATTGGTTTGGGCCTTTCAGTTGGAGTCAGTTATTATCCAGCCATCGTAAATTCATTCTTCCTCCCTAGCACTGCTTTTAAAAACTCTTAAAATTCAATCAAGAAACCATTTTCATCTCCAGATGGAAATGCTATCTTGATTTAATTGCATTTCCTGAGTTACTGTGAAGAGCCAGTCTAGTAGGTAGACAGTGGGGGTGATGTGCTGAGCATGGCTATCACTTCAAACTCAGGAAATCCAATACTGAAATTGTTATGTTTGTACTCCCGGCTTGTTCCCCATCCCCCTCCTTCCCCTTCTTCTTCCCTCCTCCTTTCCTCCTCCTCCAACAATTCAGTTCACTTATCAGATTGGATATTATTTCCATTAGTTCTCTCTCCTCAGTTTACCCTAGCTTAATAACAGGCCATATATGGCTACAACACCCAGGACCTGTGCATAGTCTCCCTTTTGCTTACCTTTCTACTGCACTGCATGTTAAACTTTGTAAAATCCTCAAACTACCAATAGTCTTTTCTATGTGTGGCACACAGTATGTGCTTGATAATTTTTATGGTTAGTTTTAATTATTTTGCTATTTTATGTGTATGGCTGTTTTACCTACATAAATGTCTATGTGCCACAAGCATACCTGGTGTCCAAGAAGGCCAGAAGAGGACACCAGATGCCCTGGAACTGGAGTTACAGATGGTTGTGAGCTGCCATGTGGATGCTGGGAATTGAACCTGGGTCTTCTGCAAGAGCAACCAGTACTCTTAACCGCTGAACCATCTCTCTAGCCCCATTCTTGCTTTTTACACTGGTAGGGATCAAACCTGGGACCTGTGCACTAAGCAAGCACCCTGCAGTGAGCTACTTAAGCCCAGAAGGCTTACATCTTTCCCTACCCAATATTATGCCTAAGTGATAACAAAAGTTGTATTTCAGAACTTAAATTTCTAGTCTTGGTTTAGTTAACATTTTCATTTCTTGGATTTATTTCTTCTGGTAACTTTTTCAAATAAATTTTGTTTCATATGATGAATATAGCCATCTAACTTTTTATCTAAGTCAACTTAATAATGCTAATTTGAGTGAATTTTTTTTAAAGATGGGTAAATTAAGCTTAGAATTATACATGGATTCTTTACATAGGGAAATGCTCCTTAAACATGATTATAATTTGAAGCTAATAAGAAGTCATCTGACTGGATCCCTGCTCTGCTCCAGGACTCTGGAAATGTATCTCCATGCTGGCTGACCCTCAGAAGTAAATGTCAGCGTGTTCACCCTTCAAGTTTTCAGATGGCAGTTTCCTATTTCAACTTCTGTTCAGATGTAAACTTAAAAATTCCTTATTGGTTTATTAACCTGGCATTTGTCGTTCAAGCACAAATCTCTGACTAATGTTTAAGAATAGCATTTAAAGTTTTGTAACTTTAGATGTACTGAATTATGGAAGGATTTTGTGCGTGGGCTCCCTTTAATGAGTAGCGATAGCAGGATTTGGGGTTGTTAATTTTGATACTATGTTCTTTAATATATATTTTTCTCATCTTATGAATGATGCAGTGCATGGTTAAGGTTGTTCCCAAGCTGTTAGGTCTACTACTAGAATATTCTTTAGTAGATTCAAGCTGTATAGGAATTATAAAATAGGCAATATACTAATTACTTTCCTCATTGCTGTGACAAAATACCTGACAAGTAGCAACTTAAGGAAGACTTTTATTTTAGGTTACAGTTTGAGGGGACCATTCATCATGGCAGAGAAGGCATGGAGGCAGGAGAAGGAAGTGTCTGTATTGCACCCACAGTCAGGAAAGCAGAGGTATCCTGACAGAGATGTTCCTTGACATTTTATTCATAGCTCTTAAATTTAAGATTATAAACTGGAAAATAGGGGCACACACCTTTAATCCCAGCACTCAGAAGGCAGAGACAGGCAGATATCTGTGAGTTCAAGGCCAGCCTGGTCTACAGAGTGAGTTTCAGGACAGCTAGGGCTACACAGAGACCCTGTCTCAAAAAAATCAAAAAAGAAAAGAAAAATTAAGATTATAGAAAAGTAGGCATATGTAAATCACCATTAGTAGGGCCTGACTCTTCTGGGAACTCAGTTATTGGAAGAATTTTTAATAAATAGTATATACCATTTAAAAATATATAAATATACATATATATATTAGTATAGTTAATACGAGTCTACATTTTGAGCCCTCAGACAGGCTTAGTATTAGCATATTATATTCCTAATTAGGTCTGCTTTTTTCTTTTTTTTTAAAAACAGAATCCCAAAACGAAAGAGCAGATTGAAAATCTCTTGCGGAATGGGATGAACAAGGAACTGCGTGACCGTCTTTGTTGCCGGATGACTTTTGGGACGGCAGGACTTCGATCTGCCATGGGGGCAGGGTTTTGCTACATTAATGACCTTACAGTAATACAGTCAACGCAGGCAAGTATTACAAACTATTATATATGTACTTTTCTCACTTTGTTATTTTACTTTATAAATAAGGTAGTACCCTTCTTTTAAAAAAGAACTATTTTGTTCAGGAAGGTCCTCTTCTAAGCATATAAAGGGCAGACCAGTTTTGATCTTTTGTTTTGCCCAGGAGTTACATTGGAAAGCATTTTAATCTACAACAGCAGTTTTCAACCCGTGGTTCATCGACCCCTTTGGGGGTCAAACAACCCTTCACAGGGGTCACATATCAGATAACCTGCATATCAGATATTTATAGTACAGTTCATAACAGTAGCAAAATTACAGTCATGAAGTAGCGATGAAAATAATTTTATGGCTGGGGGTTATGCTGGGGGTTGCAGCATCGGGAAGGTTGAGAACCACTGATCTACAAGGTCACAACCCTTCTCCTGAAGAGTTCTTTTGGCTGGGTGTGGTGCACACCTGTAGTTTCAGCCTTCAGGGGAGGGGGAGACTGGAGCTGATGGAACTGTCTGGGTCTGAGGCCAACCTGGGCTACATAGCAAGTTCCAGGCCAGCCAGGACTACAAAGTGAGGTGGTAAAAATTCTGTTCTCTGGAGCCTTGAAATACAAGTCTCCCTGACTCAGAACGTTCTCTCTGGCACACCCCGCTTCCCACACTGACCCTCTTTTCCTGCCTTTCCCCTTTCCCTCATGTGTTATGTATTGTATTGGAGTTGTGGTTACTAAGTTGGCATTTCTGTAGTATTCAATGTGTTTGAAAATCTGAGAAATGATTGTCATCTCACATTTGTGGATTGAGCAGTATTGATCCCACATTAGTAATCATAGCTATAAGTACCAGAGTCTGTTCTGATCTATTAGCAGCACACGAAACATAAAAACAGGAGACTTTTAAGTTGTAAAATGCAGACATGGGGGCTGGGATGCAGCTCAGTGGTAATGCACTTGCCTGTTTGAACCCTCAGCTCATCCTCAGCGTGGAAAGGGGGTGTGGGTGGGCAGGGTGGGGGACACTTACAGTGGAACTTTGTAAGAGGAGTTAATCTTCTGTTTGTTTGCTGCAGGGGATGTACAAATACCTGGAGAGGTGTTTTTCAGACTTCAAGCAGCGAGGCTTTGTTGTTGGGTATGACACTCGGGGTCAAGTAACCAGCAGCTGCAGCAGCCAGAGGTACAGTGTTAATTATTGCAAAGGTCGCATTGGAATAAGGGTAAAATACTTAACTTTTTTCTAGTGACGAGAGTTCTGAAATAAGAGACCTTCATGCAGAAATGTGATCTCACACTAATGCTTGTGTATTTCTGAAGCCTGAGAACAATTTTAGCTGAAATAGAAGAAAAAATGCACTTCAGAGATAAGCTTTAGATTTTATAGAAGTATAAAAATAACCTTAAAACATTGCAAAATCAGTTTCACAGAATGTCAGTTAATACATTTTTGTATAGGTATTGAGTAGGAGTAATTATGAAGTTTCTGTTCTCTTATAATCCTGCCTTAGTATCTTTTTATAAATGGATAGTCTTGGTACTTCTTTAAGGAGGATAATTGTACATATGGAGTTTATTTGCTTCACTGTACTCCAGTCTTGTCAGGGTTTTTATTTTTGTGTATGTATGTCTGGGGATGAAGCTAGGGCCTTGTACACACTAAGCCAGTGTGCTACCACTAAGCAACATCTCTAGCCTCTTAAGCAAACAGACAAACCTTACTTAACAGTTTCCAGTTGGAGCATTAAGCTTGAATAATCAGTGGTGGTAAGAGCAGGTTGGGTGGTCGTGGTGGCACATAAGGGAGGCAGTTTGAGGCGAGGCTAGGCAACAACCAGCTTTGGCTACTGCTGAAGATCTTGTTTCAAAATTCAGAATAATTCCATTATGAGACGTTTGTTATGTGAAAGGTTGGCTCATTAAAATTATGGGAAGGACTAAGTGAAATTTGTTTGTTTTAGGCTTGCTAAACTCACTGCTGCAGTGTTGCTTGCTAAAGATGTTCCTGTTTACCTTTTCTCGAGATACGTTCCTACACCTTTCGTAGTAAGTATGTTGTGATAGTGATTAATCATCTGGCTGCCCTTCTGGGGGTTTCTTAAGACAATCAGGAGTCAAATCTTTGCCATACATATGGTTCTAAGTATTGAATGTCCAATCCAATGAAAGTCCAGCCAAAGGAAGGAAGATGGTTTTTCCTTTGAGCTTGATCTATACAAGCTGCTCATGATGAGATGCTTTTAACCAGAAATTGATTCATCAGGACAATAATGACAGAGAGATTTGAACACACTACTAATAGATTGAGGTGGGTTTTGTGTGCATTTCTGTGTGAGAGCTGAAAAACAGACAGTGACCAGTCACCGACAGACTTTGAAAGACTGATGTGATTGGCCACTGGCCACTGATCTGATGAATTATTATATACACAGTGATTTGGACTAAAGATCCACCAACCACATTACATATCGACGACGTCCTAGTTACTATGTTACAGTTATAACTGATGTTCACGGCCTCACATTTGAACACGTTAGGAGACCGGTGCTATCGACAGAAATGTGGTAGTGGATTGTGAGCATATTGACAGTGCAAAGCAGAGAACCTGAACAGAAATGAAAACAAGAAAAAAAATAAAACTTCGGAGGTAGAACTAAGCCCTACTTTTAGGGAGGGCAATTTGTAAGTTTGATGAATGCATTAGCAAAAAAAAAAAAAGTTAAGATACTGAGCTTGTGCTATCATTATATATTTGTGCAAAAGTAGAGTAAAAATAACGAAATCATAAAAGTATGAGAAAGAACTAAGTACTTAAAATAGTAACAGGACGAAGCTGGCCTAGAGAGATGGCTCCAGATGCCAAGCTTGACAACGTGAGGTCAGTCCCTGGAGCCCACATGGTAGAAGTGGAAAGCCGAGTCCTGCAAGTTGTCCTCTGCCACCACGCATAGGCCATGGCACGAATGCCCCACAACCAAATAAATAAATAAATATAATAAAAAATTTATTAAGAAAACTGTGGAATAAGTGCTAAAGATATAAGACACAGTGTAGTGGTATTTCACTTGTATTTTAATAAATAAAGCTTCCCCGAAGATCAGAAAAGTAAAACAGCCAGCCACTGACTCTTACCTCTACCTCAGTCCAAAATGGCGATTCTGTCTCCAGAAATCTCAGAATGAGACTGAGACTGAGAGCTGTCTCCTCCCATCTTATACTCCTCTCTAGTGCTGGGATTAAGGGCGTGCACCACTACCGCCTGGTTTCTATGACAAGCTAGTGTGGCTACTGGGATTAAAAGGTGTGTGTCATTGCTGCCTGGTCTGTAAGGCTGGCCATTGTGACCGTTTTACTTTTTTGACCTTCAGGCAAGCTTTATTTATTAAAATACAAAATGAAATGCCACTATAACACAAACAAAATGAGTGTGTAATAAATACAATAGGAACAAAGATAATCAGAATTTTTTTAACTGTGTAATTTAAGTAAACGTGCAAATTTAGATGAATTAGCCGATTTCTTGGAATAACAGTTGATACATCAACTTACAAGAAATAGTAAACCTGAATAACTATAATTGTCCAATAAGTTGAATTTGTATTTTTTAAAATATTCTCAAATTTAAAATAACAAGTCTAGACGGTTTTATGTGCAAGCTTTATCAAATCATTAAGAAATGAATATCTATAGATTATTCTGTTGAGATTTTAGAAATTTATTGAGCAACTTAAAGAATTGAAGGAATTGCTTTTTTACTCTAAAGAATATCAATAAAGTTAGCACCAGAGAATAAAAACACTAGACAGGAGCTAGAGCTTCAGCTCGCTGGTAGGGTGTTTGTCTCACGTGCACCCATCAACTCCAGTGGCTGAGTATTCAGAAATGTCAGACTGTATCATCGAGTTGCCAGTTCCCACTCACATCAGTCCCAGTACATTGGTTTTCCTGTCTTACCACAGGTAGATGTGCGGTAGTTGATGAGGACGGTGTTTTTAGAGATCAGTCTCAGAGTCACACCCTTTAGTCACCATGGCTCCAAATCAAAGGTTGTCTTCTGGCTACTAAGTGTAGCCAGAATATCTCTGGTCAGGTGTGAGCTTAAACAGTTTCTGGAGTTGTTTCAAGGAATTAGACTAGCGTGATCCGACCTGAAATGTCTATGCACACCCTTCCCCTCCCCTCGCACCCCTACCTTCCTTCTGTGGTGGTGGAGAGCAGTCAGTATGACGGTGGAAGCTGTAGGGAAGCATCCGAGGAAGAGAAACAGTAGTTACTATAGAGAGAAAGAGAAACACACAGCCTGGGAGAGAGAAGGGTGAGTTGGCCCGTGACATGGAGGCACAGAGTGTACGTGAGGATCTTCACATTAGAAAGCAAAAGACTGGCCGGGCGGAGGTGGCGCACGCCTTTAATCCCAGCACTCGGGAGGCAGAGGCAGGCGGATCTCTGTGAGTTCGAGACCAGCCTGGTCTACAAGACTGAGTTCCAGGACAGGCTCCAAAGCCACAGAGAAACCCTGTCTCGAAAAAAAAAAAAAAAAAAAAAAAAAGCAAAAGACTTGTGTTAGACTTTTAAATCTTCTACCTAATGACTGTGTGATGTCAGGTAAAACTCAGTGAAATGTGATGGAGAGATAGTTGCTAAATTTATTTCCATCTCCAACTATTTATGATTATATTTTCCGTTTATATCTCCATTTCAATAAAGTATCTGTCATATAGTATTTACTAAATATTATTGTATAACAAAAGAATAGGAAATTGTTATACCCATAAGCAAAATGAGATTGTTAGGGAAGACCATTCAAGGTGATAACTGGGTGGTTGTTGAGCTGCATGTATTACCCATCAAACCTGGAGCTGATAAGACCTTAAATTATTGATATCTAAGTATCCTCCTGCATTATTTAACCAAGTAACGTTCATGTAAAATGTATAAATATCTAGCAAATAAAGTGGAATAATGCTGCTCTGGTATATTTTTTTACTTTTCCAGCCATATGCAGTCCAGGAGCTCAAAGCAGTTGCAGGTGTGATGATTACTGCATCTCACAATCGTAAAGAGGACAATGGATATAAGGTAAGCCTTGGACGCCTAATCTTTGCCTATTTTATATGTTTTATTTTATTTGAATAATATGTGCTTGGTATGTTCTCAACACTGAGGAACAAAGCCAGGCATTGAAAACAGATTGAGAACTCTGGCCCTCCCAGAATGTATACCTGCAGTGGTGTTTATTGGTTCCCAGAGTGTGCATGTTACAATGGCCTCTTCATTGGGGCTTTACTTCTGTTTTCTTTGATTTCTCCATCCTTTCCCAATATATCCCCTCTATAATTTCAGAAATCGTCATGTTGTGTATCAAGAATACGAAGAATGAATGCTGAGAGTCAGGGAAATAGTACCTTGACCTCACTGTCCCCACCCTCTGATCTGCCCAGGCTTCTCAGTGGCCACAGGGTCCATTTGCTGCATGAGCCCCTCTGACAAGATGACAGTACAGTGACAGAGGTGAACAGCAACTTGAGAGGTGCACACAGAAGATACATAGCCCAGTACTGAGCCGTGTTTCAGGCTTCTTGGAGATAGACCCATGTTCTTGCATTTTTCTTCTTGAGAGGACTCCAGACGCACTAAGTTCCATTTTAAGTAGGGGAAATATTTAATATGGATTTTAAGATTTGGAGCCTGGTCCATTCTTAGAGTCAGGGAAGAAGCATAATTAATTCAGTTTAGGACATGTAAGTTCCAGGTTCTGTGAGTTAACCAGGTAAGCAGATGTGCTGTGAGCAGTTGGATGTGGAGACCTGTAACTCAAGAAATATGGGCTGAAGTTACAGGACTTAGGGGTACCATATCTGTTAGAATAGGGTTGTTTGGAAGTTCTTGACTTGGATGTACAGCCAAAAGATAAGGTAGAAGGAAAAGTCAAGAACGGATCCTAGGGAATATTAACTTTAAGGGAAATGAATGGAAAGGAAAAAAGATACTAGAGATGGGAGAAAAGCTGGAAGAAGTTAATCCATTAAAGCCTAAAAGACTTAGAGAGTTGCAAGGGTTAGAAGGCAGCTGTCAATAAGAGCAAAGCATCAGATTTCTGTATCCAGGTATAATCTGTTGGGATGTCTGGGAGACATTTCAGAACTAGTGTCTCTTTAACAGAGTTCTTAATTCCCCACCGCTGCCTCAGAGACCCCAAGTTAGTCCTCCCTTGATCTTCCCTTCTCTGTCAATTAGTGTTACCACACACCTAAACAGAAGTGAAAACCTGTTCTTGACTGCTTCCTTTCCCTAATATTTAATCTGCTAACAAATTCACATAAAATTTATGTAAACTGTGTTTACCATCTGCTTAGATCCTCCACTGTTCATTGCCCTCCATCTGAAATGTTGTGGGGTATCCACCAGAGAGGACTGCTTAGACAGGATCTTAACCAACAGAAAGTCTTTATTAGCCAGCCGCTGACCACACTATGTGTTCAGGATCCCAATGTAGCACCAAGCCTTTCTCAGTGTGAGCTTTTTAAGCACAAAAACTATGTTCTGGATTGGCATGCTTCAGGTAACAAGAGCAGTTAGCCAGAAGCAGAACTGCAAAAGCCAAAAAGCAAGGTTAGTGCATTTAGAGACTTTCCCACAACTATGGGTGTTGATGGATTAGGTCTTTGTTTTCATTCTGGCAAGCAGTTCGGTCTTCCTGCTGAGTTTATGGCCTGAGTGTTTCTTCCATCATGGAGCCAGTTATAAAGGTCTGGGGACCCTGTTACACAAACCAGAGTTACTAGCTGATCTCATCTCTGCTTTCATGGTTACCCCACAAACTTTACTTCACAAAACCAGTTAGGTGACCGTTTAAAATATATACATATCCAAATCATGTGTGGTGACCCAAGCCTATAGTTTCATTTGGGGGAGGAGGGTTGCTTGAGCCTAGGAGTTTAAAGCCAGCCACGTGTAACATAGCAAGTTCCTAATCTCAGAACAAACAAAAGGCCAGCAAAAACTTGTTTGGTTGAAGTTCTTCGTTGGCTTCTAATTCTCTGTTAGCGCTCCCAGTTCTGACGTACGAAGCCAGTTCTCTGTCGATGGACATTCTGTTTGGTCCCGACCTTCTGCTTTGTACTTGAGGTGTACCTGTGCCGCTTTTGAGACGGTATAGACTACTAAGAGTTTCAGTTTGGTTCGACACTGACCTCTGCCGCTCAGAAGCTTTGTGATGTGGGGCAGGCTGGTCTACTCTGCTTTAGTTTTATCGAGGATAATTATAGAACCAATATGATATAGCGTGAAGGTGAAGGTCAAAAGTCATAATTCCTACCACAGTGTCTGACTCTGACACGCTCTCAGTAAATGTTAGCTGTTTATTCTCAGTATCAGCAGCTTCTCCGTATAATGTAGCCACTGATGGCTACTAAGCACTTAAAGTATGACTAGGCTGGATTAAGAAGTTAGAAATGCAGAATAGTAGCTGATTTTAATGACTTGGTATGAAAAAAATGTAAAACATTCTAATAATTTTAATTACATTGTATCTTGGAGTTATAATATTTTAATACATTGAGTTATAGAATGTATATTAAAATTCATTTAATATTTTTAATCTGTTTTATTTTCATCTATTTATTTTAAAATTATTTTTTGTTTTTTTTCGAGACAGGGTTTCCCTGTAGTTTCTAGAGCCTGTCCTGGAACTAGCTCTTGTAGACCAGGCTGGCCTCGAACTCAGAGATCCGTCTGCCTCTGCCACCCGAGTGCTTAAAATTTTAATTGTAAGAGGAACATATAATTCACCTCCTGAACCTTTTTTTAACGGGGGGGGGGGTGGGTATTTCCAAAACAGGGTTTCTTTATGTAGCCATGGCTGTCCTGGAACTCGCTGTATAAACCGGGCTGGCTTTGAATTCACAGAGATTCTCCTGCCTCTGCTTCCTGAGTGCTGCTGGGATTAAAAGCATATGTCACCACCGCCCAGCTACTCTGAATCTGTTTGATGTGGCTGCTAGAAAAATTGAAATTACCTCCTTCTTTTCATTTTCCTGTGGGAGAAGTTAAATTTTTATCATAAGATAAAATTTTAAAAGTAAAACTTCTGGTCCAAAGGAATACGCAAAGAGAGCAAGAGCGAGGGTTAGCAGGGGACAGCACTTCGGAGCACTGCTGCTCTTCCAGAGGACCCTGGCTTGTCTCTCAGGAACCACACGCACAACCGTCTGTAACTCTGGTCCCAGGGACTCCAGCGCCCTCTTGTGGCCACCGT
The DNA here is from genome assembly GCF_903992535.2 of Arvicola amphibius. Taxonomy (NCBI): domain Eukaryota; kingdom Metazoa; phylum Chordata; class Mammalia; order Rodentia; family Cricetidae; genus Arvicola; species Arvicola amphibius. The sequence continues at coordinate 166,449,487 of NC_052058.2, forward strand.
GGGTGACAGGCACACAGGTGGTGGGTGTACACAAATATCTCAATTACTGCTTCTATTTTACGAGAGGTTATGGATTTGTTTAAATTGCTTATTTGATCTTGATTTAACTGTGGTGGGTCATATATGTCAAGAAATTCATCCATTTCTTTTGGTTATCCAGTTTGGTGGAATACAGATTTTTTTAAAGTATGTTCTTATTCTCTGAATTTCCTCAGTGTTTGTTTTAAGGTTATCCTTTTCATCTCTAATTTGGATTTTCTCTCTTCGTATTTTGGTTAATTTGGCTAATAGTTTCTCAATCTCGCTGGTCTTTTTTCGTCAAAGAACCAATTCTTCATTTCACCGATGCTTTATACTGTTTTTGTTGTTGTTCTTCTTATTGATTTCAGCCTCAAATCTGACTATTTCTTCCCGTCTACTCTTTGGGTGTTATTTCTTCTTGCTTTGGAGTACTTGGATCTGTCAGTAGGTTGCTAATGTGAAATCTCTCCAGTTCCTTTTGTTTCTGTTTTTTGTGTAGGCACTAGTGCTATGAACTTGCCTCTTAGAACTGCCTTCATTGTGTCCCATAGGTTGGGTATGTTGTGCTTTCATTTTTATTCAGTTCTAAAAAGTTTTAATTTTCTTCTTGATTTTTGTCTTGACCTGATTTTGATTCTTTTGAGTTGATTTCTATGAATTTGTATATTTCCTGTTTCTGTTGTTGATATACGAATTTTTAAATTGAATAATTTGTCACATTTTGACAGCGTTTAATACATAGTATATGCAGTCAAATGTCTTTCATTTAGAACGGAACAGCAAGGATCCATTCCATATCTGTGATAGAATCGGCATAAATATTTTTTAAGCAATGTCCCTTCGAGCTTTGAAACCCTGTGAAGTCTTAGAATTACCTTTTTGATTGCTTTTGTTTTGGGGTGTGTGTAATTATTCTTAGTGCCTATTGATTAAACTACTAGAGAAATTGAAAACTGGTTGAAATGTACTTAACATACTATTTTTATTTTCTGATACATATTTTGATATTATATAAACTCTAATCTACAATGGAGGTGATTTATTCTGTTACATTAAACAATACTGAGTTTAATAGTTTTTGTGGATACTTCATGGTTTTTTTTTTAGTTTTTAAAGATCTATTTATTTTTCAAGTGTGTGAATGTTTTGCCCGCATGTATGTCTGTACTCCGCATGCATGCAGTACTCAATGCAATGCTGTAAGAGGGTGTCAGAGCCCTGAAAACTGAGACTGGAGTTACAGATGGTTCTGAGCCACCTTGTCGGAACCATCCTGGGTTCTCCGCTAGAGGAGCCCCAGTGCTCTTAACTGCTGAGCCATCTTTTCAGCCCCATTTCGTGTTTTTTATATTATCTTTAGAAATAGTTATAAATCTAAAAATATAATTTTATACTAGCATATGCATATATTATAAGGTGGTTATATTAATTCCTCATATTAGCTTGTTACTGCTGTTGATTTGAGATAAGCTATAATACATGATTGTTTTATTGTAATAAGTCTCTGTGAAATCATTACCATCAATGTACTTTAGTGTTAGTAAATTAGCCTAATCCTGATAATTTTATACTTAATTTGATATTCTTCTTCAAAAAGTCAGAGCTCTACTATAGCTAAGAAAGAGCCTACAAGCATCTTAACTAATTATGGCTGTATTTATGTATCACATAGGTGTATTGGGAAACTGGCGCTCAGATCACATCTCCTCATGATAAGGAAATTCTGAAGTGTATAGAAGAGTGTGTGGAACCATGGAATGGTTCCTGGAATGATAATTTAGTGGACACCAGCCCTCTGAAGAAAGATCCTCTCCAGGACATCTGCAAGAGATACATGGAAGATCTGAAAAAGATCTGTTTTTACAGGTATCCAGTGGGACTGTAGGATAACCTTAGAATAGCATATATCCAGGCCTGGTACGGAAATGTCCTAAATGAGCTTGGTATCAGAATCATTAAGTTAAGCTCTCTCTCTCCGCTCTCCCTCTCTCCCCCCTCTTTCCCCTCTTTCCCTCTAACATACTAGGAGATACTTAGGTCATATTGAAAGCATAAAAGAATCAACATGAGGGCCTGCCACTGGCCAAAGACTAGAAAGTCTTCAAAATGAAAAATCCACTTTTTTTTTCTTGTGGTAGAGATTGAACTCTGGGCTTTATACATGCTAGGCAGCACTCTACCACTGATCTGACCTCCCCAAATTCAACTATTAAATGCAGAAAGAAGAGTAGAATTAAAACATCACAATTTTGTGATCTCGATAATGAACCTTAGCAGCCATGCTCAACGCTTATAATAGGCAATAAATTGGTAGGAGCTTGCAGACGGGTGGATGAGGATGACAGAGCACTAATAAACACTAGCTGTGAAGTTGGCATGATGGACCTCCTCTTTGGCTGGGTAGAAAATGCACAGCTTCTGTTCTTGCCAAAAGAATTGGAATTGAATCTCATGTTGCTCCTAGATTAAATGACCCATACATTGTAGAAACAGATCAGAGAAACATACTAATGTAAACAAGGGCTGAGATGTAGCCCAATAGAGAGCTTGCCTTGTGTGAGCAGAGCCTTCCCTGAGTTGAATCCCAGTAACACACAAACTGGACACAGTGACATACACGTATAATCCCAGTGCTTGGGACACTGAGGCAGGAGGATCAGAAGTTAGTGGTCACCCTCAGCTACATGGTGAGTTTGAAGCCAGCTGGAGACATTTACGAGGTTTTGTCTCAAACAGAAAGAGGTGGGAAGGAGGAAAAGGAAAACAAAATGAAAAGGATGTATAATACCAAGATGCATTCTCTGGGAGAAAACAAGCATTGGAAACATACAGAAAGAACATTTACAAATCAAAGACTTGAAAGGCATAGCAACCAGATGTTATGATTTAGACACTTGGAGAAAATGTGAACATGGATATTAAACAACATTAAAAAGTTATTGTTCAGTTTGTTGGATGTGACAATGGGATTATGTTTGTGTTTTTAAATCCTAAAGTATTTTGTACAAAATAATATGTTGTGAAGAAATAAAGCCAGGCTGATTTATAGATGTTGAAACAAAGTGCCAGGTATATATGGGTGTTCTCTTTATGTCTATTTTGAAACTTATTATAAAATTTATTTTATAAATCTTGTTTACTACAGGAAGTGGTTAGTAAATGACGAGTAAGGATATGTGGGTTTTTTTTTTTTTAAACAGGGACTTAAATTCAAAGACCACCTTGAAATTTGTGCATACCTCCTTTCACGGAGTTGGGCATGACTATGTGCAGTTGGCTTTTCAAGTATTCGGTTTTAAGCCTCCAATTCCGGTCCCAGAACAGAAAGATCCAGATCCAGAGTTCTCTACTGTTAAATGCCCAAACCCTGAAGAAGGAGAATCTGTGCTGGTATTGTTTTTAATATTATTCTTAGATTTTCACCCATTGTACTAGATGACACACATGCTTCCCCTGTGCCCTGCCACAAGCACCGGACGGATATGTTTGGAATCTCTGCAGAAAGTGGCCCTCGTTCTGTCCATCCAGACTGCATGCTTTCTGAAATTCATGTCACTGACAGTGCCTACATTGGATTTGGGTTCTTTAGTACAATGTAGCCTTTTTGGATTTCCTGTTTAGGAACTCTCCCTAAGACTGGCAGAGAAAGAAAATGCCCGGATAGTGCTAGCCACAGATCCTGATGCAGACCGACTGGCAGTAGCGGAACTTCAGGAGAAGTAAGTAGTTTGAGCTTCAGCCCTAAAATGGGACTTCCACATCACCTCCTCCTCCCAAGGATCAAGGATTATCCCGGGTATGTAAAGATTCTGAGAGCCAGCTGTGTTTTCAGGACACAGCCGGTCAGCTGCGCATATGAACTCACAACACTGGCAGGGACAGAGACAGGAGGCTCATGGAGTTCATCGCCTAGTCATTCTAGCTGAATTGATGAGCTCCAGGTTCCATGAGAGACCTTGTTGCCAAAAGTAAGGTGGCAAACTGGAGAGATGGCTTAGTGATTAAGAGCACTTGCTTCTCTTTCTGACGTCCTGGGTGTGGTTTCCAACACTCGCATCAGGTGGCTCACAGCTGCCTGTATTCCAGTTCCAGGGGACCCACCACCCTCTTCTGGTCTCCACAGGCATTACATACATACGCACATACAGGCCGACAAGTGTGCACACATGCACATGAATTAAATTAGAACTATATTTAAAAATAAGGTGAAGAGTAATAGAGGAAGTACTCAGTGTTCACTTCTGGCCTCCCTACATACGCACACACATGTACACACAAGTAGGTACACACGTGTTGTACACAACACACCAAAAAGAAGGAATAAATGTTTTGTCATATAATAACTTTCAGGGTTTCCAAGACAAGGGGGGACAGGGTGGGGACACTGATTTAAAGGTCTGAGCTGGAGAGTTTTCTTGAGAAGCTACCGAGGTCTTGACTTTGAAGTTTCATTCTTTCTGCAGTGGTCGCTGGAAAGTTTTCACAGGGAATGAGTTGGCAGCTTTGTTTGGGTGGTGGATGTTTGATTGCTGGAAGAAGAGCAAATTGGACGCTGATGTGAAGAATGTTTACATGCTAGCCACCACTGTCTCTTCTAAAATTCTGAAGGCACTTGCACTAAAAGAAGGATTCCACTTTGAGGTAAGAATGAAGTGGGCATCATTTGAAGTCTGCATGGAACTTCAGCTCCGCACTAAACCGACTTTCATTGATCTCATTCATTATCTAACTGTTTACATTGCTTAAAATGTTTGGTAACTACACACCCGAGCTGAAGTCATCTACTGTGTGAATTTCCAAGGGGACATGTTCTTCCAGACACTACAACAGTGCTTCTTATTCCACGTATGGAGTGTCCGGGGATGTCATGTGAGAACATAGAACATTTTAGACTGGGAAAAATCTGATTTATCAGTGACACAGGCTTCAGAGAATTACAGGTCTCATTGAATCTTTGCTTATACGTATCAAATGCAGAATTATGACTTGTTACCCAAAATGTAGCTCTAAATTGCAAACTAAGATCCAGTGACTCTATATCCAGAAAATTAGTAGTGACTCCACGCTGGATCATTAATTTTTGTGAACCTTGGGCAGGTAGTGACCCTTTTTATATCTACGTGGACTGTCAGTTAAGATGTCTCTGTCATCTTTGCCAGGTATCAGTAAAAGTGGACATTTTTCTTGAATCATCATCAAGCTGTGGATCTTAATACTAATTGGATATGTAAAAGAATATTATGGGCTGGGGAGCTGCTTAGTGAGTAAAGTTTTGCCTTGCTCTCTTGAGGACTGGAATTTAAATCTCCAAAACCCATGTAAAGTTGGATGCAGTATTGCATACATGTAATTCTAATGTCCTATGTTAAGATGAGATGCAGGGATGCTTCTGAAGCCCATAGACACATCACCTGTTGAATGCAGTAGCAAACAATGAAGAGACCCTGTTTTCAGTAAGTTTGGACCAACTCCCAAGGTTGTCCTTTAAAGTCCACTTGTGGACTGGCACACGTATGCTCTCCTTCATGTGAACATGTGTGTGTACATACACACCCATCATTAAAAAACAAAAAAGAGAAAAATGAATATTGTGCTTGTTATGTACAAAAAATTAGAAGATAATAAAATTTTATTCAAGCCTAAGATTCTGAATTATGATGTTAACATTTTCTCCATTTATGGCAAAGAATATATCCTAAACATAAAAGAGAAACTTGATTCTAAAAAGCAATATTATAAATTTGTTTGTTTTTACTGAGGGTAGTGTTGACTTTTCTATTTTTTTTTAAGAGAGTAAAAAAGTGAATTAGGAAACAGAGTAGTGATGGTAAACTCTAGAATCAGTAACCTCTCTCTGTTAACACTAAAACGTCTTTAATGTGGACAGTAGCTTATCAGATGAAAAGCCCTCAATTCTGATTTCAAGAAGGGCTTGGTAAAGGCATCATATATGCTACAGCATTGTGGAACGACACACAGTTCAAGCATGTGGTGTGCTTATGATGCGTCACTAAAAACCTAAAGGCTTTGATTACCTGAGAAGGCTAAATACATCCTCCATGAGTGTTTAAAAGACAGTTTCAGGAAAGCAATATAATTCAACTCTGCCTCCATCCCTCATGTGCAGTCTTGGGAACGGTAATCTCTGAGCCTCTACTATGGCAGCAATGTTTGCGAGCTTTAGAAAGGATGATGTGAAACACCCATTACAGTCCTTGACAAGAAGTGGATGGCTGCAGCATATGTAGATACACACATCTCTGCATTTATATTCCTCATCACATAAACGTACTGTAGTTGATGTAAGTCACTGTTTCTCTGCTGGTGGGTCATCAGTTGTGCCTGTGTGTGGTGGGTGGCTGTGGTAGTTTGTGACTATATATCTACCACTTTATAAACCTCTGTGGACCAAGGACCTGGACAGGAACTCACATTCAGAAATAAGCTCTTTAATGTGTGTTCACTTAATCAGAGTTGCTTAACTGGAGGGGCTTCCTCTACATTTCAGGAAACATTACCAGGCTTTAAGTGGATTGGAAGTAGGATAAAAGACCTCGTAGGACACGGGAAAGAAGTCCTTTTTGCATTTGAAGAGTCTATTGGTATGTAGTAAATACTAATAATCTTTTCTTTTGGTTGAAAACAGTCAAAACTATGGTAATTCTATAGAGAGGAGACATTTACCTCCCAGCTGTAACTGAGATGTGAAAATGCAGAGATGCCTGCCTAGCAGTCTCTTTCAAGTGAACAGTGGCTCATGAGATGAAAGACTCTCAAATCTGATTACAAAGAAGGACTTGATAGAGGCTTTATGTAGGCCGCGGTGTTATGGGAAATTTAAGCATGTGGTGTGCTTACATGGCATTGTTTAAAACCTCAAAGGCTTTGCTTCCCTAAGAAGGCTAAGTCAAATACGTAGGTGCATTTTCCTTCAGAGAAGAACCTAGAGGTCCCTGAGTACTCCGTCACTAGACTCCTATGGAGATAAGTGTTTTATTATTGTCGTCACTGTATTTTGTTGATAATGATAAGTTTTTTGTTTGTTGTTTTTATTTTGAGACAAGATGTTAGCTATTACATCCTGGCCTGGCCTTGAACTCCCAATTAAGCCCCTTGGGTGCTGAGGTGTAGTCATACATTACCACACCTGGCCTGAGACTACACTCTTCAGTGCTGGTCAGCGGGGAAATATAAGACTGTGGTAGTTGTAGGCCGAAGTCTCCCCCTTTTCTAAGACACCGTGTAACCCTCAGGCTTTCTGTGTGGAACCTCAGTGCTGGATAAAGATGGGGTGAGCGCAGCTGTGGTTGTTGCCGAGATGGCCTCTTTCCTGGAAACCAGGAAGGTAACCCTGACAGAGCAGCTGGCCAAAGTTTATGAAAAGTAAGTTCTCGTGTGAATCTCGTGCCAGATATTCCTTGCTTGCCTTTTTGTTTGTTTGTTTGATTTAGTCCTTTTCTTGTTTTGTTTTTGAAGAATAGTTAAGATTTCTTTACTATTAAAATTATCTTTTCTATGAGATATTGTGTTGGCTTATCTTTAACATGTACATGTCCCAAAAGTTACCTCGAATCTGACTTCAGCTTTAAATCTTTGCACAGATACGGTTATCACATGTCCAAAACTTCATATTTCTTGTGTTATGACCCACCTACCATCAAAACTATATTTGAAAGGATTCGCAATTTTGAGTCTCCAGGGGAGTACCCAAAGTTCTGTGGGACCTTTGCTATCTTGCACGTACGAGACATAACCACTGGATATGACAGCAGCCAGCCCAGTAAGAAGTCAGTAAGTACCTTTTCTTCTTTCTGCGGTAGGTTCATACCTCACCATTATTTAAGGCTTACGGCAAGGGCTGATGGTGATAGGGTACTTACCTAGAATGCGTGAGACTTGAGACCTAAGGCAAGTCCTCCTTATGACTCCAGGTCCCATGGGTTTTGTGATAGTGTCTTTGTTGACACCTACTTATGTTATCATTGCATGTGGTAGGTCCACTTCCTCTATGCCTCTCAAAGCTCCTACCTCTGTGGTAGGTGCTCATTGGGTACTTAGGTGTGATAAATTTTTATATTTGTTCTCTTGTTATGATAACTTGGCTTAAGTCTTCATTTATAATATTCAAGATCTTGTACTATTTAAAAGATGTTGTTTTAGTATTCTAATAATGTATTTAACATGTTTGTATCTTACCCAGTTTTAGTATCTTTTATTCTCTGAAGATTATATACATGTGTTTAATATATTTTGATCTTAGACATCCTCACTACCTCCCTCCAAGTCCCTCTGGGATTCACCAACCCATCTCCCTCAGGATTTCATGTTCTCTTTTTAAATCTTTTTTTTTGTTTTGTTTTTTGTTTTTTCGAGACAGGGTTTCTCTGCAGCTTTAGAGCCTGTCCTGGAGCTAGCTCTTGTAGACCAGGCTGGTCTCGAACTCACAGAGATCCGCCTGCCTCTGCCTCTCGAGTGCTGGGATTAAAGGCGTGCGCCACCACCACCCGGCTCTCTTTTTAAATCTTACCAGTTTTCGAACATTCAGTTCTGTAATGATAAGTATGTTTATATTAGTGCACAACAGATTCCCAGAATGTTTTAGCCTTGATAAATTGAAACTGTACTCATTAAACAACTTTCCACCTCCATCTCCCAACTCTTGGCCACCACCAATATACTTTATTTCTATGAATTAGACTACCTTAGATGCTCCATGTAAGTGCAATGTAGTTTATAGTTCTTGAAAATATAGATCAGGTGTAAACTGTTGCCTTTTGCATAGGTACTGCCTGTGAGTAAAAACAGCCAAATGATCACATTTACTTTTCAAAATGGCTGTGTTGCCACTCTTCGAACAAGTGGGACAGAACCAAAGATAAAGTATTATGCAGAGATGTGTGCATCACCTGGCCAGAGGTAAGAACTGACTCTTTTAGATATATACATAAAGGCTTTATTGGTATATAACTTATATACCATAAAATTCACACATACCAGTGTAAATTGAGTAGTTTTTAGTAGTACATCAAGAGCTGTGTAACCATCACTATAATCAACTTCAGAACATTTTCATAACTCCAAAAGGAAGCCTCTGCATGCCCTTCACAGCCCAAGCGATCACTAATCTGCTGTCCTTTTCTATAGATTTACTTACAGCAGACATGGGTTACACTTTTTCTTGTTTTCAATACTTGCACAAAAAGCGGGGGGCACTGGAGAGATGGCTCAGAGGTTAAGAGCACTGACTGCTCTTCCAGAGGTCCTGAGTTCAATTCCCAGCTACCACATGGAGCTCACAACCATCTGTAATGAGGTCTGGTGCCCTCTTCTGGTCTGCAGGCAGAATATAGGTAGAATACTGCATATATAATAATAAATTTTTAAAAAGTTTTAAAAAAAGAGGAAGCTTTTATTTGGGTCATGCTTTTTGAGGTTTCAGCTCTTGGTTGCAGGATCTATTTCTTTGGATGTAAGGCAAGGATGAACATGATGTGAAGGAGGAAGGGATCAATAAAACCTCCAAAAGCACAGCCCAGTGGCCGATTTCCTTCAGGTTCTTTCTACCCCACATAGCACCAATATCTGAAGACAAAGATTTATGATACTATAATACCTGAGTCAGCGAGGCACATTTCAGATTCAACGTATAACAGGACATTTTATATAAATAAATACAGTATGTGGTCCTTAGTGGCTGAAATCATCCTTAGCTCCCAAATATTCCATTGTATGAATATGTACCATGTTCTTAAATCCACTCATCCATGGACATTCAAACTATTTACATCATTTAAGCTGTCACAAGTGAGCATTTTTGGATGAGTTTTGGATGCAATTTCATTTTTCTTGGATATATATGAAGGAGTAGGATTGCTGGGTCCTAAGGTATCTTTTACCTCTTGAGAGACTGCCGGACTCTTTCCAAAAAAAAAAAGACACCCCCCCAAAAAAAACTTTATCATTGAGAATTAAATTTCAAAATTGTAGGGTTTTTTTTTGTTGTTGTTCTTGGAAAGACCCTGAGATTTAGTATAGAGCAATGATCAGTACTTGCTCTGTATATTACCAAATACTTGTTTTCTCTATCTGTCATGGTTTTGCATAATCTGCCCAATTCATTTTCTGAAGATATGAGTTGTCAGTAAACACATCAAACGTTATTTTAAAGTAATAAAAGTATTCCTTTTGATTATGTCATTCATTGACCAGTGGATTTGGGGGAAGGAGATTTTGTTTTTTCATTGTCTTCAGACCATGCCCTTGTACGAACACTGCATTTCCGCTGGAGAAGAAAATGTCCTCTATGTTCAGAGCAAAGTTTATAGTTACCCAGATAAGGTGATTTTAGGCTAAAATGAATAATCATTAAAGTGATAAGGTGATATCACCTAGCTTGTCAGTGGCTGAAAGCAATCACTGGAAGCTGCTCCAGAAAGGTTTTGAGCTGGAGCAGCTCCCATGATGACTCAGAGGGAATTGCTTGTAAGTGTATAGTTTTTGTTTTTGTTTTTGGTTTGGTTTGGTTTGGTTTGGTTTGATTTTTCAAGACAGGGTTTCTCTGTGTAGCAGCCCTGGCTGACCTGGAATTCACTTTCTAGACCAGGCTGGCCTCGAACTCACAGAGATCCCCCTGCCTCTGCCTCCAGAGTGGGACTAAAGGTGTGCACCTCCACCGCCCAGCAAGTGTATAGTTATTTTTTAATAAACATTTTATTATTTTTTCTACTTTCTTTTGAGACAGACTCTCACTGTGTAGCCTTGGCTGGCCTGGAACTGTTTATGTAGACCAGGCTGGCCTCAAACTCACAGAGATCACACGCCTCTGTCTCCCCAGTGTGTGCTGGGACTGCTCTCTGCTACCTGTTGTCCCTGTCGCCTGGATTGAATATCCTTCAGTACCCAGGAAGCCATTCCGTAATAATACTTGGTATTAGCATTCAGAGCTATTCAGTTGCCTAGCCTAGGAGAGTTAATTTATCATAATTAACTCATACTTTATCATGGGTCAGAAGATACCTAGTTTATGGCTATTGTTTTGTATATGAATTTTTTGAGAGAGTCTTGTTTTAGTTTAACTGGGTGAATTTTTTTTTGCTTGCCAATTATTTAACTATTCCATTCGATATATGCCCTTCCTAAAAGTGAAAATAAATAAATGTTAAGGCTATGAAAATAAGAATTTTTAAAGTTCTTTCTTTTCCCCCCAGTGACACTGCCTTACTGGAAGAAGAATTAAAGAAGCTCATTGACGCTCTGATAGAGAATTTTCTTGAGCCTAGTAAGAACGGCCTGATCTGGCGTTCTGTATAGGGCACCTCAGAACATTACGACTTTGCACTGACGTGGAACGAAGAACTCTAGTGAAACTTGTGTTGGAATTCTCTCATCTGCCAAGTTATCTTTCCCCTTCTCTTTCCTTTGTTCAGCTGGCTAAATAGATTATATACATTTGAAATTCTTAAATGACAGCCATTACGTTGAAAGTGTTCAGTGGCCCTCCATTCCTCCTGTATCACACAGTACAAAAGTGAGTTTTCTTATTAAACTGTGGTTAAGCTTAGTTATATGATGTAATTGTGTATAGCATGGTTTAAGAGAAACATTATGTAATATAGGGTTAGTTAAGGAATTATCTCTTTAAGGTGTGTGTGCTGCTGGGGTGTCCACACCCATTGTGGAAAAGCATCATTGTCATGATGTAGGTATTGACTTTCAAGTTAGAAACCCTGCTTGGTGGCACATTCCTGTAATTACAGCCCTCAGGAGGCTGAGGCAGGAGGATCATTAGTTTATGGCCAGCCTAGGTTGCACAGAAAAATTGTCTCAAAAAAAAGTTTATAGTTTTTTTTTTTTTTTAGGTTTTCTGACTTAGGACAGATGTCACATTCTGTGGCTTTGCACCTCTGTCTCAGGTGCCCTTGCTATGGTGTATATTTCCTGTATGTATTTAAGACTGATGTTTACTGAACATAAACAATAGTGGCAGCACTCCCGGTGGCTTTGTTCTTGTCTAATTCTTCAGTGCGTTCTCAGGGTACGGTGTGAATGAAACAGTGTTCCTGCATTGGATATAATTACATCAGTCCATTTTCTGATGGTTAAGGGAAATCTTCCCAACTGTATAGGTGCTTCCTATATAGAAAGCAGGTTTGTTGGCTCTAAAAATGGTTGTAGAAAAAAAGATCGTAATAAAATCTGGCTCAAGGTAACTATAGTTGAGTTTTCGTGCAAGGATACAGTTATCATAGCTTGTATGTGGAAAAAAAAACCTACTGTGGTATGAATTTGGCATTTGACAGTCTTATTGAATTACATTTTTATAATAAGTAGATGTATTCTTTTATCTGAAAAGTAATGCTAATCTTACCAAGAAATGGAACATCAAGACAAAAGTATTTTCTGCCACCTTGATTCAATACCCAGTCTCATTTGATCTCAGAAGCTATACAAGGCTAAGCATGGTTGGTGCTTGGGTGGGAAATTTAGGTATTACGAAACACTGGAAGTTCTGTTTAAGACTAAGGTCAATTTATTTTAGTGTGTTGCTGGCTTTGGAATTTCTGATACTATAAATACCCTTCGTTTTCCATGAGAAAACAGTTTTCAGGAGAGTCATTTGTGGTTGAGTCTCTAGCACTCTGAAAAGCCCTAATAGAGAAATATTGTCTAAGCTTTCCGAATTGTGTATCTCCTTAAATAGTTTACAGAATACATGCTATAGTTAGGGTAACAGTAACAAGGCCTTGGGGTGTAATCGCTTAAACAAAGTTGCCTATATGATACAGCACTGATACTAATTTATTTCCTAAAAATAGTAATATATTGCCTAAACAGATTAGAATGTTAATTAAATTACGGTTTTTTTTTTTTTTACAGACTTGAGCTAATTTTGGTTGAGCTTGTGTAATCCAAACACAGTTTTCAAATTATGTTGCCACTATTGTTAATTTGTTCCTTCCTTGCTCTCTTAGAGCTGGGTCCTTTATGATTGTAGATAATAGCTATTAGTGTACAGTGCCATTTTTCTGTATGGGTTTATTTTAAAGGCTTTGCATTAGAGAAGAAGTATATAGAATGTTCTTAAAATGTATAAAACATTTTTGTTTATTGGCTGTTAGGAGTATAAGTGTAATGGGAAATGGCGTGTATTCTACAAAGCTGTACATATGGAAAACATGCACATTAATTTCAATGTCTGTGTTCCAGTGATCCAAGAACAAAATGAAATTAAAGTAATGTGATAGCTATTCATAATCACAAAAGCCAGGTCATGAGAACATTTTTGTTTGAATGCTGTAGCATATACAAGATAATGTCATCTTAAAGTGAAGTTACCAACATTTGAGCTCTTACCTTGAAGGGCTAAATTCCAGTTATGTGTACAGGTTCCCAAAGTGTATAAGTTGAGGAAACTATTTGATTTTGTCCAAATTCTTGACTGTGTCTGAACATGTTTAACATAAACTTGGCATAGTGGGTGCATAGGTCCCTAACAGGAAAGGGATGTCAGCCAGTGGGTCTCAGCTTTCACGCTACATTTGTTCATTTCTTTTCTTTTTTCAACAATAGTATGAGAATGAACATTTCCTTTGAGCGAATAAATCAGAACAGGTGTTTTCTGGAGCATTAGGGAGAAGAATTTGGCTGGGACGGAGCCCAGTGGTAAAGCACTTTTCTAGCATGCAGATAAAGCAAAGATAGCTGCCAGGCTTGCGGTTGATCTCTGGCAATGCGGGGGTGGGGGTGGGGGACACACGGGAGAAGGTTGTCATTGATGGGCAAAAATCAGAGTAGAGATTGACAGGCAATATATAAAAGCCAGCAATGGCAGCATGAGAAATGCTTCTTGTGAACCATAATCCAAGTGCTATTAACGGTGGGGTGAACTGTAAGTGAACAGTGGCCGTCCACTTGTGTTTGTGAGCAGACAGCAAGTCTACCATTTTCCTTCAGTCGTTACCACTGAAGAGAAGCCCCGTTCTAGGAGGAGAGGAAAAAAACTCTTTTATTATGGATCCCATTCCTCCTGGGATGTTCTTTCAGAATCACATGAGAACGAGAGACGAGAAAGAACAAAAGTAAAAGAAATAAAACTAAGGATTGTAAAGCATAACCTAAGAAAAAGTTCAAGAAATTAAGATCGTCCAACTCTGAGACTGAAAGTTGTTGAGCTCATTAACTAAATCTTAAGTTATTCATTGGGGTTTTACTGAAGGTATCAAAGTAAAGAACACTAATGGCATCCTGACGATCTGTAGTGAAGACACCACAGGGAATAAGGACGTAAAATGAATAGGAAAGACTTGTGATAAAAACAAGAAAAGAAGACATGGTGGGTAGAAGGGGACTAGTTGGAAAGGGAGTCAGCGGGAGTAGGAGGGGTTAAGAGAAGGTGATGGGGTGGCAGTGATAGAAATGCATTTTATACACATATGTAATTGTCAGAAATAAATGAGTAGACAACGTGAAATGTTTAAGAGGTAAGAATTTTGGGGGGAGGAGTGATATTGAAACCTTATTTAAAGATTCCTTCATACACACTTTTAAGAATCAGGTTGGAACAAGACTTCTGTATAGAGCACTAACGGTGAGTTGTGTTCACCCCATATCTAGAGTTTGGCTCACAAAAATCTTGTGTATATTTTGAATGGTAGGTGCATGAACACAACAATATGGGTGTTCTTTTTAATTTGCAGACTATGAGATTTGAACACACTCATGTTCATCTAGGAGAACGCATGGCTTTATAAGATATTTGAGATCTATTGCAAATATAAAAGTATCAGTATTTGGCTATAGAAACTTAAGACAGATTCCAAGAGAATGGATACTTTGTGATGTCTGCATACAACAAATAGACCCCCCCCCCCATTTCTTCATCAAGATGCTTCTGGAACTCAACAAAAACGTTAAGTGGGAGTCTCCTCAAGAAGTTCAACAAATGCTGCTATTTCCAGACTTTTCCACTGGTGTTTCCAAAGCTTGAAAAAGACAAATTCCAGTTGGATACATTTGATTTCACACCTTTCTTGCTCTACCTCCCTCTCCCCATGGCATCCTCTACCTTCTGTTACTATGAAACACTACTTACCTCACTGGTCAGAATATTAACTGTGTTCATTCGGATGCTTTAAACTCCGTCGTGACTGTTTACAGATTGTTGTTCTACTGTTGCCAGAATATTTGAGATGCACTGTATAATGTAACTTTAATGTCTTTTAGTGCCCGTTTCTGCTTGCCATAGATGGTGTTGCTGTGGCCTTTTGCAATGCATTTATTTTGTGAATTTGTTCTTGAAACTGATGAGGAAACAGTTATATTGTCCAAATCGTTCAGTTGGTCTAGAATTTTATTTGGTGTGGGGGCAGGTCCCTGGCTTTGAGCAGTCAGAGCATAAAAAACGTCGAGATTATTTTTCACATCTGTCCAAAGCATTTTATCCTAAACTGAAAGAAGTCTGAAGAGAGAGCTGGGTGTCTAATCCCAGCCCTGGAGAGACTAAGGCAGGAGAATTGCTGTGAGTTCAAAGTCAGCTTAGACTGCATGGAGAGCTCCAGACCAAAAATAAAGCAAAATAAAAGATGGTGCACACCTTCATCCCAGCACTCAGGAGGCAGAGGCAGGCAGATCTCTGTGAGGTTGAGGACAGCCTGGTCTACAGAGTGACAGCCAGAACTGTTTCACAGAGAAACCTGTCTCAAAACCAAACAAAAGACAAAAAAAAAGCCTAAAATAGAAGAGAATGATATATTGCCTGACTCGTCACAAAGCGCTGGTTTAGTACCAGTCAGAAACAAAGCAAAATCAGTGTTATTTTTCAGTGTTCATTGGATTAGCACACCCAACAAGTCATCTCCCCTCTGTTGAGAGCTACCTATACTTAATCTTAAAAGAGGGCAAAGTAACCAGAGTTTGCATCCTAAATTTTCCATCAGTAGAACTCTAAATCAGAGGAGTGTGAAAAGGATGTGTAATGGGGCCCGTGAGCAAAACCCAGAGAAGCCCACCATTGACATGAGAGTCCCTGTTCTGGCTCTGAGTCACCAGGGGATTCTGAATCATCTACAGTAAAGTATAATATAAAGGTGACCTTCACACGGGGCTGGGGAGCTCAGCTGTGGAGGGCTTTCCTGACATGCCAAAGGATCCTAGATAGCAATATCCCAGCACCACAAAAAAGAAAAAACCAGAAACACAAATTTGTCATGTGTTCCTCAATTCCCAGCCCCATCTCCCAACCTGCAATTGCTATTTTTTTTCCTGGAAGGACACATAATGATCTTAATTTAATAGATCCTAGGATACTCTCTGCCTCCCTAACCTATACTTCCAAAGTAGTAATGCCAGGTTATTTTGAGCCATATAAGATTGTCTGAGGTATTAGCCAATTTATTCTGTTTAATTCACTGACACTCCTTGACACACCAGTCAGCTGCCTGAGAGCAAAGGTCATGATTTGTTTTTAATATCTACTCTGCTTAATTCAGTATCCTGTTTTGCAGTATTTAACCGGTGATAATAGTTAAGAGGTTTTATTTTAAAGTAAAATTTAAAAGGTAACAAAACAGTTTTCCAATTACATTTTAAAGATACGCATTATTACTGAACTAGGCAGTAAGCGAGGTTTACTAAGCATGCACACCCTTAACCTAAGACACTCAATGTCTTAGTTAGGGTCTCTCTTGTGATAAACATGACCAAAAGCAACTTGGGAAGAAAAGGGTTTATTTCATCTCAGAGCTTAGACGTCCATCAGTGAGGGAAGTCAGGGCAAGAGCCTGACTGGAGCTGAAGCAGAGACCGTGGAGGATTCCTGCTTACTGGCTTGCTCCCGATGGCTTTCCTGCTTTCTGATCGCGTCCAGGACCACCAGCCCAGTCGGTGGAGGCATTTTCTCAGTCGAGGTCCCCTCTTCTGAAAGACTAGCTGGTGTCAAGTTGACATAAACCTATGCAGCACACTCAGTTTCTTTGGGGAACGCAAAGCATCTTTCCTCATGAAAACTATAACATATATTTTCTCACAAAACAAGGGTTAGCCAAGATAGCTACGAATGTATCTTACATGGGTTGAGTATCACTGATCTGGATGCCATTTTTTTGGACTCATAACCCCACCTTGTAAGTGAGTCATCTGATTTGATACTTGACACATTTTGTCGAATATTAGGATTCATCATGTGTGTTATTGAGTCACTCAGGCAAAAATAAGGGGGGAGTGGAGATATCTGTCTATATGGTGAGTCCTTGTTGTAGGCTACAGTAAGCTCTTGGAATACATCATTGACTGTGACAGATAAATCAGAATTAAGAATGGATTAATTTTCTAATAGCTCATAATCATGCCCTTGTTTTAACAGTTTCTGTCAATATCCCATCTTCCCCTGTGAAAATAACAAGAGTATATTGTGAGCCTGTGAGAATTTGCACTTTATGTGTTGGTGTGTGGATTTCTGTGGTTTTAATCAAAATGAGACATCCTCAGTAATAAACAGGTCTCCATAGGCATGAGTGTCTATGTAATTTTTATTGTCTCAGATACTGTATAGTTGATAAAGTTTGCTGTCCAAACTGATGTTCCTAAAATATGGGCATAATTTATCCTAGAGTCTGCACGCAAAATATTTTGATTCAGCACTCGGATTATTTCTCGATTGGCTCATCTGGAAGTCCCAGGGGTTGAGGACTCATATTAAAATAATAGCCTGAGGCTGCAGGGGAACCTGGGGCGTGGGTGCAGAGGGAGGAGATGAAGTTCAACTGAGTGGAGGAGATTTTCCAGTTGTCTACTCCTCCCATGTGTGAATGCTTCCCACTGGTGAACAAAGGCCTTTGAGTCTGGGGATAGGAGCCCAAATTGAGTCCTAGCATTTCTCTGTACAGTCAGGGAAGCCTCTGGACAGCTCAGGGACCCCCTTGAGTACAGTGATGGGACCAAGGCATCTTACTCTGCTGCTTCCTCCCTGTTGTGGTTCGAATGTGAAATGTCCCCCCATGGACTCGTGTGTTTAAACACTTGGCCCCCACCTGATGGCTCTGTGAGAGGCTGTGGAGCCCTTTTGAGGTAGACAGCCTTCGCTGAAGGAAAGGGTCATGGAGAGCAGGCCACTTCAGTTCCACCCACATCTTGACTGCCAGTGACCGTCCTGCCACCATGTCTTCCCCGCTGTGATGGAGTATATTCCTTGGAGCTGTAACCCAGCATAAGCCCTTCCTTCCTTAAATTGCTTTTGTCGGGGTACTTTATTACAACAGGAAAGTAATACACTCCACCAGGGACCGGAGAATAGCTATCCAAAATTTGTTCAATGAATGGGAGTCCTCCAGGCAGATGGGCACCCTCCCTCCTTGTATGTAGGAAAGCACTGAGGTAAGTGAGCACTCACAGGTCACAAAGGGAACTGGGACTGATGCTCAGATTCCTTTAAACTGTGGGGTGTGTGTGTGTGTGTGTGTGTGTGTGTGTGTGTGTGTGTGTAAGGTCAAAGGAAGTCATTGGATATTCACTATCACTCTCTACCTTGTTCCGTAGAGATGGAGTCTCAATAAACCTAGAGATTATGGTTTGCAACACCCTTCTTTCCTCCCACTACACTACACTAACCAAACCCTAATGATCCCCGTCTCCCCACTTCCAGTGCTGCAGTTACAGGCACTCCGTGCAGCTTTTTGCATGTGTGCTGTGGATCCAAATTCAGGTCCTTATACTCGTAGAGCAAGCACTGAACCTCAGCCATCCCCCCCCCAGCCCAACGTTTATTTTTTTAACCTAGTAAATCCTGCCTCCCTGGCTACTCTCTCTGAATTCCTCTTGCAGACAGGCGAGCTTTTCTGCAGTCTAGTGTTTGCCGGCTCCCGTTGTTATTATTATGAAGTTGTCATGTACAGCCAGGGGCACCCATGGGACACCCGTCGTTCTGTCTAGAGAGCTTAGACTGAGTCTTTAAAATGACTTTCTCCCCTCTTCCAAGTCACCACGGGAAATAGGTTTGTCCATTGTTTTCACATGCTTTCATAAACTGTTTCAACAGTTTCCATTCTCTCTCTCTCTGCCTCTTGAAATAATTTCCTCATGCTTCTAAACTCCACTGCTTGCAATGTGCCTGATCCAAATGCCGTGAATTTTAGGGTTTTGTTAAAGGTACCATTTTGCTTTTAGGCACCAATTTCTGATTCAGTCAACTTTTCTTTTTTGAGACAGGATTTCACTGTAAAGCCTTGGCTGTCCTGGAAATCGCTCTGTAGACCAGGTTGGCCTCGGACTCAGAGATCTGCCTGTTTCTGTGTTCAGGTGCTGGTATCAAAGGCCCATGCCACCGCCGCCCAGCTGATTGAGTAAACTCTTAACAAAACAAGCACCTGAAAACTTTGGTGGTTTAAAATAGCTCTATCTTACAGTTGTATGGACAGGCAGTTTTACCCAATGTCAGGTAGGTGGTTCTTCAGGTCCTGGCCAAGCTCCTATATTCAGGTCAATTTGGCAGTTTAATTTCAGTTTTTTAGGATGACTTCAGCTCTCATATTGTAGCAGGCTAACCAAGGCCTATTCAGTGTGCATCTGGGCATGGTCTGAAGACACACCAAACATAACTCCTAAAAGCCTGTGTTCAGAATTGCTATCTATGCTTTCTGTTGCAACACACTTGCCAAGAAAGTTCATAAGGCCTTCCCAGATACCAGGGGACAGGAAATAGACTCCACTTCTTTTTTAAAAGTTAAAGTTTTAATGTGATATAATTGTTAGTATATAAATTTCATATGTCACACCTAATTTGGTAAAATTTGTGTATTGTGTTTTATGTTTGTGATGTATATGTATTTACTAGTGTGTCATGTGCATGACTGGGCAGGGTTGCTCATTGCATGTCTTTATGTGTGGAGGTCAGAGGTTAACATTGGGTGTCTTTTCTCGGTCATTCTCTGTCTTTCCCAGCTTTATTTTGGAGACAGCATCACTAACTGAACTTGAAAGCTCATCTGTTTAGTTAAACTGGATGGCCAATGAGCTTCAGGGATCCACCTGTCTCTCCCCTCCTCTCTCCTCCACCCTCCTGCACCTGGTTTACGTGGGTTCTGGGGTCCAAACTGATCCTCGTGCTTGTGCAGCAGGCACCTTCCTGACTGATCCGTTTCCCCAAGCTTGTAAACCGATCTATAGTGAACAGACTGCCACCCCAGTGTGTTCTGTACCCTCGTGACACTTTTACATGTGCCCTCAAGCGGTCAGGGACTTGTCTGGGGCCATTGTAGATTCATTAGCTTCTATAAATGAAACCACATTTTCTTCATTGTTTCCAATACTCTGGGAGCTGCAGGTGTGAACCTCAAGGACTTGGAAGTCTGGCTCTACAAAAAGAAATTAATCTTTTTTGCTAAGTTAATAGCCAATGCTTACCAAGGGTGGTGCATGTGTATTGGCTCCTAAGTCCCACTAGGGGGCAGTGTGAGAATGTCTCTGTCCTCATAAACTACTTTGGGAAAATCCTGTCTACTTTGAACGGAAATGTGCCTTGAGGTTTGTTGGTTGCTGTTCCATATTATGTTTTCATATACTGACTGTTCAGTTTCTAGAGAGAGCTTTATCTGACCCGCCTGCAAGTCCAAAAGACTGAGTTAGCCCGACAGTATCCACTTTCTCCTGTAGCAGTTCCTCAACTTTGTATCCTAAGATTCAAATCTAATCAAACCCTAGTTTTTGATCCTGAGAGCTTTCACAAGGGGACTGACTTTCCTGTATTGGCCTCTGGATAGAGATTTTGTTTCCTTTTTTAATGTAGAGAAGAAACATGTGAGTTGAGGTCAGTTCTCAGAAACTCTCCTTGGATATATAAGAGAGGCTAACTCATGAGCTAAGGAGCAACCTAAAGAAATGAGGGCTGGGGGCTGGAGAGATGGCTCAGTGGTTAAGAGCACTGACTGTTCTTCCAGCGGACCTGAGTTCAATTCCCAGCAACCACATGGTGGCGCAAACCATCTGTAATGAGATCTGGTGCCCTCTTCTGGCCAACAAAATCTTAAAAAAAATGAGGGCTGGAGAGATGGTTCAGCAGTTAAGAGCACTGCCTGCTCTTCCAACTAACCTAGGTTCAGTTCCCAACACCAATCACCTGTAACTTCAGTTCCAAGGGATCTGAACCCTCTTCTGGCCTGTATGGGCACTGGGTATGCGTGTGGTGCATACACATACATGCAGGCAAAAACACTAATACACATTAAAATAATAACATCTCTGGGACCGGAGATATGGCACCAGTCAATCAGAGAATCTGAGATCAATACCCACACCCACATCGCAGATTACAATCTAGCTCCATTTCCAGAGGATCTATCGTCTGCCTCCAAGGGTACCAGGTACCTATGTTCATACACCCGGGCATGATACCCATACACACAAAATGATTTAATGGAAATCAAACTGAGCTCTTCTGGAAGAGCTACAAGTGCTCTTAATGGCTGGGCCATTTCTCCAGCCCAGTGATGGTTAACCTAGAGTCACCATGGAAGCAAAACTCACAGGTCTGTAAGGGATTACCTAGATTATGTCAAATGAGTCAGGAAGATCCATATTAACTCTGGGTGGTACCAGGGCTCTAAATAAAAAGAAGAAAATGAGCTGAGCCCTGGTGGATGGTGGTGGCTTCAGAGAAGGTACGGTAGACTGGCCATGACAGACTGTATGTATCCCCTGAAACTGTAAGCATCTTTCCTTATTAAATTGCTTTTTTTCATGTATTTTGTTGCAGCATTGAAACAGTTAACTAATATCCTTCATGGATTTGTTGTAAGAAAATGGAGGTAAGTATTCTAAGGTGTGGCAGAAGACTGGGATAGTGAGCCTTTCATGAGGAGAGAGAGGATGGGACTGTTCTGAACGGCTTTCCTGCTCTAGGCTTCCCTTTTGAGTGTATGCTGATTGCAGTTAGGTACAACCCTGCCCACCTGAAGCTTGTGGCAGGCAGCTACTTCTCTCGCATAAATAAGAAATGTTTGATTGCAATAAATTCTTCTAGTGGAAAATCCAGGGCATGTTTTGAGTACTATGGGGACTTTAACTTAGCCTGCAGACAAAATGTTCCTGGGGAGATGACTCAAGGGAGGGAAAGGAGTCAGAAATTGCCCATGCGTCAGCAAAGAGTGTGGCTGGAGCCAGAAATGACAGCACACTGGGAGGGGCCCAAGACAAGCGCAGAGGTGGCTGCTTTTGAAGACACCACTCCCTTTTCCTGCCTTCAGATGCTTGAAAATCTTGACCTTTCCTCAATCCTTTTGTTTCTATCTCAATTTTTCCTTTTTTTTTCTAAAAAGCCCAACTGTAGTAACATTTCTTCAAAGCTAAAAGCACTTTTCACTTTTTGACCTTCAAAAATAGGAACGGCCTAACAATACAGTTCCACAAAATGAAGTCCAAATGAGAAACCCACCAGCCTGCTAAATACCAAATTAGAGCCCGAGCCCTAAGAACTTATCTGTGCTTGGAAAATGCCTTTTTATTTTATTTTTTAAGATAAGGTCTCATATAGATCAGGCTGGCTTTTGTAACCAAGACTGCTTTGAGCTGATCTTCTGCTCCTACCTCCTGATTGCTGTAATTGGTATGTACCGTGAGGTGTATGTAATTGGTATGTATTGTGAAGTATGTACCGTGAGGTGTGTACTGTGAGGCATGTACCGGGAGGTGTGTATGGTGAGGTGTGCACCATGAGGTGTGCACTGTGAGATGTGCACCATGAGGTGTGCACTGTGAGGTGTGTATTGTGAGGTGTGTACCGTGAGGTATATACCAAGAGCTGTGTACCAAGAGGTGTGTACCATGAGGTATGTATTGGAAGTGTGTACCATGAGGTGTTTACCATGAGACATGTACCATGAGGCCCAGAGGTATTTTTTTTTAACAAATAAAGGGGTTTATTCAGGCTTACAGCTCCAGAAGAATGAGTTCATGGTGACAGAGGAGCAGCGTGGTGGCTGTAGCTGGATGCTGAGAGATCCCATTAATCTGCAGGCAAAAGGAGAGGGAGGGAACAGGAAAATAGCCCAGAGGTATTGTTATACCTCTTCCAACACCACATAATGCTTGTACTTGTAGCATATTTTAGTTAAGTTTAGTTTGCTTTGGCTGTAGTGGATCTGGGGCTTCTGTTGTCACTTAGCGTGACTTCAGAAAATCTTCCCTAATAAAGGAACTAAAATGAATTCCTTTGCTATAGGAAGTTTTGGTAGGAAAGATGAACCAAGTGGTTTACTCTGTCTTGTCCATTGTGTGTGGCTATTAAAAACTTGAACAAAATGCATAAAGCAGGGGTGTTTGAGGACTTTGGACTCCTAATCCTTGGCCTAGGATGTATCCAGTTCTAGGAAATAAATGGCACTGAGTTAACTAAAGCCTAGGCTTCCAACTACAAAAAGGTGGTGGCAGAGGCGGTGGCAGTGGCTGTGGCCATGGCAGTGGCAGTGGCCGTGGCAGTGGCAGAGGCGGTGGCAGTGGCCGTGGCGGTGGCCGTGGCAGTGGCCGTGGCCATGGCTAGGAGCTCAAGGGAGAATATCAGATCACAGTTTTGGCAAAGGCCTCAAGAGCGAAGTTCTGTAATTCCTGGGCCCACTGTTAAGCTGTAAGGTTATGGATTTATGCTTAAGAGCATGGCATAGATGTGAGTAGACTACTGTCCACATCCCAGACTGGCCAGTCGTGTACACAGCTTGGATGCATCTGAACGTCATTGCAGCTGAGCTAACATTGGTGCTGCAGCCCCGAAGGCAAGTCAGCACATCTGACCTCAATCCAGTTAGACCAATGGCATGCCAAGTAGAAAGAGGAGCTAGACATTTAGGACATCAAATCCCAGTTGTCTAGTGTTTAATCCAAGATGACTGAGCATACAAAGAGTAAGGACAATCTCAATTAGCATAAAAAGGCAATAAAAGTAAAAATAAACCAGAAAAGGCAACTGATACATATTGATGAAGACAAAGCACAAATGTTGATGTTAGTGAAGACAGAATGTTAGAAAATGCTCTACGAAGCAAGAGTGAGCTTTCTAGAAGTGAATGAAGAGGTGAGCCAAATGGGCATGTTGGAATTTGTGTCAGAGTAGAGATGACAGGGGATTGGTGGATTTAAACCCTGATTCTTAGAAATTATGTAATACTAATGAGAGGAAAATAGATTTTAAAAAAAATGATCTGAGCCTCAGAAACCTGGTAGGAAATATCAAATTCATGTCAAGAAAATTCAGAAAAAAAGAAATAATGTAGGACTCGTCCCCAAATTTGGCAGAAGTAAGAAATATAGTGACCTCTAAACAGGACAAACTCAAAGCAACCTATGCTTATCCATTAAACTGCTTGAAAAATAAGAACGAAGAAAATATGACAAAGAAACTGTTTTGAAACCAGAGGAAGCAACGTATCACTTATAACAATGACTGAAATAGCCAGAGTTTAGAGAGGACAGGAAATTTTAGTGCTGTAAGGACAGAGATGTTAACATGGAGGTTTATAGCTAAGGAAGACGAACCTCTAAAATAAAACATGCTTAGCTGAAGTGAGCGTTGCCATCCAACTTGCTCTAAGACAATTGCTATAAGGATTGAATCAAAAATCAAAAAATTTTCTCAGAAGAAAGCTTAGAATTAACTGACTTTAATGATTAATTCTTACAAATACTGAAAGAACAAATTTCAATCCTTTACAAACTCCTCTAAAATGTAGGAAAGGAGGAAATTCTTCTCAGTGCATACTCTGAAACTAGTATCACATTGATATGAAGACCAGACAAAAATAATTCGAAAAACTATAGACTAGCTTCTCTTATAATGCGACAAAATACTAGCAAACAAAATCCAGCAACATGTCAGTAAGAGTGTGCATCGTGATCAAAGAGGATTTATCTTAGCATGCAAGGTTGGTTTAACATGCAATAACCAATTTCTACAACACACCGTATTAAGAAAACAAGAAATAAAACCACACAGTCTCCTTAGTCGGGTCCCCTGGAACTGAAGTTAGAGGTGTTTGTGAGCCGCCTGACAGTGACCAGGGTGCAGAAAACCAAACTCAGGTCTTCGGCAAGAGCAGTACCAGCTACAGTTTCCTATCGCGTAAACAAATTATCACAAACTCTATAATAAACAAACTCTTGGCTTATAATAACTCGAATGTGTTATCCTACTGTCTCAGAATTCAGGCATCTGGAGTGATGTATTAGATTCTTTTCCATCACTGTGACCGGGTATCTGTGACAGATACAATGTAAGGGAGAAAAGATTTATTTTGGCCCATGGGGCCCATCATGAAAGGGAAGGTGTGGTGGCAAGACCTGCTCCATGGTGGTGGCTTGAACATGTGACAAACATCACATCACCCAGCAGACAGGTCAGGCCAGAAGCTGTAATTTAAAGCCTACCCTAGTGGACTATGTAAGCCCTGCTTCCCCAAAGCTCCACGGCTCACTTTCAACCAAGCACTCAAGAGAATGAGCCAGTGGGGGTACATTTCATATTCAAACCACAAGAAATAAGAGGAAGGTGTCACTGAACTAAAATTAAGGTGTCAGCAGGTACCCGTTCCTTCTGCAGACTGGAAAAGATTCCTCCAACCTTCTAACCTTTCTAGAAACTTCCTACAATCTGTTTCTCACAGACCATTTATCCGTTTCCAAAGCCAGCAACACAGCATCTTCTAATATGTCCGAGTTTGCTTTCGTCATCCTGTATCTTTCTGACTTTTTAAAAGGACCATGGCGGGGCTGGAGAGGTGGCTGTTCTTCCAGAGGACCCGGGTTCAATTCCCAGCACCCACATGACAGCTAACAACTCTCTGTAATTCCAGGTTCTGGGGTTCTGATACCTTCACACCAATCCACATGAAATAAAGTTAAATAATAAAATAAATAATAAAATAATTGTATTGAGACCTCCAGGGTAATCCAGGATGATCCAAAGATCCTGTTAGAATAGCACACCTTAGCTCATGAAGCCCTCTGCCCATCAACACACGACAGGAGGGTCCCCTCCTTGGTGCTCTCACCCAGTGCACAGTGATTACAGAACCGGACCCTGTGTTTGTGGCGGTTTACATTCCCATCTCCCCTTGTGAGGCGAGGGCTGCATCTGCACTTACCCACTTGAATGAATGAGTCAACGGCAAATGAGTACCAGGGGCAAAGAAACAAACAACCTAGTAAAATATAATGACTATACTTTTGTGTGACAATCCCAGAGTTTCAGCTTCTTTAAGCCTTCTTTCGAGCCCTCCCGCCCTGTCTTCTGTGGTTTCCTTCCCTCCTGCTACCGCACTTCTGTTCCCTTCAGGATCCAGTGGCTTCTTGTGGTTTTCGCGCCTGCCCCCACGAGGTATTCCCACGGTCGTAACTAGAGAATTCACCGCTCATGCCCTCTGCCTCAGTTTCCCCAAGCGTGACAGGCTTGGCGGGATCGGTGTGGTGTCGGCGGCCGGCAGTGGAGGGGCAGGAGGCGGCCGGGGGAGGGCGACGCAGACTGCGGGCGGGCGGGCGGGCCGGCCAGGGCGGTGCCGGGCGGGAGCGCGGAGGGACGCGCGACCCCGCGATGGGCCCCGGGGCGAGGCTGGCGGCGCTGCTGGCGCTGCTGGCCCTCGGGGCAGAGGACCCCGCGGCGGCCACCGCGCGGGAGGACACCTTCTCCGCGCTGACCAGCGTGGCGCGCGCCCTGGCGCCCGAGCGCCGGCTGCTGGGGACACTGAGGCGCTACCTGCGCGGGGAGGAGGCGCGGCTGCGCGACCTGACCAGGTGAGGGCAGCGCGGGGACCCGGGCTATCAGCATGGGCTGAGACCCAGTGTGACTTCCAGACCCGCGTTCTGTTCTATGCAGTCACGGTGCGGGGGGGGGGGATACCTCGTGAGAGCGCTCTCTCTCTCTTCGCTCTCTCGTCTCTACTCTCTCTCTCTCTCTCTCTCCCTCCCACCCTCCCTCCCTCCCTCCCTCCCTCCCTCCCAAACCTCCCTCCTCACCTCCCCCCCCCCTCCTCCCTCCCTCCCTCCCTCCTCCCTCTCTCTCTCTCCCTCTCTCTCTCTCTCTCTCTCTCTCTCTCTCACACACACACACACACACAAACACACATACACACACACACACACACAAACCGGGGTGTGCCACCCCAACATGCCCAAGTTGTCCAAGCTGGTACACTGTGAAAAAGCGTACTTGGTGATCATGGAATCCAGCTGAATCTCACAAATGCTGTGGCAAGTTGTGAGTGACCCCAGGCTTCCTGTCACTTTACCGCAGACACAGTAGGACGGTGAGGCGACCATTTCGGCTCTTCTTTCTCTTTCCACAGGTAAAAGGTCTCTGAATGTAAGTTGGAGCTAAGAGGTTATATGTGTGTGACAATATCTGACTCCAACATGGCAAAAAGCCGTTTCAGGCTAGGTAATACCGAGGGTAGCGTGCACAGAACACAGCTAATGTTATTTTCTATGCTGTCAGTAAAGTAGTGCCAAACATTAGGTTGTAAACTGTGTAAGATGTGGCACACACCTTTAATCCCACACTCAGGAGGTAGAGGCAGGTGGATAACTGTGATTTGGAGGCCAGCCTGGGCTACAGAGCAAGTTCCAGGACAGCCAAGGCTACACAGAGAAACCCAAATCTCGAAAACAAAAAACTAACAATAACAACAAAAAAGTGGGGCGCAGGATGCTAATCAGTGTCAAAGACAAAAAGGAATGCTTGTATGTGATGTCACATGCTGTGTGCTTTCTCTGCTTCAGACACTGAGAAGCCCCCAGACTATGAGAGGCAGTGGTTTCCACATGAATCCAATCGGCCCTACAGCTTGTCTAGACAGAGCGCAGGCAGACCATTTGATTTCTAGCTGTAGGTTTAAACGTCAAATCCCCCCCCCCGCCATGCCAACACCGGAACCCTCCCTGCTCTACTCAAACTGATGTTTATAAGAAATGGTCGTTCGGGACGGTCAGTTTCCTAAGAGTTGGCTTAGTCCCGTAGTCTGCACTTCAAAGCCGTCGGTGGTACTGATGTGTGAACAAGCATTTGTCTGGATGGCATCATCTAAATTGGTTGGTCACATTCTTACACTAAGAAAAAAAAAAAAAAACTCTAGAAACATGACGCAGGCTTGCAAAAAGCTAACAAAAGAGGCCTGTCTACAATGAAGGAGGTTGTTTTGATTAATTCCCAGTGTCCATTCTGTTACGTTCTGATGCCCACCCACGCTTGCATCCTCTGATATGTCAGGAACTAAACAGAGCCCACAACCACTCTGTCAGGGGCCGGTGTAAAGAGTGGTTCAGAGTCTAGATGCAGGAACTCAACAGGCCTCTGTCTGAATTCTTGACTCTATCCTTATTACATGTTTAAGCTTTAGTTTCCTGATCTATATACAATGATGTGATTTTTAAAAAGTAGCACTTATTCCCACATGGTTCTTGGAATGATTGAGTTCCAAGTAAAGTTATTTATCATTGTGCTTAGCATATAGAAGATTGCTGGACAAATGTTAACTTTTATGTCTGTTTAAGACTGGCTGATCAGCAGGCGATGGTGGTGCATGCCTTTAATCCCAACACTC
The DNA here is from genome assembly GCF_903992535.2 of Arvicola amphibius. Taxonomy (NCBI): domain Eukaryota; kingdom Metazoa; phylum Chordata; class Mammalia; order Rodentia; family Cricetidae; genus Arvicola; species Arvicola amphibius. The sequence continues at coordinate 166,478,076 of NC_052058.2, forward strand.
AGGAGGCAGAGGCAGGAGGATCACTGTCAGTTCTAGGCCAGCCTGGTCTACAGGTCGAGTTCCAGAACAGCCAAGGTGCACAGAGAAACCCTGTCTCAAAAAAAAATAAAATAAAATAAACAAACAAATGAGATAGGTATAATCCCAGCCCTGGGGAGACTAAGGAAGGAAGACTACTGTGAATTTGAGGCCAGGCTAGACCACAGTGAGACCCGGTCTCAAATAATGCTTTTGAAACTGCTATCCTGTCAGCCTTCTCCACTAACTGACATTCTAACAGATTAAAAAAGAATTTTAAAAACTTCTAAATTCTTTTCTCAGATTATTATGAACGTTTAATTTTGTCAAACTCAATTTGATGTATTAGAGGCTATGATTCTGTCCAAGTCTTGCTCTAAAGCCCAGCAAAAATGTTTGCTTTTAAAAATGAGAATTCAGGCAGTTTCAGCTCATTTTTCTATAGTCTCAAGCTGATGATTTTATATAAGTTGAAATGTTATTTCTAAGGTCCTCAGCTTGTGGGGTTTTTTTTTGTTTTGTTTTGTTTTTTTTTTTTTTTTTTGCATTTCCAAATCAGGAAATGAAGTGGATTTGGCTGCTGGAGCTGCCCCTACCTGCTAATGCAGGGAAAGTGTGTTAGTTAGGGTCCCTGTCACTGTACAAGCAGGGCTCACAGTCAGCATGAATGTAGCCCGTCTCCAGCATATTTGTGTTCCTACCATTTAAAAACTACAAAGAGTGGAATTATTTCTGGGCTCAGAATGAAGCCTTCAGAGTGTCTCGGAAGAACGATGAAAAAGCCATTTCTCAATCTCAAATGAGAAACATGGAGTTGATAGAGCCCATGTACTGCGGTTAAATAGCCTACCCAGGATGCTTATTGCAGGGATTGGGCTGCAAATTTTATGTGCAGATTCGTGAAGGAAGGAATCTGATTTTCCACTCTCGGCAGCATTTGTTAAAGCAAAAAGCCATTTGGGAAAGTCTGAGGTTTGCTGTCGGCATCCCGTAACTCAGTCTCTGAAAAGGAGCTATTTGCTCAGAGGCTGGGCGTACAGCCAAGTTTTGCATTCCTAGCCAGCCTCAGATATCAGTCTATAGATTTTTTTTCCTTTCTTTCCTGTGTGGAAGGGGAAAAAAAAGTCAATATTTGACCACTGCATTGCTTGATGTGCTGCAGTGAAGAACAAACCCCTGGTCTAAAACAAACCAGAATGAGACGTGGGATGCGAGGAAGACAAGGTGTAGACAGCACTTTGATAAGATGATTAACGTGGAGTAATAGCCACTCCTGTGCCACACTTCTTTCCCTTTGGGCCTCTGTTAGTTTGGGTGCCTATTAAACATTTGTCCTAATAGGCAGTCTATAGACCCTAACGGGGAGTCTGTTTATTCCACAGTGGAAAAGGCGATGGGAGGAAATAGCAGGTGTAAAGTGGGAAGACCTGAAGAGGTCCTCTGGAATAGAGCAGCGTTGTCACCTCCCAGGACAGAGAGTTGGTTGGCGGCTGGGTCGGAATAAGTCTTAGGGCGCCTCCCAGCTCCTCCGTGTCCAGCTATCTTGTAAAAATGACTCTGTGCTCAGCCTCAGTTGCTCCTGGACTCTTGACTTTTCAGGCTGGACTTGGCTCGGACTCACACTTGTACACTTTTTTTCTGTCTAGCAGTTCGCTAAGTGGTTCCATATGGAGCCCAAGCGGGAAAGAACGGGCAGTAAAACTATCCCAGCACCTTGGAGGCTGGTTGGGATTTGGAACCCCAGAGAGGCAGCTCATGAGCAGCCCCATCTTTGCGATAGGAGACACCGTGGGACTTGACAGGCTTCTGTGTCTTGCTTGGGTCGCCCAGGTCCAGATTCTTGTTAGTTTGTGCTGACCGTTGGACTTTCTGGAAGCTTCAGAGCAAGTACATTGTAAGCATCCAGTAGTCATCAAAATATTTAAACACCTTTCAAGAAGCAGATCAGGTGCCTCTTCCAGGAACCTACCCCTCACCTCTGACGTCACAGCTTTGTGTGTTCACGGCTTTCTTAGCATAATCACATTGATTGCTATTTGTTTCATGCTTTTGCGTCCCTTCCAGACACTAAGTATTGTGCATAGGGCAATAAAGGAAGAAGAGAACTTTGTTCCTGTAAACTCTTTGAACTGGACCGTGTCTTACCTGTGTATCCATACATACACAGGTACCTATTTAGCATAGTGCCAGATATATTGTCACTAAACAGTGTACACGGACTCAGCCAGTAAATAAATGAATGACTTTTATGTACTTACAGCTTTCACGTCGTTTATGCTTGCCAGAATTTTTTAGTTGAACCATTTACATGGGTTGCAAGAGGTTCAGCATTTCCATTTCCACACCACCACCTCCCCATGTCTAAAGAAGTGAGGACTACAGGCAGGAACAGCTGTACCCAGCTCTTAATTTTAGCTGATCCCATGCCAGCTTTTCTGGGATGTAAAGGTTGGGTCTAGAGGCGAGATAATCCTTTATTGTTTCTTTCAGATTTTACGACAAGGTGCTTTCTTTGCACGAGGACGCGACAGTCCCTGTCGTGAACCCTCTGCTTGCCTTTGCTCTCATCAAACGTCTGCAGTCTGACTGGAGGAACGTGGTGCACAGTCTGGAGGCTGCTGAGAACATCCGAGGTAACGAGGAGGGTTGCGAAGTGTGGAGAAGCTTCTAGCTCCTGACTCAGCGTAAGGAGAGAGATTCTGCTGAGTTACAATGAGGAGTGACTAGGGATTATTTGTGTTTTTAAGTCCTTTAAAGTCTATAAAGTTGGTCCCCTTACGTATAACTTCATGATTTTAGATTGGAAAATGTCTTCACATCTGTTACCTCACTTGATCTCCACTGCAGTCAAGTAAAGAAGTGTGTATCTACCCAGTTATGTATGTGTATGTATGTATGTATGTATGAATGTATGTATATATGTATGTATGTATTTATGTGTAGAAAGTTGTGGCCTTCTAGTAGTTTCTACTTTAAACTTTTAAATAGTTTGGAGGCTGGGATACAGTCTTACTACTTTTACAGCCCTGAAGGATGGTTATGAGAAGGTGGAGCAAGACCTTCCTGCTTTTGAGGACCTTGAGGGAGCAGCGAGAGCCCTAATGCGCCTGCAGGATGTGTACATGCTCAACGTGAAGGGCCTGGCCCAGGGTGTCTTCCAGAGGGTCACGGGCTCCTCCATCACTGACCTGTACAGTCCCAGGCAACTCTTCTCCCTCACAGCGGATGACTGCTTCCACGTAGGCAAGGTGACATGCAAAGAGGACCAACTGCTCAGGTCTACCTTCTTACGGATGAACTGTGTCTCAGCTGTCTTTGTGTATTCCCTATGCTTGTGGTAAACCTTGAAAATTTGATATGGCTCCTTTTTTCAGAAGAGGAAACCAAGGTTCAGACAGGGTAGATCACTAAGACTGCATAACACAAAGTAACAGAACCAAATTTGAGCCTCGTCTTTTACCTCTAAACCCCATGCTCTTGCCATGGGAAAGAGAAATCATCAGATATTAAGACATTCTTGAGCATGTTTTTTTCTATTTCTAAAAAGGTATCAAGTATCCCAGGCCAGTGTTAAGCTTGCCAGTGTCTTCCTGCCTCTACCTCTCCAATGTTGAGCTCACACCACGCCCAGTTTCGGCAGTTCTGGGAATCAAACCCAGGGTCTCATGCATGCTAGTCAAGCACTCTGCTAACTGAGCTACATCCTTCACATATGAAGTGGTTTAATTAAACATGTCAGGATGTTGGACATAAGTTACATGATACAGAAAAAGTTTCTGTCCTGCCCAGTCCCGCAGTTGTTCAGTCCCACAGAAACATACAGAGGTTTATATTACTTATAAATTGTTTGGCCTATTAGCTCAGGCTTATTATTAACTAGCTCTTACAACTTAAATAACCATAATTCTTGTCTATGTTTAGCCATGTGGCTTGGTACCTTTTCTCAGTAAGGCATTCTCATCTTACTTCCTCTGCATCTGACTGGTGACTGACTCTGCCTTTCCTCATCCCAGAATTCTCTTAGTCTGGTTGCTCCACCTATACTTCTTACCTGGTTACTGGCCAATTAGCATTTTATTAAACCAATATGAGCTATAAATATTTACAGTGTACAAGAGCGTTATCCTACAGCAACCTAGGCTGTACACATTGTTATTACTTGAGGAAATTAGACCTCAGGAATCTCGCATAGGTGTATTTAGTTAATTTTTGGTCATACTGAGTTGTTTTATAATATACTCTTTGGCAGCCTTAGCCTTCAAAATGATTGAGGTAAATTATTATTATTATTATTATTATTATTATTATTATTATTATTTTGGTTTTTCGAGACAGGGTTTCTCTGTATAACAGTCCTGATTATCATGAAAATAGCTCTTGTAGACCAGGCTGGGCTCAACCTCACAGAGATCCACCTGTCTTTGCCTCCCAAATGCTGGGATTAAAGGTGTGCCCCACCACCGCCCAGCTTAATTAATGTTTTTGTTTTCCTTTCGAAGATGCTTCCTGATGAAAAGTGTTTCTTCCTGCCTGCCCACACCAAGTTCATTAGCAGATTTAACAGTGGACTTCTTGGGTCCCAGTTCCAAGCTTGGGGAATTAGTCTCACGGATCTACACACAATAAAGCTCTCTGCTTTCTGTTTCTCTCTGTGTGGTCCTGAGCAGAACCACAGCCCAGTCGTGCGCATGGCTAGTTCAAGCAGCTGGGTGCACAGTACCAGTAAATGCTTGCTAATGAAACCTCTTGACCATATGTTGAAAACTTTAAGTCATATACTGAAAATTTAGTAAGCCAACTTCCTGAAAGTCTTGCTAGAAATCCTTATTTCTGTATTTATTTGAAAGACAATGCATTTCAAAAGTAAGGGTGGTATATCGAACAACACCAAAAGCAGTTATAGTTATAAATGAGGTGGAATACATTTTCAAATTTGGTTATATTTGTTTACCAGTTTTTCCCTCTCCTTCCTACACCTTACTGCTCTCCGGTCACCAGTGTCCTTCACCAAGCAGGAACTGACCTGAGGTTGGCTTCTTCACTCTGCAGCTTACGCTTTGGGATGTTGTGTGTATTAGTAGTTCATTTAGAAGGATTTATTTACTTTATTTTGTGTGTATAAGTGTCTTGGTCAGATGCATTTCTGTGCACCACGTGCATGCCAGGTGCCTTCCGAGGTCAGAAGAGGGCATCAGATCCCCTGGAACTGGAGTTACAGATGGTTCTGAGTCTCCATATGAATAATGGGGATCTAACCCAGGTCCTCTTCAAAAGAAGCCTGTGTTCTTAACTGCTGAGCCATCTCTCCAGCCTGTAGTTCATTATCATTGATCTATGGTGTGGATAAATTGCAAACTGTTTATTTAGGCTCCTGTCGGTATATACTCAGACTGCTTCCTGTCTGGGCTGCCATGAGGAAGCTGCTATTAGCATTCTTTTTGTGTCCTGGGCTACCTATTTTATTGTTAATTTTCCTTTTTGTCTCACTCTGTAGCCCAGGCTGGCCTCAGCTTCCCACATTCTGCATGATATAAGCATCTGCTAATGTGCTCAGTGCTTAAATTTTTCAGCTAGGTTTTTGTTTCTGCCACCTGGCATTTAAATTTTTTTCTTTGAAAACATGTAACCTCATGCTTTTTGTATTTTGTTTAAAATTTCTGAATATTTACTTACTAGACATTTTGAAATGTTTGAAAGAATTCCAGTTATGTCAACCTACAATATTGTTAGAACTTGAAAATCCCCATGAAAATATCAGCAAAATGATTAGGACTGGGATGTAGGTCCCTAGCATACATGAAACTCTGGGTTTAATCTCCAGCATCACACACATATACATACATACCACACACATACACGTATATACCACATACTTACATACCACACACATATATCCATATATACCACATACATCACAAATACACATATACATACTATACACACATACCACATATATGCACAAATATACCACACATACTACATATACACATATACATATTACACACACATACTACATACACACATACCATATACACTGTCCCCACATACATAAACATCACACACTGCATGCACATTCCATACACACACCACATATGCACACACCACATATGCACAAACCATATATACACACACCATATATATATACACATACCACATATCCACACTATATACCACACATACCACATATACACATATACATACCACACACATATGAATACATATGCCATGCATACACATGCATACATACATCACACACAGGGATATAAATACACATACCATACATACCCTACACATGTACATATTCACACAACATGCAGTTAATTTGACAGGGAAAAAGTTAGGTTACTGTTGTTAATATTATTATTATTCAATTCAACCTTTTTCTTATTTTGTACAAATAAGAAATGTGTAAAGGACCAACAAGACAACACCCCAGGCTAAAGGCAGACTTGAGAAGGGAACCGCTCTATTGTTCGGCCTGCACATTGGCGGCATCTCTAGGTCCTGCCCTGATTGGCAGTCACACCTCAGTGAGATCATTTTGTAAGAGTTGTTCCAAGTTGGCGACCTTCTAATTCCATGTTGCTTCAGTATTGACTTCCAGGAAGTTCTCCCCAAAGGTCTGATGTTCTACTTAGCTGTAAGCTGGTAGGGAGACAGGAGCTGGGTCTGGTACAGGCTGCCATGTTTTGCTGAGCTCCAGCATTTAATCGGAACTGACCTGTTCAGCCACCACAGCATTCCAATGTCCGCCCTCATTACAGTGGCCGATGTGCTTTGTTGTAGTGATTGGTGTGTTCATAGCCTCCATGGATTCAGGGCTCTCAGGTGAAGAAGCCCACATGCTCAGTGACCAGAAAATATTGAATCAATTACATGAATTTGATTCCTCACAGAGCTTCCAATGATATCCTTCTAAGAACACATTCTAGACCGCCGTTCATGCTAGCCCCCAGTGGATTATGTAAACAGAAGGTTTTGCCGTTCTCTCGTCTTAAAAGGCACTTCCTCACAACCTCTGCTCACTGGTCTCCTTTTCCTTCTTTGAGAAAGGTCTGTGTAAGGTGCTACTCTGTAAATCTGCTGAGACCCCAAGTTCCTTCCTTCTCTATGCCTCCACAGTGCATTCGGCATTGTCCTTAAAGCCCTGGCACCATTCTGTCCCACAATGCACACACTTGAGTTCATCTGTCTGTCTTCTAGATCATAAATTTCTCAAATGCAAGAACCCCATTATCTCTCCATAAGTACAATGCCATATACTATTACTAGATAACAGATATTAAACGGGATCAAAATTAATTAGAAAGTAAAGTTAGCCTTGTGGGGGTCCAGAGGCCTCATCCTATGAACAATCAGGTGATTTATTTTCTGACTGTGGACTAAAGCTGTGGTGGCTGCGTCCCTGCAGGTGGCCTACGACATGGGGGACTACTACCACGCCATCCCGTGGCTGGAGGAAGCTGTTAGTCTTTTCCGAACATCTTACGGACAATGGAAGACAGAGGATGAGGCCAGTCTGGATGACGCCCTGGATTACCTGGCTTTTGCCTGTTTCCAGGTAGTGGGGTGATGAAACTCATTTTTACCACAGGCAGTACAATGTTCTACATCACTTTCTGGTTTGTTTCATCTTCCCGGGGGGGTACCAAATGTAAGGCCATTATTTTATTATCACCATAGATTTAATGTAAGTAAATCAAGCTCCTAAAAAATTCTTAAAGTACCAGGGCGCTCATAGAGGTGGGCTTAGAATCCACGTCTGAATCTAAGTCTAGAGTGCTAACCAACGCATGGACCACTTTGTGGTCTTCATCTCTCACTTACTTATTATAGCGGCAGCACATAGGTGTTTGAGGGGGGCCCAGTCGATGGAGGACACCCTGCCCTCTCACTAACTCGTGGCTCATCGCTGATAACATACCATAACGTTGCCACGAAGGGAGGAGTTTGATTATCCTCTCCCACCTGACACTGAATCCAGCTGTGACGCGGTCATTGGCTGCAGAGTTGACATCTTCATTCCATTGTACCAACCTGAGGCCTCCTGCAGCTCCCATCTTCCCTGGGTACTGTTGATCTGCTGCCTGCTGCGTCACACATGGACGTCCCTGCCCTAAGTATCGCAGCTTCCATCTTTCTGCATGACTAACCTCATTTCTCACCAATCGTACAGCCTCGAAAGTGCTTGAAGCGGGTGGGTTTTGGTGGTGTGGTTTTTTTTTTTTTTTAAAATCTCATATATTTTACAGTGCGATTATTATTGCTTTTATCATTAGAATGACATTTTAGCATGCTAAAAGTTTAAGGAATTCCGTTTCTGTATGTTCCTGTCAGCTGGTCAGTTTTCTGCAGCAGAATGCCGTCTTCCTATGTGGGATTCGCTTCCTCAGACTTAGGTACCTCAACCATGATGAGGCTGAATGGCTAGAGACAGCTAGTTCCTACACATCTGGCCATATTCATTTTAGTTTTTCTTTTGCTTTCCTCCCACTGTCTAGACTCTGGGAAGTACTAATCCTGGAGAATAAGAATAAACTGTATTTTGCTAGAATTTCTCAACTGCTCCTCTTTTTCCTCTTCCTCCTCCTCCTTCTTCCCCTCCTCCTCTCCTCGTTCTTTTTTTCCTTTTGGTGGTACTGTGGATTAAATTCAGGCACATACTCAACAAGCAATTCACCACCAAGCTATGCAGCAACCCAGCCACACTCACCCTGAGTTTTCTTTCTCCCTTGCTGGTGAGGGTGGTAATAACATATTGGTTAATAAGGAGATTTGATTTGTAACAGGGCCGCAAAAACAGCAACAGCACAACCCGCACACAACCCGCATTTCTAGCCCCTTGCCTATTTCAGGGAACCTTGTTATCTACTGCGGTAAGAATATTTCATAGTTTTTAAAACTAGTCAGTGATTTGAAGAGAAACTATCTTCATTTCGGTTGACATTTTCTTTCTTTTCTTTTTTTAATAAGGCAGGAAATGTTTCGTGTGCCCTTAAGCTCTCCCGAGAGTTCCTTCTCTACAGTAAGTAACACTAAGGAATACATTACCCATCTCACTTCTGCCCAACCTTTAATTCTTCTTGCAAGTGAAGTATAGTTTGTGTGTGTGTGTGTTTTTGTGTGCACGTGTGTGTGCACGCATGTGTGTGTATGTGTGTGTCAGTGCACATGCCCATGTTCATGCATGCCGAGACCAGAGGAGGACACTGGGTATCTTCCTTTATTGATGTCTCTTTTTTAAATTTAGTTTTCTTTTTGCTTTATGAGTATTTTTATATGTAGGAGTATTTTGTCTGTCTGTCTGTGAACCACTTGCATGCCTGATTCCTGAGAAAGTCAGAAGACATCAGATTCTCTGGAGCTAGGATTACAGACAGTTGTGAGCTGCTGTATGGGTGGAATCGAACCCAGATTCTCCAGGAGAAAAATAAGGCTCTTAACCGCTGAGCCGTCCCTGCAATTCCTCTACCTTTGATTGAACCTGAAGTCCACGGCTTTGTCTAAGCTGTCTGGCTAGCAGCCTCCTGAGCTCCCACGATCGGTCTGGGTGGCCATCTGGTGCCGGGTACCTGAACTCAGGCTCCCTTGCTTTCACCGCGAGCGCTCTGTGAGCCCCGGCCCAGGCCCCAGCGTTCTTTTTATTATTCCAATCTCGTTTTATTTATACACAGATCATTGAAAGGGGGAAATTCATGAGTTAGTTGGAAAAATGTTTAGGAGATGTCAACCTGCCCCTTTCCAACTTGTTCTTTTGACGGGAACAAGTTTAGAGCCAGGTTCTTCAGTGGCGGTTTGGAGACCCGGGTTTTGGAAGGAAACCCAGGAATGAATAAAGTCAATGTGCACTGTGTCTGTGGGAAGGGAGTGAATCAGAGGGCTGTTCACTTTTTCGGCTGTTTACTGAGAGCTATCAGTTCTTCCCCTAAAGCCAGAGCTCACTTGGCTATGCAGGCATCCTGCCCAGTCCAGCTTCAGCCCCTTCAGGGGATGCTTTATGTCAACAGCAAAAGGAGGAGATGCTGAGAAGCTCAGCTTCAAGACTTTTGCATAAAATTTTGATGACAGATGGATTTCTAGATTTTCCTTTAAGTATTTAGCTACTCAAATAAGATGTAAAGTCACTATTATCACCAAATGTTTAAGGGCTTCTTTTTAAATTTTTATTTTATATTTTATGTGTGTGAGTGTTTTGCCTGCATGTATGACTGTGCACCATGTGCATGCTTGGTGCTCATGGAGACCAGAAGAAGGTGTCAGGTCCTCTGGAACTGGAGTTACAGATGGTTGTGAGCTACCATGTGGGTGCTAGTAACGGGACCCACATGCACAAGCCCTGGTGGAGTGCTTTTAAACTGCAAATATTCGTAACTTTTAAATGAATCCACCTAGTGTGTTCGGCCCTACATTTCTGGGTTCTGTATCCATGAATTTAATCAACTTTGTATAAAAAATACTGTCTGGTCAAAAACAATAGTCTTTTCTGTCATTATTGTTCCATAAGCCATGCAGTGCAACAATGATCTCCTTACTTAGCATTTACATTATGTTAGGTATTATAAATAGAGATGATTTAAAGTATGTTAGTGGTGTGCATTAGTTTCTGCAAACACTATACTATTTTATAAACAGGATTTGAACATCTGTGGATTTGGGGAGCTAAAGAGATCCTGGAATCATCCGCCGAGAGAGAGCTCTAACATTTTTCCTTTCTGATACCTTGACAAAGAACAGGATATGGAAGTTACTCAGTGACCTGGAAACACAAGAGTAATTAGTAGTATAAAGAAATTAAGCGGCTGGAGTGGTGACTCTTATTGAAGCACTTAGCTTGCAAGCGTAAGGACCAGAGTTCGGACTGACTGAACCCCACATAAGATGCTGAGTGTGTGTGATGGCGGACTTGTAATTCCAGCCTTCAGAGGCAGCAGGGAAACAAGAGATCTCCAGAACAAGGTTACTAGCAAAACTATATAAATCCAGTAGCTCTGGGTTCAATTGAGAGACCCTGCCTCAATGAATAAGGTGGAGGAGCAATGGAGGATGATTCTTGACAATAGTGTCAAGCCTCTAATGCAGGTGCATCCTTCCGTGTGTGTGTGTGTGTGTGTGTGTGCATGTGCGTGTGTGTGTGTGCGTGCAGGCATGTGTGTTGTGCACGCGTGCATGTGTGTGCACGTGCGTGTGCATGTGCATATGTGTGTGTGCATGTGTTTGTGTGTGTGTGTGTGCCAGAGGCGTCCAGAAGAGGGTATCAGCTGCCCTGGAACTGGAGTTACAGGTGGTTGTGAGCTGCCTGATGCGGGCGATGGGTACTGATCTGTGGTCCTCTGAAAGAGTAGAAAGCACTCTTAACTGAGCCATCCTTCAGCCCCCTGGGAGGAATTCTGAGGATCATTCCCAGAGATCTAGTGGAGCTGAGAATGGATATGCTTCCAGTTCTCCAAAAGACAGGGAGCTGGGGAGATGGCCCTGGTAAGAGCGTCTGCTGCACAAGCATGAGTTCCTGAGTTTGGATCCTCGGCAGCCATGTAAAAACTGGGCATGACCCACAACACCCCCCCACACACACACCCTGCCTGTAACACCAGAGCTGGGCTTGGAAAGGGTGGGTACAGAGACAGAAGAAAGCCGTGGCTGGCCTCCTGCCTCTGCCTCTTGAAAGGTGGTTAAAGACTTGCCAGCACACCCTGCAGCAGGAGCTCTTGAGCATTCTTTCTGGAGCCACTATTTGTTCATCTCTCCCCCAGATCCAGGTAATAAGAGGATGGCCAGGAACGTGTTGAAATATGAAAGACTCTTGGCAGAGAGCACTCATCAGGAGGCGACTGGAGTTGTCATTCAGAGGCCCAACGTGCCCCACCTGCAAACCAGAGACACGTACGAGGAGCTATGCCAGACCCTGGGCTCCCAGGTGGGATCCCTCAGAGAAAGGGAAAGGGGCTGATTGGGTAGAGTTGGGATAATTTGAGGGGAAAACTGGTGCCTTAAAGGCAATACAACTTACCAAACAACTTCCAAGGGACTCAATTTTCGATTACCCCCCAATTCCAGTTTTTGTGCCGTGGCTCCCAGGAGTCTTGACCTTTCTTTTTTTTGCATCGACTCTTACTCTTTCCTTCCAGCCCACACACTACCAAATCCCCAGCCTCTACTGCTCCTACGAGACCAACTCCAGCCCCTACCTGCTGCTCCAGCCCGCCCGCAAGGAGGTCATTCACCTGCGGCCCTTTGTGGCTCTCTACCATGACTTTGTTAGTGATGCGGAAGCTCAGAAAATCCGAGAGCTTGCCGATCCCTGGGTGAGCATCCTCAATACCCTTTGTATCCCCACATGCCTGGAGAACAGATAGCTGGTATGGCAAGACTCTTTCTTAGGCCAGGAGTTCAAAATGCCAACCATTCTGTAAGGCCAGTCAGCAGCGGGGAAAACCATGGCTGTACTCATCTCTAGTGGGAAAGGATGCCATGCTAGCGGCGTGCTGGCAATATCTTCTTAGGGATGTAAGATATGTAGCTATAAACAGCTGTCAAAATCCAGTCAGGAGTGTGCTTGAGACCTGGATGTATCATTAGATATCAAGCTAAGCTCACAATCTAGCCAATGAGCTACAAGGCTCGGCCTGTCTCCACCTCCGTCCCCACAGGGATTACAGACTCAGCTCCACACCTGGCTTTTTATAGGAATGCCGGAGATCCGCAGGCATGTCCTCCTGCTCACACAACAGGCTCTTTACCAACTGAGCTATCTCCTAACCCCTTATTTTTATACTTTGAGAAAGGTTTTGTTGTGTTGCCCTAACTGGCCTCAAATTCCTGGTTTCAGGGGATCCTCCATCTCAGCCTCTTGAATGTTGAGTCTATAAGCAAGCAAGTGCCCACACTTTGCCTGCTTGAACTAATCTTTGAAAGTTAGAACTGACTTCCTAAATCCCTTGCTTAAACTCTTGAGAATTGACACAGCTCTGTAGCTTGACTGTTGCTGAATCCTTCCACTGTATCTCCCCCTTTCCCTTGACAATCCAGCTGCTTGTCTTTTCTGTAAACAGACCTCTCTCTCTCCCTCCCTCCCTCCTTCCCTTTCTCTCCCTCCTTCCCTCCCTCCCTTTCTCTCTCTCCCTCTCATCTATCTATCTATCTATCTATCTATCTATCTATCTATCTATCTATCTATCTATCTATCTATCTACCTATCTATCCTTATGTATGTATTTCCCTTCTCCCTTCTCTCTGTTCTTTCTGTCTGGAATGTGTGGAACATTCTACTCTTGACTTGTTTCAATCTGTATGATTGCAGCATGAATGTGGGCATTCTGGGAAGGCTTCAGGCTGCTCAGAAGAAGGGGCTGGAGACCTACCTCTGTACATCCATAGCAGCCCAGGTTTGCCATTACAACGCCATCAGTCTGTGAACAGAGACTTTGTAACACAGGGCCTTGCTTTAAAAATGAATGATTTGTTTGTAGACAATGAAAGGACTGTGAAAGAATTAGGTACAAAGTAATTCTGTAACGGGGTAGACTTTTTAAAAACATTGATTCGTCCTAGAATAGAAGAGCTCCTGAGAGTCCATTGCTGTGATGTGCCTATAGATGAGGAAATGAGTCTGCGAAACAGAACAGACTTTTCCAAGAAGTCTGCCTGGGTTAGCAGCAGGGGAGGGTGCTGGGGGGAGGGGGGCTGCTACGTCTGCAAAGGAAAAGGGCTTGGCTATATGCAGTTCACGGAGCAAAGGGTTTCGGTTGCATGTGGTTCACGAGGAAGGGTTTTGGTTGTACACAATTTATTGCTCCACCTCATCTTAACTTCTCAGAGACAGGGGAGAATGGGGGAGCTGGAGGACTTGGCTTCATTCTCTCAATTGTCCCTTTAACCATTTCTGAGCACCTCTCCCTGCCAGGATGTCCTGGCCCTGCAGAGGCTGACTCAGATGCCAGAGACAGAAGCAGACACAGCCTCGAGAACTCATTTCTCTGTCCCTAGAACTAAGAGTTTGCAATAAGGAGATACTTTTTTAAAGATGGCATATAAATGCTATATACAGATGAATTCAACACAAAATAGAAACAGTTAAATTAGTGACCTCAAGCCTGTGATTTTTTTTCATAAGCCTGGCGGTTGCAGCTTAACAGTGAGCTCTATAGGGTAGGGCTTTGCTTAGGACTCTTCAGAAGGAGCAGGGTCCCCCCGAGTGCACACTTTTGTGGTTGGATGTGTTTGTTTATTTTGAGAGACATTAAGTTTACTCTGTGCAAGCTCCAGAACTGATATGGTGATACGAGTCGAAACAAGAAATGGCTGTGCTCTTCCCCACAGGTACAAAAGCAATTCTGAGGTGCATTTTTGTGTCACACATGGAATACACTCTAAGGAGTAAGGGGCTGGTGATGGTTATGCTCTAGAGAGAGGCACGTCTGTGGGCGCAGTGAGCCACCCCTTTGCCCCAGAACCACCTGGTCTTTCTCTGTGCTTCCTACCAGCTCCAGAGATCCGTGGTGGCTTCGGGGGAAAAGCAGTTACCAGTGGAGTACCGCATCAGCAAAAGGTAGGAAGGCCCAGTGGCCTGGGGCTGAGGGCACAGCTGACTGCTAGGTCAGCAGCAACCTTTCTTGGGACGGCTAGCGAGCCTGTAGTTCATGTTGTAGGAAACTATTACGAGAGACAGTTGCACCCTGCCACCCCAGTGCCTTCACCAAAATGCTGTATTGTTTGGAGAATAACTAAGAAGTCACTAGGAAAAGGCTTGGAAAAAACTCCACCTCAGAGCAGAAAACTCACGTCTGGCACTACTTCCCAGAGTGCGTTCCTACACACACCTGTAATGTGTGTTCCTACACACATCTGTAATTTGACTCTGCAGACTCCACTCCACCTCCTGACTCCTAGACAAAGCTTTCTGAGCAACGTGTAGGCCACGGGCAAGAATGGACTCCTTGAGCCTGCTGGCTTCTCTAGGAGTAGGTTCCAATTGGCACCCAGTCCTATCTTCCCTATTCCTTCCCTCCGTTCCTACCCTCAGCTGTGTATTTGCACATTGAGTACAGGGCTGGAGAGAGAGTGAGAGAAGGAATGTCCATCACAGCCACATGAGAAAGTGGCATCAACCTCCCAGAGAAAGGCTAGACCTCTAGGCTCGTGTCCTTGTCCTCTGGGAGGGGACATGAGAGACAAAAACTTTGGTTCGCTTAATTTATTTTGTCTGGTACATTTAGAGACTGTGTGTGCTACATATTGCTGTGAGCAAAATCCCAGCAAGAAACAACTGAAGAGAAGGGTTGGGTTTTGGTGACTAGCTGGAGAGGATACAATCCTTTGTGTCCAGGAAGGACTTGGTGGTTGGTGGTTCCAAGGTGGCAGGAATGGGGAGTGGAACCTCTTAACCTTCTTACATCTCTGTGGAGCAGAGATAGAGGCTGGGGCTGGAAGGGGGGCTGGGGTATGATCCTCAAGACCCACCTCACAAAACAGCATTACCATCTGGAGACCAAGTGTTTAAATACATGCACCCGTGGGGAGCATTCTGCAGGGACATTTGAAAAAGCAGTTCTCTAAGCCCTGGAATATCTGCCTAGCTGTATGTGCACTGTGTGTGCATACATTAAACCCAGAAGCCAGAAGAAGGTATGGTACTCCCCGGAAGTTACAGACAGTTGTGAGTTGCCCAACCAGTGAGCCATCTCTCCAGCCTCTGTGCCTTTCTTCTTTGAAAGTAGTGTCTAATTTTTCCTGGGTATCTTTGCAAATCTAGGAGCATATAGTTTAATAAGTAATCTGAGCACAAAAGTATGTGGAACAAATTAACCTGTCAGGGTGTCACTGGCTGTGCTTAGAGAACATGGCCTCATTTTCCTAGGGGCCTCGATTCTGATTCTATTTCTTTTACATTGTAAAAACATCAACAAGATGTTCAGGAAGTGTCTGAACTGGGCTTTGACCTGTTCTGGCTTGCCCAAAGTTGAAACTCCCCTGAGTACAATATCTGTCACCAACACACCTTACAGAATATCTCCATGAGTGTTTCTCCCACAGATTTCTAAAATATAGAAGTAGATGTAATAATCACTCCCATTGATAGAGGGGCACACTGGCCCTTGGAGAGGTTAGAGGTTAAGTATTGACAGCACCTTGCAGAGATGAAGAACTGTTATTACTACTTTAGTTTCTTCCTCCCCCACTTCTCCTTTCCTTCCTTATCCCCCACTTCCTTTGGTCGAGGTATCAGGGTCTTGCTGTGTTTCCCAGGCTGCTTTTGAACTCCTGGACTTAAGCCACCTTCCCACTGTCCCACCTCAGAAAGCCCACCTTTCTGGGAGCCGGTGCACACCACCACACCCAGAAGTCAATGCTTTAAGTCTCCGCTGTTCTCATGGTACTCTGCTTCCTCTGTTGGAGCCGTCTTCACAGTACATTAGTTTTAAGGCTAAGGCTTTGTTATCTTCAGCTCTGAGTCACAGTCCTGAGTTCTGTGAGCTTTCACTGGGCTCAGCTCAGTTCTCGCCTCAGAGAATGTTAGCTGTGTTAATGTCGAAATAGGAGGCCACGCACACTGGTCTGACTCAACATGAGGGATGAGTAAGCGATTAGACATTCGTGGCTACTTCCCCCTAACTGACTTGATTTATTTGTTTATTCATACATTCGTTCATCCATGTGTCTATCCATCTGTCTCAGGGTTTATATTGCTGTGAAGAGACACCATGACCACGGCAACTCTTATAAAGGAAAAGATTTAATTGGGGTGGATTACAGTTTCAGAGGTTTAGTCAATTAGCATGGTGGGACATGGAAGCATGCAGACAGACATGGTGTTGGAGGAGTTGAGAGTTCTACATCTTGCCCCATGGGCAACAGAAAGTGAACTGTGTACCACACTGAGCGTAACTTGAGCAAAGCAGACCTCAAAGCCCACCCCCACAGTGACACACTTCCTCCAACAAGGCCACCCCTCCTAATAGTGCCACTCCCTTTGGGAGGTATTTTCTTTCAAACCACCACACCATCTATTCAGTCACAGACGTCATGTGGTCATGCCCAGCACCAGAAGACTGTTGTCCAATCCTTGCTGTGTTTTAGCGCCTGGCTGAAGGATACGGTTGACCCAATGCTGGTGACCCTCGACCGCCGCATTGCTGCCCTCACAGGCCTCGACATCCAGCCTCCCTACGCAGAGTACCTCCAGGTGGTGAACTATGGAATCGGGGGGCATTATGAGCCTCACTTTGACCACGCCACGGTAACGATGGGATCAATGGCCAGTCTTCTGGGGTAGGGAGCCAGTGTGTTCTTCTTCAGTGCAGAGATCTGGAGGGGCTCTCAGAAAAATACTAAGGAAGAGCCTAGCACAAAGGCTTTGGTTTCCAGGATATTTGAAAGCCTTGGTTTCACCTGATTACTGCATACACTGTCTGCCACCACCTTCCTCTCCTCCAGAATTTGAGTGGAGAAAGAATACAGGCTGTAATAAAATCTCCTACTTCCCTTGGGGACTTTTTCATGAGGATTGTCCTCAAATCCCTCTCCTTTCTTTATAATCTCAACAACTCACCATATTGCCAGTAGCAAATATGTTTGAGGAATAAAAGAACCTCCCCAAGAGGGCTTCATAGTCAAATCATGGAAATAGCACAATGAAACCTATGAATACAATTAATACGTTGATATTTTTAAAATGAGGAAAGCACATGAGATATACAGGTGACCAATAAACAAATGAAAAGATTCACAACATCATGGGGAAAAAGACCTCCCTGCAACTGATTCATAGCTCCAACTTTATCAAGATTCCAGGAACTTTAAAAGTAGTATTCAAGTGACTGGGAAGACGGTTCAGGGATCGTGTATGCCGTGCAAGCATGTGGACCTTGCTTTCAAATCCCTATAAACCACAATAAAAAGCAATCAAGCCATAGTAGAACAAATCCGTAATCCCAGTACTTTTAGGACGAATGGGAGGTAGAGACAGGAGAATCCTGGAAGACTTTGTGCAGCTAGTCTAGCATATTCAGCAGGCAAACAACAAAGATCGTGTCTCAAACAAGATGGAAAAGGAGAACCTATGACCAAGATTGTCCTCTGACCGCCACTTGTGCACTGTGGTTTACACTTAGGCACAAATACACACATGCACACACTTCATACATGTACACACACACACATGAGAGAGAGAGAAATGAGTACACAAAGAAGGAAGCCATTCACAAAAGACTTCATATTTTATGATTCTATTTACATAAATTTCTAGAAAAGAAAAAACACAGAGACAGAAAGTAGATAACCAGGTTTTGTGGGGACATGGTTGATTATAAACCATTATTTGCAGGTGGAAATTTCTAAAACTAGACTATGGGCAAGGATAGGCAACTGTTAAAATTTGCTAAAATTCAACTAATAGTATTTACAGTGAATGAATTCTTTGGTATGTAAGTTATATTTCAGATTGTTCCTTGATTAAAGAATGAGTGTGTACCTTGGGCAAACTCTCTGGAACACCAATCTTATGATTCAATATTTCTCTAAGATAATCATCTTCTATAATATATTTTCTTTGTTTTACAGAGAACCTAAAGCACAGACCCTCTTGTCTAATTTTTCACCTTGACAATTATTTGTTTGATTTGTATAAAATTCATTCATGTGCATATCCAAAAAAATTAATGTCCAATTAAACAGTATATTGACTAGTTGGCAGCAAAGGTGAATACACACTCTAGCTGGTGTGGTTGAGGGCTATATGCTGTCCTAGGCACCCTCATTTTATCCCATTGTCTGTGCTAATGGCAAATCTTGGCTTTCCCTCTGGTATCATTTACACAAAATAACCAACATCTGCTCTATTTCTGCCTCAGTCGCCAAGCAGCCCCCTGTACAGGATGAAGTCTGGGAATCGAGTTGCAACATTTATGATCTATGTGAGTCTCGCTCTAAGAGAATCAGGGCTTCTTACTTATGTGGTTAAGTGGACTATTTTATCATATGAATTTTCAAAGTGATTTCATCTGGTACTGAACACAAAAATCTCCAGGAATTTTCTAAACTTCAGACAGCATTATTTTGTTAGGCGTAGACATAAGGGATACTAGACAGATTTCTACCCTTCAAGAGCTTGCAGTGCGAAGGTCAAAATATGACCTTGCCTAGGCGGTGGATCAGGGTAGGGAAAGCCAGGAGACCATGGGGCTTTCACAACACAGGAAAAGGATACAGCTGTCTCCCACCTTAAGGTCTCTAAGCCTAGTTGGTAGTGAAAAGTATGGATCAATCCATGAGCCTGTGGATCTGTAGGAGAAAGAGCAGACAAAAGAGCAGTTTAGACTCCAAGAGGGGAGAGTGGGGAGATAGAAAGTCTGTAAGTACCTCTGATAAGCAGTGGAAATCTTCCTCCTGTCTCCTGTAGAGTCCACATCCTTAAATTAAACACTAAAAGTGATCAGTTGGCATCTTCTCTAAGTCCATACCCTGGTCCCACAGGATTCAGTCCCAGCCTTCATCAACCTTATTATCCTTCAGATGATGAAGTTTAGCTTTATCTACACAAACTCATTATATTCTAATCATCTGTCACTTAGAAGAGACTATTAGAAGCAGTCATTTATTGGGGAGTTTTATTAATGCTTCTTGGTCTTTGGCTAAAATCAAGCGTAAATGAGACTCACTACTATCAGTGGAAGGGTCAACATGCTAACTACAAGGGTTCTGAATAGCACCCCAAGACGAAGGCCTGTCTTCAGGCTCCTCGTAAGAAGAGACACTCTCTGGGCAAGCTCTCTTCCCCGAAGGCTGGTTCTGATCTCCACAGCACAGCCAGGAAAGGCTGGCATTCAATATTATCTCCATGTTAATGATTTGAATGTGTTTCCCAGGGGCCCAGTTGCATACTTCCTGTAGCAAGAGAATGTCATCTAGAAAGTGTTATAGAACTCTGTGCCTGTCACTGTTTCCTACCAAGCAAGTATGGGAAAGAATGTATGAGGCCAATCAGTGTTGCAGGAGCTAAAATAGGCCCAGTTATGCCCAGCCCCTGCATCTTTACCTTGATATAGATGTCAGTAGTTTCCCAAGACAGTTGTCAAGGTTTGTAGAAAACACAAGCAATACAGCGGGGAGAGAATAACCTTTAAGAAGTGAAGAAAGAGGAGGACTGAGTAGAAAGCCAACTGGCTAGTGATTTTTCTACTCAGACTGGACGTATGATCATGTCAGATATGACAGTTTTAATCATAGGACTCTGATCAGAACCAAGTGAGACCATATACTTGTAGAGACTTAGTATAAAGCCTGCCATAAACGCCAACTATTTATCAATGTGATCTGTGACTGTATGTGTTAAGATGATGGGGGCTGTTATTTTTAATACTTTTACATATTAAAATGTTTATATTATTATTTGACAGTAATAAAAAAATCCCTTTATATTAAGGAAATACATCCAGAACTGAGATTGTTCTGTCAGTAGAATGTTTGCCTTGCACAAAACTATGGCAGAACCTATGTAAAAATCTAGGCTTAGAGACCAGTGCTGGGGAGACAGAGATAGGCAGATCCATGGGGCTCAGGGGCTAGCTGGCCTAGCCCCCTGGGCAAGTTCCAGGTCAGAGAGAGAACTTGCTTCAAAAACAAGGTGGACAGTGTCTGAGAATTGACCCCTGAGGTTGGCTTTTGGAGACCTAAGAACTGTGGTTAAAAGTGATTTTTTTTTTGTTTGTTTGTTTTTTTCAAGACAGGGTTTCTCTGCAGCTTTAGAGCCTGTCCTGGAACTAGCTCTTGTAGACCAGGCTGGTCTCGAACTCACAGAGATCCGCCTGCCTCTGCCTCCCGAGTGCTGGGATTAAAGGCGTGCGCCACCACCGCCCGGCTAAAAGTGATTGTTAACTACCAAATGGGTGCTGGGAACCAAACCTGGCCTTCAGCAGGAACAGGTGCTCTGAACCGCTGAGCTATCTCACCAACCCCTACATGTGATTTTTTAAAAGTAAATAAAAGTTTGAATTTACTTATTATAGCCCTCCAACAAGATGCTAGCCAGAAACAAAAAGAAGGGAGAAATTCCAGAATCTCGTCTAGTGGTTCACTAAATTTGGAAGTTGGGTGAGTGTCTTCTTAGGATTTCTCCCATAACTGAAACAAGGGAGCCATGCACACAGTCTGTGCAGAAATGACATCTAAGTTCACAAGCACATGACAGAGGACTATCAGCCTCTTAACTCTGGCTTCTTCCTCTTGCATGATAGCTGAGCGCAGTAGAAGCTGGAGGAGCCACGGCCTTCATCTATGCCAACTTCAGTGTTCCTGTGGTTAAGGTGAGCAGGGCCTGGCCCTAGAGGATGTGGCTGTAATGTTGTGTGATGACGAAGCACTTACCCCTCTCCTGCAAGCTGATGCCTGGGGAGATCTCGTTCTGGAATCCCAAAGACAATCTCCCATTCTGTCACAGTTAGGGTTTCTATTGCTGTGAAGAGACACCATGATCATGGCAGCTCTTACAAAGGAAAAGATTTAATGGCATGGCTTACAGTGGGACATGGTGCTGTACAAACAGACATGGTACTGGAGAAGGAGCTGAGAGTTCTAAATTTTGGTCCATAGGCAAGAGGAAGTGCTCTGTTTTACTGGTTGTGGCTTGAGTATATATACCTGCCTCCACAGTGATACACTTCCTCTAAGGCCACACCCACTCCAACAAGGCCATGCCCACTCCAACAAGGCCACACCTCCTAATAGTGCTGCTCCCTTTGGGGGCCATTTTCTTTCAAATCACCACAAACCCTATCGCTACATGTGTTTGTGATCCTATCTGTTGTTTTATTTCCATGTCTGTTGCAAGTAGATGATGACGGGCCAGTCTTCCTTGTCACTGTGGGCCTTCAGAGGTTAAGAACTCAGAGTCACCCTCAGATTCTCCACAGTAACTAGGTCCCCACAGAGCTAAGGCACTAAGGACTCAGAGCATGGCTCAGCACCCTGTCCCTAGAGCTCACAGAGAATAACAGCCATGAGGACACACAGCAGTGACTGCTGTGGCTCTCCAGAGAGCCAGTGCTGAGAAGTTTGGTGGGTGATCATTTCTTCCATGTTTCAGAAGGACCAAACATGCCATTAGTAGTTTGGGAAGGAAATGAATTAGAGAGGCCGAATCTAAAGCCCTGAGCATGTGGTGCATCCTGAGCACCCATAAGCGTAAGCAAATGAGGAACGCCCAGGGTGTGGCCTCATTTCCAGTACCTTGACCAGGCTCAGTCTAGTCTAACGGCCATGGCTAAAGGGACTTTAGGGGGTAACTGAGGAAACAGTGCATGGGAGAACATAGGCTATGGGGTCAGAGCACAGGGACTTGATGTCAAGGTCTCAGTGGGAGGAGGACTGTGTTGTGCTTGCTTTCAGCTGTGTGTGGGATGTCTTCGACCCAGTGGGTCTAGTGGGGTGTCTGTTTGCAGTGACCCTACGAGCCTGTGCTTGCCTGGCTCCTAGCATTTGCCACATTACCCTGTTCTGCTCTTTCATCTCTGTCTTGTTTGGGCTTCCCAAGAGCAGAGCTGGATGTGGCTTGTCTCCACATGCCCAGGCCTGGAGCAGAGCAGGCTGTGAGGCAGTGACCCACACCTGAGTGCCAAGTTTCACCCTCTTGTGCTTTTCAATGCCTGCTTGCTCCAACTGCATGGAGGTAAAAGAGTTTCCTTATTTAATGGTTTAAGTTCTGTGTCCTTATTCACATGTCTACTGAAAGTCCAGGACTCTGGACTTACCCCCACCCCCTTCCTGGGGCTGGTCCTCTCATTTTCAGAACGCTGCACTGTTTTGGTGGAACCTGCACAGGAGTGGGGAGGGAGATGATGACACACTTCATGCTGGCTGTCCTGTCCTGGTGGGAGATAAGTGGGGTAAGGCCTGTCTTTGTGGGTGAGAGAATGGGCCGAGAAGCCATAGAGTGGGTGGAGACAGCAGAGCCTCCCTTCTGATCACCAGGGACATGACAGATTGGCAGTCAGGTGTCCCTGCAGAGTTTGTGGGTCTGTGAAGAGCAGGTGTCGGCAAAGGGTAATAGGCCTAGTCAGGAGGCGAGGAATGCCTTCCCTCCCTCTGCATCAAGGGAAACACTATCAAACCTGCTGCTGCCATTTGTCTCTGGAGTGGTTAGGTAAGAAGCCATAATAACAGCAGCAGAGGATGGGTGGACCCCTTCGTGGTGGACGGACATGTTTGTTGGCACGTGTCCGAGAGCACCTCACTCTGAAGCTAGAGAGGAGAGTGGAAATGACTGTCACATTGGCAGGGACACCAGGAGACGCACTCCCTTTTGCCCAGGAGTGGCTTCAGTTTCACCGGGGCTTTTAGAATGGTGAATGACCCGAGTGCCACATGTGTGAAAATCAGTCGTCCTTTAGCAAGATCTGCTAGAGGATTTCTGGAGGACGATATACGCGTGGTGCTGGAAGCAGCAGACTGTGCACAGTTGGGCCAGGACCAGGCTAGGCAAAAATGGCAGGCACAGACAGCCCTGTGGCCATCTCCTTGTAGAGCTCCCTCTTCCTCTCTGCCCCCCTCCAGTGGCCAACAAGTGGATACACGAGTATGGACAGGAATTCCGAAGACCCTGCAGCACCAACCCTGAAGACTGAAGCATTGGCAGATGGCAGCTTGTCAGTCAGAGAAGCCAGGAGACCAAGCCACGGGCAGAGAGGAGCGCAGCTTCCTGAAGGAAGGCCTCGTGGCAAGGCCTTATGAGTGGAAGCTAAGAGATGCTTCTACCAGGAATGCTCCCCGACACTGCCCCAGAATTTGCATTTGGTTCTACTCCAGCTGTGAGACTTAGAATGGACGATACAAAGAGGTCTGAGATGTTTTTAGTGCTCAGAAGCCCTTGGGAATGAAACAGATGAACTCAGTATAGAACACTTGTTTAGCATGTGCAAATACCTACCTGGGTTCTGTTCACTAGCACTGAACACATGCTACACACACACACACACACACACACACACACACACACACACACACACACCACACATACAAACGCACACACATACCATCTGGAAAACTATTGGGCTGCTCCTGCTGGAGCGTCTGACTCTGAGGTCTCCACCCCCATCATCAGTGGGTATTCCTTTTTTTTTTTTTAAGGTGGAAAGCAATTTGTTTTCTTTTTATGAGTTCTGACTGTCATTAAAATGTTTTTAAATCACCTCTTCTAACAGAATATTCTTCCATGATGTTGAATGAGAAAAACCAAAGTAATGCTATCCGTTTTTATTATTATTTTTATTATTATTATTTTTAGCCCAGCCCCCACTCCCCACTTCCATTGCCCTGTTCTGGACTTGCTCAACTTTGGTTATGGTTCATAGGCATAGCTAGCAAGGCTATAGGTTGCCGCCTTCCTTTGGAAACTTGTATGATGCCTTCTGGTACCATGGAGAGGGGGCATTCAGATCAGTTCCAGCTCAGAGGTCTCTGAGCCTTAGTTCTGAAGTACATGGTGTCTTCAGCAATAGGGACTTACCTTGTACTCTGTGAGGCAAGGAAAGGCAATAGCAACAGCCTGTATGTTTTGGGAATCTTTTGGATAACCCTGACCAACCATTCAAAACAGGGCTTCTCATACGTGATGTTGGGGTTTTTGGTACATGGTCTTTGGCTCTTGGTGGGAATGCTGTCAGCCCAGAAGAGTTCATTTAAACTATATATGTATATTTGCGCACAGACTTAGGGTTAGGTGTATCTGTCGTTTCTATTGCTGTAAGGAAACACCATGACCAAAGCAACTTGGGGAGGAAAGGGTTTATTTGGCTTAGACTACCACATGCCTGCTCACCATCGAAGGAAGTCAGGATAAGAACACAAACAGGGCAGGAATCTGGATGCAGGAGCTCATGTAGAGGCCATGAAGGAGAACTGCTTATTGGCTTGGTTTTCATAGCTGGCTCAGCCTGCTTTCTTATAGAACTCAGAACCACAAGCCAAGGAAGGTATCACCCATAGTAGGCTGGGTTCTCCCCCATCAATTACCAATTAAGAAAATACCCTACAGGTTCATCGTTTGGAGGCGTTTTCTCAATTGAGTGCCCTTCTTTCAGACAACCCTAGCTGTGTCAAGATGAAATGACTAGTCAGCACAGGTTATTAGGTTGTTCTGGTTTTTTTGTAAATGGTTAGTAGCATTATTCCTTATGACTTTCTCAGACATCTTCCTGTTATTTTATCCTACAGCTGCCTCTTTACTGACAGGCACACCTCTAGTCTGGGGCCTACTCACACATCTACACAGGTTACTTTTCTTCGGGGGAATAAAAGACCTATTTTTGTCTTGTGCCCGACTTCTTACATGGATGCTGGGAATCTGAACTTAAGTCTTCATGTTTGCATGGCAAGCACTTTGCCGAGTAAGTCAGCTCCCTATTTCAGTTCCCCTGCCCATTTTCTTTTTCTTTTCTTTTTTTTTTTTTTTTTGGTTTTCGAGACAGGGTTTCTCTGCAGCTTTTTTTTAGAGCCTGTCCTGGAACTAGCTCTTGTACACCAGGCTGGCCTCGAACTCACAGAGATCCGCCTGCCTCTGCCTCCCGAGTGCTGGGATTAAAGGCGTGCGCCACCACCGCCCGGCACCTGCCCATTTTCTTGAGGGATAGAACAACATTTGGTTTGACTCAAATATGCTGTTTTTGACCCTACCACAATCTCTCACTCAAAGGCACTGGAATCTCCTTCTTGTCTATAGGCTATGCTGGGTAGGTGCTCACTAGACATCAGGAGTGGACATACAATCCTTAGAACTAGAAGGCACAGATGCTCACCCTAGTTGTGGCTGTGGGCAAACCATTACCCATCTCTAAACCTCAGTCACCTTACCTTTAACTGGAGAGGATGCCTACATTTGATGACGACATACAACAAACACACCCATTCTTGATGCACAGTCCTTAACAAAGTTCAATCAACATTTCATTCTCAGCCTCTATCCGCAAGACAACCTGGCCTCGTTTCTTTGCTCACCCTCCTGTTCTGGGGCTGAGGTTCCTCTGAGCAAAACAGCTGTCACTGTCAGACCAGCTGGGCTTGTTTGCAAATGATCACCACAGCTGGGCTTGTTGACTGACGTCTCCCCATGGGAAGAGCTAGGAAGACACTGGATGCTCACCCGAGTACCAGCATCCATGATTGATGAAGATTCTCCAGTGTGGCTGCTTTGGGGCCACCCACGTTCCCGTCAGTAACTCTTCACTCATGCTCTATAAGTTAGCCCAATAAACATTCAAGTGTCTCCACACCTGTAAAATGAACGTAACAGTAACTATCCTACAGGTTCTTCTGAAGATTCGATGTCAAGTAAATTTGATGATGCTTGAAATTGGTAATCGTGGCTCTGCCTGGTGAACAAAACCATAGTGACCATGCTGCCCCCTGCAGGCAATAGGGCATGCACCCCAAAGGCAATACCAAAAGATGGGTTGCAGAATGTGGACTCTTCTCTGCAGAGGTGCCCCTGCTTTATCTGGTCATAATCTCTAGCTTCTCCAGCATGGATGTACTTGAAAAATGCAGATAAGTTCTGACTCAACACAAGAATGGAAGAAGACAAAACCTGCCCAAACCTCCAGGCAAGGCTGGCACTAGTGGCTCAGGAACCGAGGCTAAATTGTGTCAGTCCCAGAGCTGTCTGCTGATCTACTCTAACACGCGTGGTCCTCCATGTCCCGTGGGGTAGTTGTCAGTCCTGGAGCTCTGTCTGCTGATCTACTCTAACACGCGTGGTCCTCATGTCCTGTGGGTATACAATTTACTACAGTTTGCAGATGAGGAAACGGAAGCCTTTAAGGTAGGTGTGAGGAGAGCGATCCCGGGGAAGGGGCGGCAGCAGGACACCAACAAAGGTAAGGTAGTAATTTAGGAGAGATGATGAGGCCCAGGTCAGGGAATAGCTGGGATGGGAAAGAGGGGTATAAAGAAGGCAGGCACAGGGCGTGGCAGCAAGTGGTATGAGAATAAAGGGAAGAGGCCAGAATTCTAACTATGGTTTGGACAACTGGCACCTGCTTGCTCCTACTGCACACTGAGCTGGAACCATGTACTCAAGAGCACCTGTCCAGGAAGTTCACAATGAAGTGACTCCTGGTCATCTGGGAGGGACCCTCAGAACAGATGGGCGTGTCTAGAGCTTGGGAAACGACCAGGTGTAACGGAAGTGACGGAGGCAGACTGTCCTCTTTTCCACCAGCTGAGATGAGACTATAATGCAGATTCTCTGGGCTGCAGTAGACAGGTTCTGTCCGTCTTCCGGGATCGGATCTGGGGAAGATTCTGACGTGCTGTGGACAAAGACAGTCTAGCAGTTTCTTGCCTCCCTTGTCCCCCTTGCCTGACAATCCTCTTCCTAGCACCCCACTGTGTGTGTCCATCCCAGAGTTTCATTAGGGAGTCTTCAAAGGAACACAGGTGATAATCTGCTCACAGGAGCACTGGCTACTGGCACTGACAGACTGTGGAGAAAGAGGCTTTTGGAGTCTGATGGCAACTAAATCTAACGAACTGTTCCTAGCCAGATCAGCAAAAATAAGAACAACTCCTCAGATGAATAAAGGTTGGGAGATATTTATTTTCTTTAAACCGGATCATAAATAACAAAGAAACAAAGTCAGTCCCAGACTCTGGACCGTGCAGCAGGACAGGGGTAGGAAGTTGTTGGGTGAAAGGTGAGGAGGGCTACACGTCACCTACAACAGTCACAGAAAGATGCCCCTCCCTGCCTGTGGAAACGGCGTGCCTGGGCAGCAGGGGGGGCCGCAGTGCTATGATGAGGGCAGATGGGGATGCTAGTCCATGATGTTTCTACATAGTAACACAAGTGGAGCGAGGAACTGTGGGTCTAGAAGAGGCAAGCGGCACTTGGCACACCTTCAGGAACCAGCTATGAAAATGGTTAAATTCCATCATTAAAAACAATTCCACAGGATTTAGCCTGTGGCTTTGTGCGTGGGCTGTGTTTCACCTGGGCTGCTCTGTGGCAGATGAGGGCTCATGAGACCCTTGGAGCAGCCTGGCCTCAGCCCAGGGCAGGTGCCCAGGCATGTGGGAGTGGGACGGTAGGCTCACCCAGACGGGAAGCCATGTGCTTGGACTGGCTGGACCTGGCTTACAGGCACGTTTCTTGGGATGCTTCCTATCTATTACCTCTCCCTGAACTAAGGCTGGAACCTTGGTCACTCTGGTTCTTCCAGACTTGGAACAGTTAAGACTGGGATAAAGGACCTGACTGGTGTTTTATTTGAAAGGGAAAAATAAGGGCCAGTGTGTGCATTGCCCATCCCATGAGGTAGGGCAGGACCATGCCAAGAACATTCTCAAGGAATGGAGATCCCTGAGCCTGGGGAGACATATGACCCAGGTACACTGCCGGATACCAGGAACAGGGGCCCCAGGAACAGCTCTGGTGGCTCACCCTAGGCAAGGCAGGGAGCACAGGGGAGGGGAAGAGCTGGGAACCCCAGACTGCACAGGCCACTGTTGGACAAGGGCCCTGGAAAACAATGGTTTTGACAGGTATACAGAAAGGGTTTGTACATCTTGGGATGCCCCTCTACAGGGAGCCAGTGTCACATGGCTGGGTGGGGTGGTGAGGAGGAGGCAGCGGCATCACAGTGGCCTCTGGTGCGATGTATTTACAACAGAGCTCAAGGTAGAGAGAGGGGTGGACATCAGGTCACTAACAGCCAGGAAACACACTGTCGGGTAGAAAGGGGGAAATGTTACAAATGTAACAATTACAAACTTTTACCCAGCTCATCCCTTTCTCCAGGGAACCTTCCCCTCCCAGGTGACCACCAAAGCCCCTGCAGGCATGACCCATCTCTTCACAGCCCCATGTGGAGCTAGACAGGGGTGCTGCCCTAAATAGATGGTTCATTCGACCAAGACACTGAAGGTCAGAAGCCCCCAAACACTTTATTGAGAAATTAAGTCTTCATATTGATTCCTAGGGTCCATGGATGGCTTGCTCACTCTCCCTCTAGACAAGCCATTGTCTCACTTCTGTCTCCCTTGATATATGGAACCATCTGGAAGCATTTACGGTTGGCAGAATTATGTTTAGGATTATGTTCCTGGAAGACAGTGGGCAGAGGCCAGGGTGCGGCTATGTTGCATAGGACACCCCCTGACCCAAACAAAGAATCACTTCCTCTAAATGCCAGCGGTGCAGGATTTAAATTCCCAATCTAGACTTCAACACAACCTCCATGGCCTGCCCAGCTCTGCTCAGCAGGAGGCAGAACACAGACATTTCTGGCAAAGGTTGATCACACTGCAGGAAATGAGGCATGCAACATAGCTCAGCGAGACCCCACTGGACCTACATATAACCAAGAAAAACACAGACCACTTCGGTAATACAGACCAGACAGGGCTAAGGCATGATATCCATAGTCCCAAGATTCTTAAGTTTTGAGGTGGGCCATCCAGCTAGACTCATATGCCTTTATGTACTTACCACTGGAATCCTCCGATGGGCTCTGCAAACCTGTGCCGGATCAGGAAGGTGGCAACAGCTTCAGCTACCTGGAAAAGAAGAGGCATTCTAGGCCCCGTGGAGGGAAGTGCTGGGCTTCTGCTGAAGGTTCGGCCACTGCGGTCTTTGGAGGTACTTACTACTGTCTGGGTAGCTTAAGAGCAAAGGACCTGGACCAGGGGACTCCTTATAAGATGGCTCCAGAGAGGGGAAGGGGAACAAGAATCTTTTACTCCCAGAAGACTTACAAACACTATTTTCTCCCAGAAGGAGCCCCGATTAATCTCTGAATATAACTGGAATTTAGGGTGCAGTGCCTGGTTTTAGATGTTAACAAAGAAGTAGATCTTAGCCACAGGGCCCTGGAATAAAAGAAGGTGCCTGTGGCTCCTCAGGCCAGACATACAAAGCCAAGACCACAGGTGCTCACAAGGCCGGGACTTGGGGAGCTGGCAGATAAACCCTGAGACACAGGTTTATCCAATTTTCTGTGAAATCCCACATCCCCCAGTTGTCCTCTCAAGTCATTGGACACCAGACACACCTTGTCAGGGGCATCCTCATGGACTGCATGACCACACTGCGGTAAAACCTGCATCTGGAACTTCCCTGGAGAGGAGACAAACAGGCAACCTCAGGGATAGAAAGCCCTCCCCAAACCACTCCTATGCCTCCAAGGTCACTGGGCATCCCAGGAAGACCTTCCCTCAGGACACTCTGGACATAGCTGCCAAGTCTGCTGAGTGTAACTGCACTCCTGTTCAGGGTCCCTTCACTTTTCATCCTTTCCTTCTTTCCTACTTGGTGTAAATTTACTTCAGACAGAAAA
This sequence comes from Arvicola amphibius, assembly GCF_903992535.2. NCBI lineage: Eukaryota > Metazoa > Chordata > Mammalia > Rodentia > Cricetidae > Arvicola > Arvicola amphibius. The sequence continues at coordinate 166,508,411 of NC_052058.2, forward strand.
CTCGGATCCTGTGCTCAGAGGAGTCAGTCTAGTTGGAGAGTAAAACACAGCGCTAATGCAGATGTAGTCCCAAGGATGGTAAAGGTACCCAGACAGGTTCTGCACAGAAAGAATGGCCCACCTACAGAAGGGAAGGCTTGAAATGACGGCCATGGAAATAAAGAAGCTTGGCATGGTGCTGATTTGAGTGGCTGGCAATGAGACTGGGCTGGAAAACCGGGGGCCATTTGGAACTCTGTAAGCTATGTTAGGAATACTGAAATGGATTACTGCAAAATACAGCAGATGAGTATTAAACAGTGCGCTAGGCAATGTAAGATGTGCTTTCTCACCTGCCTTACAGTACACTGCAAACTCACAACTTATGGTAATTTGGGGGGAGGGGGTAACCTGGGATTGAAAGTAGGGCTCCAAGCTACTTAAACTCTACCACTGAGTTACATTCCAAACCCTAATGTGACAAGTATTAAGAGTGAACAGCAGTTGGGCATGTAGCTTTCCTGGGTGTGTTGGTCCAAGGGCTTGGTATCCAGCACTGACAACAACAAACGAAGGAGTGACTAGAGCTGAGCTGGGCTGGGCTACAGCACGAGGGGCAGGTGCGTTCCTGCTCAATGCTAAATACAGGGTCGGGTGGGGAGCTGATTAACTCTGAGCCCAGTATTTCCATTTACAAAGTAAGAAAGTTGGAGACGTCTTTGTGGTTCTCATTGAAGCTGCACAGCAGTCCATGTTTTCAGCGTACCAGTGTACGCACTGTTGAAGACGGTTCTACAATCACAGAGTAAGGAAGCGAGCTGTGATTGGGGCAGTATCTCGTCCAAGGCTGTGTAATTAGTGCAGGAACTAGGCCACACCATTAAGTCTATTAATGGTCTTCCTCTTGCAGGAGGCTGTGTCGCCTTCAGATCTATTATATTATTAGTGCATATGATTCTAACATAGAGGAAAAAACTGGGCCCTGCTGCACCCCTGCTGCAGTCTTCCCATCTGGGCTCACGTGTGGTGCTCAGACCCACTATACTTTGTCATCTTCTTAAGCCTGGTATCAACACTCTCAGTTTACACACTTAAGAGCATTCCAGGGGGCTGGAGAGATGGCTCAGAGGTGAAGAGCACGGCCTGCTCTTCCAAAGGTCCTGAGTTCAATTCCCCCAGCAACCACATGGTGGCTCACAACCATCTGTAATGGGGTCTGGTGCCCTCTTCTGGCCTGCAGACATACACACAGACAGAATATTGTATACATAATAAATAAATTTTTTTTTTTTAAAAAGACCATTCCAGCTAAAACAGATTACTAGGTGAGCAGTGTCTAAATCCCCCACCCCTCAGGAAGCTCCCTCTTCTCCCTCCTTACCATCATGTCTTCTAACAGACTTTATACCACTTGGTACCTATACTGTTTCTCTTTTCTGAAAACTCTGAACATAAGAAAACACCAGGAAATTATGTCTGTTCACAATGTTAGGTGCCCGTGTAATAGTAATTCCCAAGGCATCACCTCATTTGATTTCTTTCATCCTGGAAACAATGCTTGACTCTCATTTTTAGTTGGGTGACAATGGCTCTTCAGAAAAGGGAAGATGCTCGCCCACAATCACCCGGCAGTGGCGGTTCAGTGGCGGTGACTCTAGTGCTCACACTCTCCCCACTGTACCACACTATCTCAGAACATCATTTTCATATGAATGCCCATTTCCCCACCCTCAGAAAAGGATCCACAGGCACAAATTCTGGATGACTTACCTTGCATCTGGCCTATGGTCAGATCTTTATCCAGTCTATCAACACCTGGAACAAAACAGGAGAATCTGTGAGTAACTCCCTAGAAAATGCCTTGGAAATAGGTTTTACTGAGCACTGAGTATAACTGCCTCAGAGTTATACGCACCATTGCACCCTCAATCCAGATGCACAGGGTCCTGATTCCCACGGCAACCTCAATCCAGACGCACATAGCCCTGATTCCCCACTGTGCCCTCAATCCAGATGCACAGGGTCCTGATTCCCACCGCAACCTCAATCCAGATGCACACGGTCCTGGTTGCCCACTACACCTTCAATCCTGATTCCCACGGGCACATTCTCACCAGATAAGATTTTTCAGTTTCCAATTTCTGGGTAATTATGGTTTTGTTGTTGTTGTTGTTTTGTGGTTTACTTTATTTCTGTATGTGAGTATTTTGCCTGCATGTATATATGTGTACCACATATGTGCCTGGCCCTGTAGAGGTCAGAAAAGGGTGCTGGATATCCTAGAATTGGAGTTACAAATGGTTGTGAGCCACAATGTGGGTTGTGTGAACCAAATTCGGGTTCTCTCCAAGAATAACAAATATTCTTAACCCCAGCCCCAATCATGCTCATTTAAAGATGTTTATATGACAACAAGATTTTACCGTCTCAGTTCTCACAGTACTCAGAGTGTTTTACAGCACTGTCTGTAGCTCCAGGAGTCGGGCTCACCAGGCACAAAGGCCAGGTCAATGTCATGTACCACTGGAGAGCTTTCATACCCGGTTAGGTTCAGGCCTGCATATGGGGAAGCTAGGGGACAAGGATGGTTCTCCACTTTAAGTCACTCCCAATTTGTTAATATTAATAGTTTTAATGAGCTCACATCTAGATGGTAGTACTCACACTTCTATGGACTGAACTGTCCCCACCATTCATGATGAACCCCCAGTCCACAGTGTATTTGAAGATGGGTCTACAAAAAGGCAAAATGAGGTTGTAAGGGTGGGGGTCTCTGAGACAGTAAGATTAGTGTCCTTGTAAAAGACACAAGGAAAACTGTCTCTTTTTCTCTCAGCCATATGAAAGCATAGAGAGAAGGTCTGCGAATAGGAAGAGATTTCTGAGAACTTAGCCTGACTGTACTCTGATCTTACACTTTTAGCCCCCAGACTGTGAGAAAACAGGTTTCAGTTCTTTAAGCCATCCAATCTATAGTATTTGATTATTTCAGCCAAGCAAACAGTGCACACACACACACACACACACACACACACACACACACACACACACACACTTACCAGCCAAGAGCAGCAATTTAGGAATAGGACAACTAAGAAAGAGATTGGACAAGCCCCGGAACCAGCCATCCCAATACTTTTCTGTTTTTGCCAGTTCAATTCTCCAGGTGTACGGATGGTCCTTCTTGGTCTGCAGGAATAAAAGCAAAGGGTGAGGACAAGCCCTGGGGAGCAGGGTAGAAAGCAGGTCTGTGGGAAGGAAGGAGGAACCAGCATTTATCAAGAGCCCACTGACCTAAAGCTGAAGGTAGACTAACCCTTCATACAGTGCTGCAGGCTGCTGTAGCCTCTACTTTGGGATGTCTGAAGTTTTCTTTTTCACTGTTTGTTTTCTTCTGGCTCACATGAGCCTCTTGCCTCAACCTCCCAACTGGCTGGTATTCCAGACACAGTCCAACATACCCAACAGCTTCTATTATTTAAGTAAATTTAGGAAATCTTCTTAAGATCAAAAAGGCAGTTAATTATTGATCCAAGTCAGAACTTTTCTTATACCAGTGAGTAAAAAGGACATATCAACAAAAGAACATGGACAAAAACCACACTCTAGTAAAACAAAAGAAAAAAAAAACCTAAATGAAAGAAAAAGCAGAAACTGGCATCCAATCTAGGATCACCCTCAGACAAATATGACAGACTACAGGAAAGAACAAACTGATGTGTGTGTGAAAAGAGTACTTTATCTCAGTCCAGATTTATGATGATGACTAGTAAAGGTAATTCTAAGGCAATATGACAAATAGGAAAAATGTCAACATCTGTCTTCCCTTGACAATGGGATGGGCATACAATGTATTATCAAATATTAGTGAGCTAGTAAGTGTACCCATGCTTTCCTGTGTCATGGAAACAGGTTAGATATTGTAACTGAAATAAGTGATTAGGATGCTGCATCGAATGGGACACCAAAACCTGGGTGTGGACATTCGATGACACAGTAGACTGAAGATCGGTGGTGACCAAGGTGTCCGCATCACCCAAAGTGACCACAGAGTCAGTGAAATCCCTATGTGGGTTTAAATGTTATTTTTAACATTTAATAAATGTAAAGACATTTTTAATGATCCTAAAACTGTCTAAGATTACATATGATTTTCAGTAAACAATCAACTTTGCAAAAGAGGAAAAAAACTGGAGAACTCATACTTCTTAACTTCAAAACTGTTACAAGCTGCAGTAATTAAAAGTTTGGGACTTAGGGGTATCACTCAGTGGCAGAGGTTTAGCATGTGTGAGGCCTTAAGAACCACAAAACCAAGGAAGTTTGATATTGCCATTAAAGATACACAGCGGAAACACAGGTCCCAGAAATGAACACTGAGACACACGGTCAAATGAACTCTGCTGAGAGTATCAAGAGAATTGGCAGGGAACACACAGCCTCTTTAACAGTGCTGAGATAATTAAACACACAGTCACATAAAGGAGAATGCATACCCAGCTGGGCAATGAGCAATGAGAAGATGCCCAACGGCAACAGACAATTTGTAACCACGAGCTCAGTGTGGTGCCATCGGCCCGTAGTTCTGCAGTCCAAGTGGCCCTTGAGCTGTGATTCCTCTGCCTCTAATTTAGGAGTTAAGATGCTACTATGCTGTAATATGAGAGAAAACTCTTCTTTTACCTTACAATGTGTTACAAGGCCCAAGGAGATGAAAACTTATTTATATATTTGTAAATTCTATTCTGACCATTGATCTCAAGGATGGCAGGAAGATAAAAAAAAAAAATACTTTAAAAGCCAGGCAGTACTGACATGAGCTGAACATAATGTTTATGTGGGAAATGATTTCTATGTAATTAGAGGACAGCAGGCGTCAGCACTGAGAGCCAGGCATCCACAGCATCTTCAAATGTGGCTCAATTACAGGACTTAAATGCACAACCCCAAGTGTTACACTGCATCGTGTAACCAAGACGAAAACACAGACGGACTGACAGACACTGGGGCCAGAAAGCCTGTTCTAGGAGATAAGCCTGAGAAGATGGATACAGGCTGGAACTGAGATCTTTTTCCCCCTTAGAGAACCCACAGGAGCACCTTTACAGAGGAGAGGCGGAGCCTGGTGAGGACGCAATCTGATGGGAACCCGTAGGGTTCTAACTGGAGCCCAGCCTTAGTGCCCTCTGCCCCTGAGTCTGTAATCTGACAAGAATGGCAGCGCTGTCTTCTCTCCTCCCCGTCTTTACTCACTTCCATGTCATCTTCCTTTTTCCTCTTGTTTACTGACTCGCTTCCTTCTTCATCTTCTTCCTCCTCCTCTATGATTCCTTCTACTATGGACTTAGAGCCTTCTGGACTTGTAATTCCTTCACACCTAGATCGGAAAAAAAATACTGGATGAATGTCTTGTCAAATATCTTACTCTTTTACCAGAAAGAACCCATAAAAAGGTAATGGTCATTTTCTGGGACATGGTGATGGAGATTTTATTGGTATTTTTATATTCTATGAAGTAGTCCTGAAGAATTAAGACAAACGTTATAAGTGTGTAAGGCTAAATGCAAATTCAGTCCCAGCAAACTCCAAAGCAAAGAAGCTCCTTACTTACATCAGAACAAGCCCCGCCCCCAACAAGTCCTGTGTTAATAGCTACCATATAGACACTGGCAAATACAATGACCATTGCCAGTAGAACCCTGCACATTTGAACATCCAATCCAAACAATATCTTTTCTTCTTCTTAAAAATGGCATCCGAGGGGCTGGAGAGATGGTTCAGAGGTTAAGAGCACTGACTGCTCTTCCAGAGGACCTGGGTTCAATTCTCAGCACCCACATAGTGGCTCACAACTGTTTGTAGCTCCATCCAGTTCTAGGAGACCTGACACCCTCACCCAGACATACATGCAGGGAAAACTAAACTGAATGCTGGGAGAAAGAAGGTGGAGTCAGGGAGAAGCCATGGATCCCCTGCCAGAAACAGATGCAAGCCATCAGCTCGAACCTTGTCGGTAGGCCACAAACCTTGTGGTATAGTATAAAATAATGGAAATGGGTTAAATTAAGATGTAAGAGCTAGCCAATAAGAAGTTAGAGCTAATAGGCCAAGCAGTGATTTAATTAATAGTTTCTGTGTGGTTATTTCGGGAGTCTGGGTGGCCGGGAAATAAAAAACGGACTCTACAAGCACACCAACGTGGCTGATTAAATCTACATAAAACTTGAGAGGGCTTGGAAAGGAATTCTAGACACTAAAATACAAAGTTCAGCCGCATTTTTTTCAGAGGGGCTATGCTTGCCGGCGGCACACTGTAACTCCCTTAAGAGAGCTTCCTGATTCAGCAGTAGCAAAACAAAACAAAACAAAACAAAACAAAAAACAAACAAAAAAACCCACATGGTTAAATGGCTTCCTGGTCCGTGCTGCCAGCATAAACTCTGGCTCTTTTCTGGGGTTGATGCCCGCTACCCACTTTGGGTACGGATGCTTATGTGCCCACCAGAGGTTGGGAGGAAAGTAGCTGAGACCATACCCAGGGCTTAGCACCCCTACCTGGGCAGACTGCCAGATGGAGTCTGCTCATCATGCACAGGCAGGAAAGCATGGCAGATTTAGGGGTTTATAAGCTGCACAGTGCTACCCAGAGTTGAGGTGGTGAGGATGGCTCCCACCCCGTGGCCCTAGAGCCTGTGGCAGTCGGGAAACAAACAAGTGGCCTCCTACAACAACAGCAGAAGGGAGACTTGCTGGCAAAAAAAATTTCAGTAGGAGGGAATGAGAGTGGGTGAAAAAGGGTGAATAATCTTTATATACATGTACCAAACTGTCAAATCTAAAAGAAATTAAGCCAACAATGACACAAATGGAACCTCTTTACCATATAATTAGATAGAAAAATTGCTATTATATGAATAGCTGGTCCCATGGTTCCTTTTAGAGAAAACTCAGTGGAAAAATATATAGACAGGTGTTATTATGGGTTCTAAGGCCTGGAGGCAGCTAGAGGCATGGCAAACTAGCTTCCTCAAAAATCTACCAGGTAAGCCGGGCGGTGGTGGCGCACGCCTTTAATCCCAGCACTCGGGAGGCAGAGGCAGGCGGATCTCTGAGTTCGAGGCCAGCCTGGTCTACAAGAGCTAGTTCCAGGACAGGCTCTAAAAAAAGCTGCAGAGAAACCCTGTCTCGAAAAACCAAAAAAAGAAAAAAAAAAAAAAGAAAAAAAAATCTACCAGGTAGTGTGGCAGAGGAAGAGAAAGCAGACCCTCAAGAGGGCATCAGCAGACTGTTTGTGTTTATCTCGATTTTCACTTTCAAGTTACGAATTAAATAGCAGGCCAACTAAGTCTAACAATAATGTAGTGCATATTTCAAAAAGGCCAGAAAAGAAGATTTTGAGAGATTTCATCATGAAATAATTATTCAAGGTTATAGATATGCTGGTTACCCTGAATTAATCATTATAAAATATACATAATATTGAAATAGTATTATACAACACCCAAGTACATATGCACATACAAATTATTATCTGTAAATCAAAACATTTAGAAAAATTTGAAACAAGAAAATACTACTGCTTAGATTAATTGATGCTATTAAATTCTAATTTTTTTAGGTGTAATAATGTTATTATTATTTCTCCAGAGCATAATAAATTCTTACAGAAAGACTCAGATTTGGGGGGAGTTTGCTTCACAATATTTGAGGTTAGGGGAAGTTAACAGGCATGTAAACTGAACAAGACTGGTCATGAGTTAAAGCACTAAAAATGGGCACTGATCACATTAGGGTTCCTTAAATTACACGAAGACATAGTTTTTCAGAAATTCAAGATCTTACCAACAAGACTGCACATTAAACACAATACACAGTCCCTAGTGATGATGAGCGTTCCGCGACGCCACTGCCGTTTTTCCAACTCCTACACTCCTGTCTGGCCTAGTGGATGATGTTTTTTCAATTAAAGTTTATTTTGTAGTTATTTTACAAAGGACACATGCAAATCCACCAAGAAAGATCAATTAGGTTGAGTAATTTCAGCTCTCAGCCTTTGAATCTGGCTTTTATTCTAACTCTGCCAGAATTTCATACTTGGGTTTGGGTTTCATACTGGGTTTGGCTCAGTGACAAATAGACACTAACACAGGAACACTGGTGTGGACACTTAGTTTAAATGTGTACTCACTGGAATGCCCACTCTAACAACAGGAGATGTGCTAATTTAATCTAGGAGTTAAAGAAGACACTACTGGGCTTTGGAGTTTCTAAAAGCCAAACAGAAAAACAACTAGAAAAACCATCTCCATGCTAGACAAACAGAACTCACCTGTAATTTTATCTAAAATAATGAAGGCATTTAGCAGTATGGCAGAATAAGTGCAGGAACAAAGGAGCCCTAATTCTCTCCTGTTTTTCATCCTCTAGCCAGGCAAAGAGATGAAAGACTTACTGTTTGACTTGACCGACCATTGAGACTCGAGCAGACTCTAGGTTTCGAATCTGGCCGCTCTTGACACTAGGAGAGAAAGGAGAGAGGTTATTCAGTACTTAGCACAGCACAATACCAGGGAAGAGTAGTGTAGGTTCCATGGGCTCTAACAAAGCTGCAGCCACCATGTGCTACTGAACAGACTTCACCTATTACCGGTGTGGGTACATGGGAAGCACAGAAGCACACGGATAACACTGATATGAGAGAACATGTTCAGAGAAGTGCTTTATTTCCAATGAGGAAGCTGAGAAGTCTGTCCATGTTCTACTGCACTGAGGACTGAATGGGAGAAGTCAGCCACAAAAAGAGGGCACAGCAGAGCACAGCGGAGAGCTGGACAGCTGGCTCATTGTGGAGCTGAAGGCCCTGGGGAGTGAGTCAGTAGGAGGACTGTGGCAGTGCCGGGCTGGTGGCAAACGACAGCTTCCATGGCCTTATATGCTGCTCTACTTGGAATGGGAGCCCAAAGCTCATTCCCTAGAAACTGGATTCTCATTGCAACAGTAGAGGTGGGGCCTTTAAGATATCATCAGCTTAGCCTGGCGGTGGTGGCGCACGCCTTTAATCCAGCACTCGGGATGCAGAGGCAGGCGGATCTCTGTGAGTTCGAGGCCAACCTGGGCTGTAAGAGCTAGTTCCGGGACAGTCTCCAAAAAGCTACAGAAGAAACCCTGTCTCGAAAAACAAAACAAAAAAAACCCAAACAAATAAACAAAAAAAGATATCATCAGCTTAGGCTCTTCCTTTAGGAACAGGTTAAGATCTTTATCAAAAATCAGTTTGCTGGGCTGGAGGGATGGCTCAGAGGTTAAACAGTGCTTGCTGCCCTCCAAGGGACCAAAGCACCCATGTCAGGCAGCTGATACCCATGTTTAACTCTAGCTCCAGGGGATCAGATCCCTCTCTCTTCTGGTCTCTGCGGGTACCCACACACAGTTCCTTATTGGCAATTCTCTCCTCTCTCTCTCTCTCTCTCTCTCTCTCTCTCTCTCTCTCTCTCTCTCTCTCTCTCTCCCACACACACGTAAATTTAAAAAAAAGGAGGTTTGCTATAAAGTAGGTTTGAGGCTGAAGAGTGGCTCAGTGAGTCCTAAGACTTATTTCTGCAGAGGGCAGCAGTGTTCTTCTCATCTTTGAATCTTCATCCTTTAGCATGAAGTAAGTTTCACACCGACTTACAAAATTATCAGTTGGACTAATAGTTATATTCAATGATGAGACCCTTCAACAGAAGCCATAAGCAATTCTGCCAGCAATTTTTTATAAAAACTACTTAAGTTTTTTTGTTTGTTTTGTTGTCCTCACAAATCCAAATAATTCTAGTGAACAGAACACCTGCCCTACTGTTCTGGAGAACAGAACCTGCACCTGCCATTTCTTCACCATTGTAAGACACAGAAAGCGAGTCTGGAACCATGGAGCTTCAGGGATAGAGGAAGCTTTGGAGACCACCTGATGCAAGTTCTCACCTTCAGGGCAGACCAGCTGGACAGCAGACGGCCTGTAATTACTAATATCCTAGGAGATGCTGTATTAGCAAGGTACACTTTGCAGGTGACTGAGGCTTAGGAACACTGAAAAACACTCTGCTTCAAAGCTATCTCCTTACACACTATCACAGAAAGGCTTGGAAAGTCACCTTCTGCTTCTCAGTACTTGTGGGGTGGGGGGGAGGCTAAAACATAACATCTGAAATTGAGACAGCTTAGATTTGTGGGTTACCTCCATTCAATAGCATTCTCCAGAGACTTGAAGGTTTTAGGACGACCACGCAAAAAATTCTGCATGCTGTTAAGTGCATCCATGGCTGTACCTGATGTTAAACAAAAATGTTAACCACATCAATAAACTTTGTTTTCTTGCTTTGCAATTCTACTTAGTACTTATTTTTCCTTTTAGGTTACTGTACAAGATACTGGGTTTCATCGTGTATATGTCATTATTCCTTGTTCTCTCTTGCTCCCTCCCTGACGATTCCTTCCATGCCTCACTTCTCTTTCTTCCCAGTCAAGTACACTCTTCTGCTTCCCATCACATATAATCCCAGTTACCCTCTCTCACCCCAAGACAGCGTCCTCTCCTCTCCTCTCCTGAGGATCTCTTTACAGCTAGATCTCTCTCTCCTCTCTCCCTGTTCCCCCCCCCTCTCTCTCTCACACACACACACACACACACACACACACACACACAATTTTAAATTTCGTTTCCACGTATGAGGGAAAATGTGGTATTTCTCTGAATCTGGCTTATTTTGATTAACATGATTTCCAGTTACATCTATTTTCCTGCAAATGTCATTATTTCATTTTTCTTAAGATTGAATAAAATTTCATTGTGCATATGTGCCACATTTTCTTTATCTATCATGTATTATGCACATCTAGGATAATTCCACAGAACTAGCTAAAAATATGGATGTGCAAGTGTCTCTGGGCTGCTGACTGGAGTCCTTCAGGTATATATATATCCACAAGGCAGAGCTAGGTTATGATAGTTCTAGTCCCAAATTTTTAAGGAACCTCATACTGACTTTCAGTGTGGCTACACAAATTTACATTCCAGTCAGAAAAGAGTCCCTCTTTTCCTATATTCTTAACAGCATGTAATCAATTGTTTTATTAATGACAGACATCACCCCTGACTGGAGTGAGTGGAATCTTGAAACAGCTTTAATTTGCAATTCCTTAGTGGGTAAGAATATGGAACACTTTTAAAATTCTTTATCGGCAATTTGTATTTCTTCTTTTGAGAACTTTTCTCATCCATTCACTGATTTGATGATACTACTTTTTGGTGTTAAATTTTGCACACACGTATGCACACAAACATACCCATAAACACACACACATAAGATATGAATCCCCAGTATGAACTAGCTTTCAGAGATCCTTTCCCATTCTGAAGGTCATCTCTTCTTCACCCTGGTGATAGTTTCTTTTTTCTATACAGAAGCTTCCTAGCTTTGTGGAATTCTGGCAGCTAATTTTCAGATGATTTCCTGTGTCATTGGAGTCCTTACAAACCCTTGCCTATGCCTGTATCACCAAAAGAACAGTACTCATGTTACTCTCACATCCACAATGACGGAATGGCATTGCTTACACAGGAAGACTCCTCCCTGAAAGGTTTGGCCCTCAGCTGGTTGCACCATCGAGAGATGGTTGGGTAATAAAGACATTAACTTCATCAACAGATTAATCCACTGTTGAATGCATATGGAATAGGCTGTTTGGAGGCATGGCCTACTTAGAGGAAGCAGGTAACTGGGGGCAAGCTCTGATAGAACAATTTGTTCCTTAGTCTCCCTCTGTGTGATGCTCTGACTCACCATATTCTGAAAGCAATGGACCAGTCAACCATGGACCAAAACCTCTGACACCGTGGGCCAGAATGAATCTTTCCACCTTTAAATTGCTTATCTCAGATATTTTGTCACAGTGGCAAAAACTAACACACCGAGTCAACTCTCCATTATCTGCTTCTGGTAATAGAATTCAGTGATGCTTGGGTAAAATAAAGACAGAGTTTAAGAACATTCTGAAGAGCAACACAGCCAGCTTCCACTACGGCGCTCAGTAATTCCTGACTACGGTATTTACTTCACATGTGGCACCCAGTGAACAGGATGGCTACCTGTACAAGTAGCAGTGAGATTCTCAGGGTAAGTCAGAAAAAGCAGTTTGTTTCTAAATTGTTAAAAACTAAAAGAAACACATACGATTAGAAATATTATACAATCATAAAAAGGTGTTACTGAAAGTTTCTGGTAAGAGAAAACGGTTGTATAATTCTATAAAGGTACAAAGACACGCTCATACTTTAAGACGAGTAAAACTGAGAATAAATATGGACAGGCAGTAATAATGGACCAGGATGTCTCATAAATTCCTGAATTCGATTTGGTCAGTATTTAGAAAACTTACCTTCAACGACATCAATCATACAGAGGCCCAAGAGGCTTGGCACAAGGTTGGCTGATGCTGTGTGCACTGCAATGGCACCACCCATGCTGTGCCCGATCAGCATGACTGGAGGAGGGAGGTCCCCATACATGGCTTCAACCACATTGCCAACATCTCTGCAAAGAGAGAAATCTTAGAGTGCTGGAGGAGGACCAAGGATAGCTTTCTCTCCCAGGTCTTTCTCTGGGTTGAAAAGATCCGTGGAGCACTCTGCAAACACATCCATGTGAGCCTGCTTACATGGCTCCTGGTATCCATGCAGAGCCACACACCCAGTTCTCCAGATAATTGGCAGTTAAGGACTAAGAACCCCAGATTTCTGATCATCTTTATATCATCCTTTTATCATCCTACACATCTAGTACATTCACATAAACATATGTCACCCTAAGTTTGGCATTCTGGAGAAATAATTTACTCGAAGCCTCTGTTTTCCCATGTATAATGCAATGAGGTTTAAGATAATAAGATTACTGTCAGCCTCAGTTTGTGTATTTTACATTTGTCCGTGTGTGCATGTGTGTGAGCACGCACACACACACATCACGGCACATATGAAAGTCAGAGGACAATTTGCAAGAGATACTTTAAGCAATGAGTGAGAAGTTATGTGAAACAGTTATCCAAAAGTTAAAGGACTGTTCAAAAGACTCAGAAAAAAAAAATCAAAGCTTCCTTCACCGCAGCATTGCTTCTATAGACAAGACACCCTGGGAAGGCAAAGTGACAGCAGTGGGAGCAAAAACTACAATTCGAATAGTGTTTCTAGGATCACTGAATCTCTCTCTCAAATTCATATTAATTATGAGATATTATTATTTGCAAGTTTGTAGTGTATCTGTTAGAAGACCAAACATTGATAAAAGTTAAGTATTGCGCTCACAACTTAAATGATATCAAGTGTTCATTCTTACTGCTTTTGTTCTAATTAGTAGTAGTCAACGGTAGAACTTACAAAAGTGACTGGGTCATTAGGGGCTTTCCTCATGAGTGGATTAACCCTGCACAGATTAATGAGTGAAGCACCTGGTAGAAAGAGTGCTCTCTCTGGCACATAGCTGTCTTCCATGTGAAATAATCCACTATACTATAATCCAAGACTAGTATTAGGCTCTAGACTTTCCAGTCTCTAGAACTCTGAGCCTAAGTAAACAACTATTCTTTATGAATCCACCAAATTTGTGGTTCCAGTGATGCAGCAATGGAAGGCAAGTATCCATCATGCCCTATGAGCTTTCTGTGTCATCTAATGCGATTCTTCAACCACCTTGTCTGAAAGGGCCTTACTACAATTCTACAAGTGAGAAACTCAGACATATTTACCAACTGTAAATACAGCCAAGTCAGTTAAACTCACTGGGTCTACCAAATGTCACTGTGCTTCCACCAAAGTAAAAATAATTTAAAAAGTAATGTAGGAGATTTATACAGAGTTTCGGAAAAGTAAAATCAAGTAGTATTTCTCTATCAATATGACAAACAGGAAAAAATACTGCAGGCTCCTTCCTAGGTAAAGATGTGTGTGTACTTACACACAGATAGACATGGACTAGAGGTTCAATTAATTAATCTCAAGCCATGGGGTTATGACTCTTTTATTTGGGGGTAAATATTTTTTTAAAAAAGGTTAAAATTTAAAACCAATATCAATATATAATTTCCAGAATAATTTACAATTCTTACAAAATTTTAGTAGGTAAGGATAAAATGAATAAAATAAAATAAAATATTCTGGAAGGCATCAAATTCCACACCTTAAAATATACATTGCTCTTTTGGGACTTGGCTCCAAGATGACCAAAAGAAGGAGAAACAATGGTTGTGCCAAAAAGGGCCGTGGCATACATAATTTGCTGCACGAGCTGCATGCCCAATGACAAGGCCATTAAGAAGTTTATCATTTGGAACATTATAGAGGCAACTGCCACCAGGGACATATTCGAAGCACGTGTCTTCAATGCTTATGTGCTCCCCAAACTCTATGTCAAGCTGCATTACTATGTGAGCTGTGCTATTCAAAGCAAGGTAGTCAGGAATCGATCTTGTGAAGCTCGGAAGGACCGAATTTAGACCTGCTGGTGCTGCACCACCTGACCTCCACAAGAGCCCTTGTAAAGAGGCGGCTTCATAAAGACAGAAGAAAACACCTTGGAAAAATAAAATGGGACTTATACTTTTTAAAAATACACACACACACACACACACACACATTAACTGAGTTAGATACTCTCTATGAAAGTTGTTAGTGTATGAAGGAAGACAGGGTCTAAAATACATAACAACTGGGGCTGGATAGATGGTAATCAATCAGTGTTTGCTTCCTTACTTTGCCATTGTTTCTGCTGACAGGTCTTCAGAATTCTTGACTTTAGTTTCTCCTAAAAATAAAATAATTTTAAGATACAATTTTCGGTGATAGGAATCACAACACCAGGAGTAATGGAATGGGGACTTTATATATTTTAAGGATAGATTTAGCAAGGACGTTCTAAATTCCAGACAAATCTTTATGGTTAGCTATTCTGAAAAGGATAATTATGGTAGTCTACCTACACGCTAGGATTCCTCACCAAAGACCCAAATGGGGTACAGTAGGTTCATTTGTGTCAGCTAACATTGCAACCATTTGGGCTTATTAAGGGGCTGGGTAACTGCGCTGGGTTGGTGGCCACGAGGAGCTGTACTCACCATGACTTCGGAGATCGAGAGCTACAATCCTACACTGTACTCTACTGATGATTGCTGCCTGGAAGGAAAAGAACAAAGAGGGAAGGTATGGGTTTTGCTCAGTTACAAACAGTTTGTTAAATGAACCACAATCATAATTCAAGGTACCAAGAAAACTAAAAGAAAACTTGTCTTATCCCACAGGTTTCCTTTTAAGTACAATAAAAGAACAATGCTTCCCTGTTTTTCTATATACACTGTAGTCTGTCTCCAACTTAAGAATAAACTTATCCTAAGCCCTCCTTAAATTGTCATTATTCCTAACACTTCCAGATGCTGGCCTACTGGTTCATCCACACCCTGGACAGCTTTTATTTTAGAGGCTGAATCCCCTGCTGTTTATCCCTGGGAGGTGTTTGCTAGTTATGGGAATTACTGATTGCACTGTGGTGGTAGTAAAACCTTCCAGGCCAAAAACTAATCTATAGTTTGACTATAAAGTTATGAAACAAAATTCTGTCAAATCTGCTTAATTATTCCACATTTTAAAGTTATTACAAACAAGTAAAAGATAGATCTAAGGTCAGTAACTGTCAAATTCAGTCTTTGGGCTAAAGTCAATGATTTATAATCATTAGGTGCCCATCAGGAAACTATGACAAAAATATTAAAAGCAATTTCTTGTTTATTTAAATAAATCTTTCTAAATGACATCTAAAAGCTGCCACATTGAGTAACAGGGTTACAGCAGCGAACAGCACAGACAATGCCCCTGCACTCCTGCTACTTCTGTATCTGTTTAAAAACAGATGAGAAAAATAAATGCGTGCAAGGCCAATTCATAGAATCCTACACACTTTTTAGATAAAGTGTGAGATCATGTCTGCTAGTGACTTCTGGTCTTCTTTCAAACAGCACAATTTTGTAATTTATGAAGTAAGAAAAAAGCAGCGAGAACCAGACTCACCCAACCATTTCCTCAGTGGGATTTGTGCTATTAACACTTGTATCAACAGTAATAATATTTGCCAAATCTTCTGAGGTTATCAATCACCTCTAAGTGCTTTAAATGCATTATCTGACTCCTCAGAACTCTTGAGACACAATTCTTATCACTTTATAGGTGACAAGATTTTACAAGGAGTTAAGTATCTCACCGGGCCAAAGATCCAGTAAACAGCAGAGCCACAGCAGTCCTCAAGCTTGCCCGTCTAATAAAGTACCTAAGGAGTTCTGAGGGATACTAAAAGTACAGTATAAAGTACAGTACTAGCAATTCTGATTTAAGTGAACCAGAGGAACAAGCTTGTTTAAATTATTAAGTTTTGGAACTCTGTGGTAGTCTAAGGTATAGAGAATTAGAGACAAGATTGGAAGATCTGAGCAGAGTAGGGATGGCAGCACGTATGGGAATTCCAGCAATGGGGAGGCTGAAGCAGGAGGATCTAGAGTTCAAGGCCAACCTGAGTAAACAGCAAGACCTAGTCTCTAGGGTGTGTGTGAGGGAATCAGATCACTTTGATATCCTATAAATTACCTCAGATAATTTCAGCCTTGAGAAGCAGGCTGAAAAAATATGGTACAGTATTTGTAACTGACAAATATTGAAGATGCAGAGAAATAACTATTCTCACGAATGTACAGTCCTCCTAACAGTAATTTTTTGTCTAGATTCAGAGAGAGGTACACTTGTGCTTCGTTGCTGTCACAGCTTTTGGATTTCTCTAAATTTCAGTATCTTCACCTGCCTATACTGAAAGGACCACAGAAAAATGAAACAAGACCATGCAGTCACCTAGGCACTGAGCAGGTATCCAGCACAAGGCAAATATCTAGGGAGAGGTGGCTGCTTATTTTCCTTATTGTGGTTGACCCCTGTAGTGCACTGGTCCCACATTCTAGAAGGCATGTGAAAGTGACATAAAACAATATGACAGAGAACAAACCCATGGGGTGATGTGGGAGTCCCCATTAGTGAATAAAGAAACTGCTTTGCACCTATAGCAAGGCAGAACTTAGGTAAGCAGGGAAAGCTAGGCTGAATGCTGGGAGAAAGAGGGTGGAGTCAGAGAGACATCACGCCAGAGATAGGCGCACTGAAACTTTGCTGGTAGGCCATGACCTCATGGTGATACACAGATTAATGGAGATGGGTTAAATTAATACGTAAGAGTTAGCCAATAAGAAGCTAGAGCTAATTGGCTAAGCAGTGATTTAATACAGTTTCTGTGTGATTTTTTGGGGTCTAAGCTAGCTGGGGGGATGGGAACCAAACAAGCAACCTCCTTACTACAATGGGGAAATATCTTCATTAGGAGTCAGTGTGATTCATTAAAAGTATCATTCTTGCCTGTCAGATTAGTACTGTCTTCCCCAAAATGCCTTATATTTAGCAAAATACTAGACATTTAAAAACACTGTTGGTGTTATAAATCAATAGAACACTTTTGCACTAACTGAATTATCAAAATATATCTACCATTTAACAAAGAAATCGTACATTTAGAGGTCCTAGGATGAGGAAAAGCCACTGTCTAAAACAAACAATCTTAGCATCTAAATAAAAATGGCCACGTGAAAGCCAGTACTCTAGCAATTGACTTGACTCCAAAGGTCAAATTCCTCAAGCTTTAGAGCACACTGTGAATATAAACATAGTTAAAAGTGAACAGGAACTATAGTAAATAGCGGAAATAGACGCAAGCACTTCACAGGAGAGAATTGAAGGTACGTAATCAAACAGGCTATATCCATGAGGCAGGCTATGATACAGCTTTGTGAAGTAATTTTCCTAGACAGTGGAAGGTTGAAGAAGGCTGTCTGTGTTCCAGGACCTAAGAGTCAGCAGCACACCCCATCACAGCATTCACCCCTTCCTCTGCCCCTGTGTCCACTGCCATGTGTCCTAAAGCGTGGGATTTTTCTAACCACATTATGCAACTTCTTTATCAGCTATATATAAATGACTTACTTAATGAAGACATAGGGGCTAGACATGGTGATGCAGGCCTTTAACCACAGCACATGGGAGGCAGAGGCAGGCAGATTTCTGTGAATATGAGGCCAGCCTGATCTAAATAATGAGTTTTAGGCCAGTGACTACATAGTAAGACCTTGTCTTGAAAACAATATTAAAATGAACAAAAAGATATAGCTTCCTGCTTTTTTAAATAGAATATAGCAACTAACATTTAACTTCTTCTCAACTGTTTGAGAATGATACCAACATATTCAAAGAAGGAGTACTAAACATCAACTCTATGACAGACATTATACAAAGACATCCAGAATAACAAAGGAATGTCTGTTCTCCAGAATCCTATCACCTAATTATTGATGACACATACTAATCATACCTGTGCAGCTGCATTACAACACACCAGTGCTTTTACTAACTCAAGAACAAAACATTCCTTAAGTATGCATAATATGCCAGACATAAATAAGCTATGATCTTCGCCTCCAGTGAGGTGTGCTCTGTAAACTACATACTGGATTTATAAGATAGTATAACAAGGAACGTAACACATATTGCTATGGCTCAGATGTGGTTTGAGGGTTCCCTTCCCCACAAAGCTTCACAAGTCAAATTTTAATCTCTATAATGAAGAATTAGGCTAAAACTTAATCTATCGATAGTGTTTAGGGACACATCCCTTAGAAACTGGTAAGGAAAGGATCTTGAGGGAGGAGGCTGATGATTGAATTATATGATAGCTTTATTTATTTGGAAGAGACAGTCTTGCTAAGTAAACAAGGCTCTCAAACTCATGATCCTCTGGTTGTATTTATAAAGCTACAGTAATAAAAATAGCATGGCACTGGCATAAAAAGCAGACATACTGATGAATGGAATCAAACTGAAGTCCCAGACACAAGTTCCTGTGAATACTTAATTTTTTTGAAGCCAAAAATACACACTGGAGAAAAGACAGTACCTTCAACAAATGGTACAGGTCAAACTGGATTTCTGCACGTAGAAGAATGTAAATAGATCCATATTTATCACCCTGCACAAAACTCAAGTACAAATGGATCAAGGCCATCAACATAAAGCCAGATACCCTGAATCTGATAGAAGAGGAAGTGGGAAATAGGCTTGAACTCACTGCCACAGGAAAGGACTTTTTGAACATAACATCAACAGTGTTCTCACGCTAAGACAATTAATGAATGGGACCTCACGAAGCTGAGAACACTATCATTCAGACAAAGTAGCAGCCACAGGATGGGTAAAGGTCTTTACCAATTATACATCTGACAGGATTAGCACCTACAACTAAAATACCTGAACTTCAAGAAAACAAACACCACATTTTAAAACAGGGTACAGACTAAGCAGCAAACAGTTCTCAAAAGATGAAACACTAATGGCTGAGAACACTTAATGTTCAACATCCTCAGTCTTCAGAAGTGTAAATTACAACTTTGAGACTTCATCTTACATTAGTCAGACTAGCCAAGATAAATAAAACAAATGACAGCATATGCTGATGAGGATGAGGGAAAGGGAATACTTAATTGCTATTGAAAACATAACCTCTATGGAAATCAGTGTGGCAGTTTTACAGGAAGGTGGGAATTGATCTACCTCAAGATTCAGCTATATTATATATTAATCTTGGCTTATATCCAAAGTACTCTACATTTTATTACAGAGATACTTCTCAACCATGTTCACTGCTGCTCTATTCATAATTGCCAGAAACTGGAAACAGCCTAGATGTTCGTCAACAGATGGATGGATAATGACAATGTGGCACATTTGCATAATGGAATATTAGTTAACTGCTAAGAAAAATGAAATTATGAAATTCACAGGTAGCTGGGCGGTAATGGCATACACTTTTAATCCCAGCACTCAGGAGGCAGAGGTAAGAAGATCTCTGAGTTTGAGGCCAGACTGATCTACAATGCTAGTTCCAGGACAGCCAGGGCTACACAGAGAAACCCTGTCTCAAAAGAAAAAAAAAATTCACAGGTAAATGGATAGATCTTTGTGGGGAGGGGTCCCCATGAGTGAGATAACCAGATCCAAAAAGACAAATAGTATGTTTTCTTTTATGTGTGAATGTTAAATTTTAAGCTTTTGATATGCATGCTACAATCCAAATAACCACAGAGGTTAGGTACTTAGTAAAGGACCAGGCAGGAGGAGAGGATCTCCAAGGAAGAGGAAACAGACAATAACGTTACAGAGAGACAGGGAAACGGGAGGAAAAGCTATGGAGGAAATGGGGGAGAAGGGTAAAGGAGAGAATGTGAAAAGGGACAACTAACACTCAAGGCCATCTGAAGAGTCATATGGGAACCTACCACTGTAGAAATTTCCTAAAATATGTACACATGTGAAAAAAAATCTAAATGGAGTCACCAAATAATAGGGGAAGACAATATCCCAACTAGACATCTTATGCCACCCAGTAAAGCCTCCAGTGCCAGGAATGGGTTACATTCTGTTAAGTCGTTGGCCAAAGTTGCCCCATGGAAACTCCCAAAGGCTACTGGCTGTTCTTCACAATCTGATGATAATAAGGCCCTATTGCTGAAGACAACACTTATCATTGAACACAGACAAGCTGAGCTTGTGCCTAATTAGAAGCTTCTTTCCTACTGACTAGCATTCATAGTACTGGAAGGTGCTCTCCGCACAATACCAGAGGAAACAGATAATCATCAGTATCTCGCAGTTAAAAACCCTGTGACCTATAACAGTGAGCCACTTACAAGATATACTGGTACAATAGTAGCACAAATTTTACAGAAGTAACCAACCACTTTCTGATTGTATCTAAGGTCCACTCCATAAAATGGAACCTATATCTGACACTGGCCAGGAGCCAGAAAGGCCTCGGGCCTAGTGAAAAACCTATTACTATTATTCTGCTAAAGGAACACAGCAATAAAATGACTCCCAACAGCATATTGCCATACCCATAGAGCTGTTTTGCAGTAGATGAGAACACTCAGTTCTAAATGGGATATCTTCATCAAAGCCTCCTAACGAGGAGGTAAGCAAACAGGTGATGCACATATGAACTCACAGAGACCATGGCAGCATACACAGGACTGCACAGATGGGGTTCCAGCACTGAGAGGGGAGGTAAACATGGGGTCCCACATCTATCCAAGAAGCTATCTGTAATTGATACCCTCTGGCAAAGGGAAAAATCAATTTTCTCCAGTTGAATCTCACAAGGTATATCAACCATACTTCAGGGCAGGCTCCATGCCCAGGAATAGTTAGCCAACATAAACCAAACTCAATGGTATTTTTGTATAATTTTGTTTTGTTAGGACATTTTTTGACTTATTGATATTTTGTTTGTTTGTTTTGATTTTTCATTTTTGTGAGTTCTCGTTTTGTTTTTATTCCATATTTTTGCTTTTGAAAGAGAGAAAGAAAAAGAACATAAAATTGGATTGATAGGGAGGTAGGGAGGATCTGAGAATAATTGGGAGAAGTAAAAAACATGATCACAAGTATATTAAACAAGAAAAAATTTTCAATTAAAAAAGAACCCCCCCCCCCCGATAAAATAATTATGAACCAAACTTTTATAAATCACCTCATATGTGGTACTTTGTTATGGTGATAAGAAAAAAGAACTAATCCATGTCAATAATTTTTATATTGATTACCTGTTAAGATGATCAAGATATATCATTTTGAATACGATTCAAACAAAAAATTATTTAAAATGATTTCACCTATGCTTTTAAACCTATGCAATATATCTACTAGGAAAAATTATTTACATTAGATCTACTTGGCAGCACTGGTCTAGAGACATAAGAAAGCTTGGTTCCATCAAGCAAATCACAAGTATAGCTTACAAGTAAGAGAAGGAAACAGCAAACTAAAGTCAAATCCTTTAGTGCCAAGGATTTAATACTGAATCCCAATTATTGCTGCCTTTGGGAACAAAGTGAATCACGTAGGGTTGTAACTAGTGACCCTGTGGCTCTAGGTACCTCGTTTCTTTTAGTGGCAAACAGAGAAGTGTGTATATTTGCTCAACACACAAGGAGATCACTTCATTTTATACAAAGGTGTTGCTAGTATGTTTCTTAGAAGTCTCCTTGCATGTGGGCTGCCTTATTCTCCAGTCAAAGATGTGTGCAAGATTTACAAAGGGCAGTATTCATATTAGCCCATATCGTGTGCTATAGACCCGAGTACTCAAGCCAAGTGCTATTTCCTAAATTTTGACGTGCATGCAACTGTGCATACACACATACACAGAATTTTTTTTAAAAGTAAAATAAAATAAAGCATACTTTAAAAAGACAGTTAATATTCCAACGTGGATGGGGCTCATGAGGATTCACCCCCAAGCTAAGGAGCTATTGGCTACTGATGGCTTTTAGGGGAGGGGAGTCATTTTTTGTCCGGGATGTGGCCATTACTAGGTTATGTATGTTCCTGTAGATGGTCCCAGTTCCATGCACACACAAACTACACTAACTAGACTCAATGGGTTACTTAAAAAAGTCAGAAGATGGAGGCTCAGAGGTTAAGAGCAATGGTTGCTCTTACAGAGGTCCTGAGTTCAATTCCCAGCAACCACATGAGTAGCTTACAACCATTTATAATGAGATCTCGTGCCCACTTCTGGCCTGCAGGCATACATGCTGAAAGAATACTGTAATAAATAAATAAATTAAATAAGAAGACATGAAGATGGAAGTATTGGAAGGGTTTAAAGAATAAAAGGAGGGATTTAGGTTGGATATAACCAAGATACACTGCACTCATGTATGAAATTATCAAACAATCAAAATATTTCCATGGGCAAGGTTACCATGGGGGCACTGAAGAAAACAAAGTGAGAGACATAATTCTAAGGCATCTGAAATAAAATGTCTGCTCATCTAATATGTAAATTACTGAGATAAAGACTCCCCACTGTTGACAGGGTACAAATTCCATACCTCTGGCCCAAGTGCATATATATATACAAAATATTACGAGAACTTCTGACTTAAAGAACAGGGGATCCTGAGCATACAATGCTAAAGCTCTGTAAACTATTCTCTCCTAATCTTCTTCTGAAGCAATAAATGAGCATGGGAAGAACTAGTCAAGTCTACCTGAGAGAAAACAATCACACAATACACCAGCTTCTAATACCAAAAACTTACCGTGAACACTGCCCAGGAAAGGGCAGAATGGCCTCCTCCATGGAGAAGCAGCAGGACTGGACCCTCGGAACCACTCTTGTAAACTCGAAAAGTGTATGAACAGTTAAAGATAACAGTGCAAACTACAGACTTAAAAAAACTTAAGTGGATGTTTCTGAGGTATCAAGGCTGTTTTGAAGCCTGCTGTAAGTATGCCTTCTTTTTTCCTCAAGAGGGCTCAGTACTTGGTTTCTAGAAACTCCATCACTTCAGTTTGCTAGACTCAGAGTATTATGTTCAGGAATTTAATCTTAAATCCCTTCCTATGTGTCAGACAACTGCAAAGGCTTACAGGTAACATTTCATGCTATGTAAAGGACTGGTGGAGATAGATGGAAACAGCAGAACAAAGAACACTTAGGAGCTACCCACGTCTGACTCAGCACCTCGCCCCTGTACCGAGGCAGTCTCTCTGAGAGGATATATCCTTGCCAGTTTCATTTTCCACTTCCACATCTTCCATTGACTCAAAGTACTGACTCCATGGGACAGGGGAAAAGTCCCGCTTCCGTCCAGGGCTAAGGAGAGGAAGAAAAGAGAGAGAGCTGTTTAAAATAACAGTTATTATGGATAAGAAGGCAAACCTTGGTCAACAGATAGTTAACTGTAAATCCAAACTGAAAATAGCGAGTGTTTTCTCATAAAGACACATGGAATTCAGAAAGCACCATATATAATATTTAAGTAAGTCCAAATAGATTAAGAAACATTAAGATTTTATACAATGCCAAGTGTGGTTATTTTGGTTCTAGATGGCTGGGATGAACAAGTGGCCTCCTCCTACAGCATTTGGGAGGCGGAGGCAAGCAGATGTATTAGTTCGAGGCCAGCCTACTCTACATAGTGAGTTCCAGGATAGCCAGAGCTACATAGTAAGACCCTATCTCAAACAAAACAAAACAACGACAAAAAACCCACAAAATATTTTAAACAACAAAATCATTATTGAATTTTAATTATAGATAAACCCTGGCTACCTATGTATACCATGAAATCTACTTTCATCATTGACCCTAATATATAGGCTCACTCCTATTCTAATTATTCTTAGTCACTATTGTTTTTCCACATCTCTAATCTCACACTTTTTCATGTTCCTTTTCATTTCCCAGTAAGCCAAAGGCAACCAAGAGGAGACAAACTGATGACTCCGTGTCTAGAACTTCTAGGAAAGTTTGCACAAACAGTGAAATGATTCATCTAGTCATGGAATACTCATCATAACAGAGAAGAGCTGGAAAGAACCTAAATATCTATAACTTATTACCTAACTGATAATATCTATCAATAGGGGATTAATTTACGGCAAACTGTAACATGAGGGCCTGCTCGTTGGGGTTTCTGTCCTGCCCAGTTCCCACAGCTGGCAATTACCAAAGAAAATCACACAGAGGTCTCCATAAGTTATAAACTGATTGGCCCATTAGCTCAGGCTTTGTATTAGCTCTTATAACTTATATTAACCCATTATTTTTATCTATGTTAGCCACATGGCTCACAGGACAGGTCACATCTTGCTTCTTCCATGGTCTGGGCAGGACTGCAGAGGAATAGGCTTTCTCCTTCCCAGAATACTCCTGTTCTCATTGCCCCACCTCTACTTCCTGTCTGGTTTTCCCGCCATTACTTCCTGCCTGGCTATTGACCAATCAGCGTTTATTTAAAACATGATTACAGACAGTTCTCCCGCACCAGCAGACAAAAATAATACTTAATTCTAAAAAGGGCAGTCCTTAATAACAAAATTGTTTATACGTGGATATATAATATCTCCAAGTATCAAGTGTGATGGTGCAAGTTTGTAATCCCAGACTTGAGAGGTGAAGGCAAGAGGACCAAGAGGAGCTCAAGGTTTTTGTTGGCTACATGAGGCCCTATCTCAGAAACAACAACAAAAACCAAGACAAGCATCATATACCTTCTACCACTCGTGTAAAACGTCAAATTATCAAGCTCTTTCTGTCTTGTGCTGTAGTGACTAAGAAAAATAATAAATATTTTTATTAGTTCTCTGAGAATTTTCACTCCTCCCCACTCCTCCTAATTCTCTCCCACTTCCCTAACTCACCCAACTTCTATCTATCCCCCCACCACCACCTTTCCTTAAACCCATGAGTACAACTGGTGCTGCCCATTTCACCAGAGTAGGGTCAACTCAATTGGTATCACATCCTTCAAGAAAAGTGGCTCTCCCTCTCTCAGCAGACATCAACAGCCAACAGCTCCTTACATATCCAGCAGCTGGCAGTTGCTGATCAAATGGACAGGTCTATCTTCTAATTGTAAGAGGTCCTTTGTTGAAGTTGTAACTTCAGTCCTGGCCAGTTTGTTTTATTTGGAGTTATGTAGGCATTCCCATGGGAACCCTAGAGGCAGAATATCTAACTCCTTAATCTCTCAAAAACACAAGGATGCTTATGCTAACTTCACAACCACAACATGACCTGCCAAACATATCACAGGTAACAGAGTCTACCGTTCCAAGTGTTAGCTGTGATACCTGTACTAAAAGTAGTAAAAGCCACTACCTTTGTAGTGAAAGCACCCAATGTTTTTACTGTGCACAATGGTGAGTCACCAAGCCAAATTCTTTACTGGAATGATTCTTTTTAATCCTTACAAAACGTAATTGTTCTTATCCCATTTCAGGGCTCAAAAAAGATTTAGAGATGTAAAGTGACCAAGGTCACATGGTTAGAAAGTAACAGTGACAGGATTAAAGTCCAGTTTATTCTCCAACGCTCTTCAAGTCACCCCATGCTCTCTCTCTCCTCTCTCTCTCTCTCTCTCTCTCTCTCTCTCTCTCTCTCTCTCTCTCTCTCTCAGCTATCTGATCTCTATTCTCATTTACACTTACACGGTCTTATTGCACATTATCAGAGGCTTCATTCTCAGAGTCTAAATATGACCAGTTGTGCCGATGCCAGGCATCAGTTAAAGAGAAATTACTTTGTAAAATTAAAAGTTATTCTAGGATTCTTCATCCTAATTTCCTCTATTTACAAAAGTCAAACACAAAGCAAGGTTCCATGTTATACCAACTACATACAAGAGCCTAACACAAAGCAAGGTTCCATGTTATACCAACTACATACACGAGCCTACCTGGCTATGGAGTCAGTGGTTCTAGAGATTCTTCACTCCTAATTTTCTCTATTTACAAAAGTCAAACACAAAGCAAGGTTCCATGCTATACCAACTACACACACGAGCCTACCTGCCTGTGGAGTCAGCGGTTCTAGACTGCTAAAGGCTGCTCTCACCCATGGAGACTTCCTAGCACATCTCTGCCAGCTGCCTTTTAACACATGGTGATTTATATGCTCCAGGTTTAGTAGACAATATTAGACATGAAATAGGTAACAAGAAACGTGTTTTAATCTTTTTTTTTCTAGTTAGGCCAGAACACTTTCCATTTGAGATGTAATTTGGTTTTTTTTTTTTTTTAGAAAAGTTGTAGGTCTGGGGACATGGTTCAATGGGTAAACTGCTTGCTGGGCAAGCATGCTGACCTGATTTCATGTAAAGGCTGGAGCAGCAGTACATGTCTGAAACCCCAGCAACAGTGGGGTGGTAATAGGTGGATCATAAGGACCCACCAGCCAACCAAAAACTGAAACAGTGAGTTCCAGGTTTAGTAAGAAACATTGTCTCCAAGAATAAGGTGGAGAGAAGTTAAGGAAGACACTTGACACTGATCTCTGGCTTACACACATATGTGCAGGCACACACAGTTTTAGATTCTTATTTTATGGATTATGCCATTACAACCCATACAGGCCTTTTTAGTACTAATTTTTAAACTGCTGAGTTTTTCAATGAATCAATTGAGAATTATGAAGTAACAAAGGTTTTCAAAAGTATAAAAGGGTTAAATTATACTTTAAAATAAAATGTATTTATTCAATAAAAATTTGTCAAGACCCATATTTATGAAGTTGGGTCTGAAGTGAGGTGTAGGGAAATACTGGGATAGTTTGAAAATCAGAAACCATGTCTCTGTCCTTAAGAAAGTACAGAGTACTTAAGTATCTACTACAACATAATAAGAGCTTAAAAAAAAAAACCCCTAAGAGTACAGCAAAAGTGTAAATTATTTACACATTGGGAAATAAAAGACAGGTTTCAAAGAAAAACTACTCTTAAGGAATTGAAGGGCAGAATGTGGATCAGGGAAAGGAGTGAGCAAGGCACTGCAGGTAAACAGAAATAAGAGCCACCACTGACAGAGTTTGCAGCAGGAGACACTGGAGGAAAAAAAAAAGGTAACTGGGAATTAGTGGGAATAGCTACCACAGTTTTGGAAAAATAAAAGAAGCCAATACAATTCTAAGAATATACTGGGAGGAAGAAAGAAGGTTGGTTATAATAAGGTAGAGAATGTACGTATGTTCTTGGTGGGGTGTATGTGTATCTGCATCTGTGGACAGTTATCTGTCTAAGTGCTTCTTGGTGGGATTCCAAAAGTCTAAGAGGTGTTGGACAGAATAGAAAGTGAGAGACAAATACAATATACAGATAAAACTCCATATGACAAAAGTGTAAGGTGAAATTAATTCTGGAAGAAAGTATGTTTATAACTACCTTGTTAGGAAGGGACAAGAGCCTTGATCAGCAATGGAATTAAAAAGAAAAATTGACCTTTGAAAAGGTTACCAACAAAACTGACGAATGTATGCAATATGAGGAATTGCTGACAGAATCAGAATCAATCCTAAAGCTGAATTATTAAGTCTTATTTTAAAATAACTACTTTGATAGGTCAGTGTGCAAATTATTTTACGTCAAAATGAAATGTATTTGAAACCTAACAAAATGAATAAATAATTTCTATTTCCTGCTATTCTCTTGGTAGAGAGGAACAAACTGTAGTCTAAGACACAAAGCAAATCTGGCTTCTGCCTAATTCATGGACATTCAGATCTGATAAGCACTAGGGACTCTCCATGAAAATCACAATGCAGGTCCAATGCATGTGCAATCCTACTGCTCCAGCAAACCTATCTGCAATTGTATCGAGAGCCATAGATGAGAAGAGAGAAAAAAATGACAAAATAATGTAGTTTTAAAAAATATTTGTTAAAGCCAGGCGGTGGTGGCGCACGCCTTTAATCCCAGCACTGGGGAGGCAGAGGCAGACGGATCTCTGTGAGTTCGAGGCCAGCCTGGTCTACAAGAGCTAGTTCCAGGAAAGCTACCGAGAAACCCTGTCTCAAAAAACAAAACAAAAAAGTATCTATATACATTATAATTATATATATGTATAATTTGTTAAACCTGTAATCATTTTTCATTTGTTACCTAACAGATTTATTTCTGTGTTTCCTGTGTGACATTAAATGTATCATTTAATTTCTACAAGCCAAGCCTTTTCATGTCTGATGGGGCTGTACACAGGCTGGTATGAGGATTACAGTCTTCTTACTACTCATTACTCTCAAACTAGCTTGCTCTATTTATACATTTTCTAAAAATATTTTAGTTCTATATTTGCCATAGTTCTCCAGTTAGTCCAACTTGGCACCAATGTGAGATCCCTGAGAGGAAGAACATCCCCATGCATTCACAGAACCTGACACATCAATAATCACCATCTGTTGACACAATGAAATGAGCCAAAGTGGAGGTAACACTGAGCTTGGTGTCTAAGCACATACCCATTATTACTACTATTAAATGGCTTGGAGGCTAATGGTGTCTAAGTACATACCCATTATTACTACTATTAAATGGCTTGGAGGCTAATAAATACAATCTCCTTTACTTAAACCTTGTAAGGTTTCCAGTAGAGAAAATGGGACACTACAAAACTAAACTAACCTAACCTAGCCTGTAGAACAAGAGTAAGGAAAAGAATCAACTCAGTACAGAAACAAACATTACCTGACTTCTCAAAACAACAGAGGTCAGAACAGTCTTTCCCATAGACGCTGTGATTACTGAACACCTATAAGAAGTTTCCACACAACTGCTACTTTCAGAGTGGATAGTTAAGTACATTTCATGGACAATAGCATGGCTCTGAAGTCTGGTTATCTTAGTTTACATTTCATTTCCAATAATTAAAAGATTTTTAGTCACAATTTCCTCAGGTACAAGCTCTGAGAAGTGATTACAGGTAACCTTCAATCTGGATCCAGAACCAGAACCAGAGGGAAACTGCCAAATCCAACAAAAAAAGCACGAAACACACGAGGAAACAAATCAATAAAGATTTCACATACAACAACTTTCTTACTTTAAAACTGACAAAACTAAGACAAAGGAAGAAACACCTTGTCTAGAGCCACAGGAAGCAGATGAGCTGGACTCTCAGGTCTCCACACTGTCCTCCAAATAAACTAAGACAAAAGGAAGAAACACCTTGTCTAGAGCACAGGAAGAAACACCTTGTCTAGAGCACAGGAAGCAGATGAGCTGGACTCTCAGGTCTCCACACTGTCCTCCAAATAAACTAAGACAAAAGGAAGTTAGACACCTTGTCTAGAACCACAGGAAGCAGGTGAGCTGGACTCTCAGGTCTCCACACTGTCCTCGAAATAATATTAGGCTCTCTATTCTTGAAACCATCAAAGCTGGCAATAAAGCCCAGAACCCCTCAGGAAGACGTAAGAGAACCTGTCCCTACTGTAGGGAAGGAAGGGTAGCAGGACGCAGAGTACCTTTCAGCAAGGCTCAAGATAGAGAGCGAAGGTTTGTGACTGAAATGATAATGGAGAGACAGAGCAGGAGAATGAAGCAAGAAGGAAGAAGGGTCTCACTCCCTCCCTTCCTCCCTCCCTCCCTCTCTGGCTTACCTACGGCTACTCCCAGAAAGAGAACATAGGGGCACTTTAAAAGAATTCCATCACAAATACTGATATACTGCACCTGTGAAAATCCTAAGTCCTATTCTTAATTCTGTGTTGTTGTTGATGAGAATATTAAATTATACAGATACCACGCATTGTGGAGCTCAAAAGTGGAAATAACAGTGCTTTATACATAGTCTTGCATTTAGACAACACAGGGTATGTACAACAGGAGTACTTAAATATTGTGGCTTCAAGCAAGTAAGTGAAACTGTACTGAAAACCATTTTCACATAAGACACTTAATAAACAGAAATTCCAGCCTGATGAGTCAGACTTCATATGTTTGATAATCAAGACTTCCACTTTAATTTAGGGGAAAAGGCTTATATTTGTTTCACTAGGCACCAAACATGAGGAAAACATAGTCACTATCTACTTTTACCCATAATTTAAAAGGATGAAACATATATTTTCAATGAACTAGAATGACCTATGTGGCCTCACTACATTACTGGCATAACTGTGGCTGTTTTCTTACACTGTAGAAGGCCAGCCTCATACTGTTTAGAGGTAGTGTAGGATAAAAAAAAAAACCCTAAGACAGAAGCTGGTACCAGGAGTGGAGTACTGTTGTGATAGGCCTGACTATGCTTTGTTTGGAGTAATAAGAACTTTGGGAGTTTGGGTTAGGAAAGCAGTGGGATGCTTTAAGTGCTGCTTAATGGGCCATGCTAGTAGGATCCCGGAAGATTTGATGAACTGTGGGGAACAAGAGATTTCAGGAGAAGAATGTTAGTATGTTGGCCTAGAGACTGATCTTGTGATATTTTGGTGAAGAAAGTGGCTGCTTTTTGTCCTTGTCCAAAGAGTCTGCTGAGGCCAAAGTGAAGAGTTTTGGATTAATTCCACTGCCAGAAGAAATTTTATTTATTTATCCATCTGTTTGTTTGGTTGGTTTTCTGACACAGGGTTTGTGTGTAGCTTTGGACCCTGTCCTGGAACTCGCTCTGTAGACTAAGCTGGCCTTGAACTCACAGAAATCTGTCTGCCTCTGCCTCTAATGCTGGGATTAAAGGTGTGGGCCACTACTGTACCACTACCCGGTGGCAGAAGAAATCTTAAAACAGTCTAGTATAGACTCTGTTACGTAGATGTTAGTGGTTACTCTAATAAAGATTTGTAATGAGCCGGGCGGTGGTGGCGCACGCCTTTAATCCCAGCACTCGGGAGGCAGAGGCAGGCGGATCTCTGTGAGTTCGAGGCCAGCCTGGTCTACAAGAGCTAGTTCCAGGACAGGCTCTAAAAAAGCTGCAGAGAAACCCTGTCTCGAAAAACCAAAAAAAAGAAAAAAGATTTGTAATGAAAAAACACAAACTGAGCAGTGTAAACTACACAATGTAAATTTTGAGGAGAAAAAGAGCACCAGGAAGTAGAATAGAGTTAAATCCTGTGTTCAAAGATATAAACAGATTAAGAAATAGAATAAAGAGCGTGGTGACCTCAGAGCAAGATCCCACCCAGCTGAATTTCCAACTTGTGAAAAGGAACTAAAGAAAAATTTAGAGCTGGATGGGTGGGTGGGGCACACCTTTAATCCCAGCACTGGGAAGACAGAGGCTGGAGGATCTCGGAATTTGAGGCCAGCCTGGTCTACAGAGCAAATTCAAGGACATCCAAGCTTAGGCAGTGAAGGAAAACAGAAAGCTGAAGATGTAATTAAGCAAGGGAACCACCTTCCAGCCTCAGCAAGCAGCCAAATTTGGCAGCTTTTGGTCACATGGTCCTGGATTTAGAGTTGAGGACGGAAGAAAGGAATGATGGAATAAAGCTGCTGAGCCCAGGCATAAGTCAGGGGTGTGAGGCCTAGAAAGGCCATTGCATGAAGTTATGAAGCCTGGATTACCTTGGAGTAATTACCCCAAGATGTTAGAGATGACAGAGACTTTGAGTACCTGCTGATGAGAGCTGATAACAAGGAGCGGAACCAGTCAAAGAGAAAGAAGTGTGTTGCAGTTAACAAAATTGAAAAAAAAAGTTGGAGATCTGAAGAACATTTCAAAATCAAACATGAAGATGCAGAATGGAGTTTGCCTAGTTGGTTTTGGTCTTGCTGTGGTCCAGTATTTAGTCACTGTGCTCCCTTCCCTAATTTTGGAATTGTAATATCCAGTGCCATTATATGTGAACTTTTAAAAAAATTATTTTACAGGGGCTTACAGTTAAGAGACTGCATGAACCTCAGAAGAAACTTTGAACTTTTAAACATCACTGAGACTGTGATAGACTATGGAGACTTTTGATGTTGGACTAAATGCATTTTACATTATGATACTGTTATAAGCTTATGGGGTCAGGGAATGGAATGTGGTAGTTAGAATGTAACTGGCCCCATAATCTCAGAGGGGGTGGCACTATCAAGAAGTGTGGCTTTGTTGGAGCAGGTACGTCACAGTAAGTGAAACACTTGTTTGAGAAGTGTGCCACTATGGGGGTGGGCTTTGAGGTTTCCTATGCTCAGGATACCATCCAGTGTCTCAGTCAACTTTCTTTGGCCTGCAAGATGCAAGACTCTCTGCTCCAGCACCATGTATGCCTACATGCTGCCATGTTCCCCACCATGATGATAATAGACTAAACTTCTGAAACTGTAAGCAAGCCAACCTCAATTAAATATTTTCTTTATAAAAGTTGCTGTGGTTGTGGTGCCTCTCCATATCAATAAAAACCCTAACTAAGACAGGTGGCTTACATGTAGAATCACTATAAACAGTATAGTGCAATCTAACAGAAACGTCTTTACTCCAACAATTCTGGAACATTATTTTTCATATTTAAGATAGCAATGTTTTAATAATGAAGGCAGCCGAGGAACAGTCCTAACTGGATTGGGACTGCCTATTGAGAGTGAACAGCAAACCAGGAATTTCAAGATAGGTGTTGAGAGCTTGGGAGAAAATCCTGGAGACTAATGTGAAATGCTTTTCTAACCCTGAGAACTGAATGCTTTGAAGGCTGACTGTGCAGTCAAATGAGGTCAGCAAAAGATGTCAAAGGTAAGATGATTTTACATAAGTATGATGCTGGTGTGTGGGCTGCTGTCTGGTTTTAAGAAATGCTCCATGACCAATGTTCCTGTGAGGCACAGAGAACTATATTGGTCAGAGTGATTCACAAGAGTGAAGACTAAATATGAAAATGTGTCAGAAGCACTGTGTTTTATTTTGCTCCCCTTTCCCTTTCTGCATGCACTCACAAGTGAAATATGATCACTCCAACAGAGCTGACAAAGTATGAAATTTTTATTCCCAAATAGAAAATGAATTCTAAGTGATAAAGTATTATTGACACTATTTCATTGGTAGCCCTTTATCTTAAAGGTTCATTTGACAACTGATTGGGCTTTGTATATACAATATTTTCTTTATTCTCCTAACAACAAAATTGTGATTGATTTGCTTATTTAAGTATAAACTCCCTTTGTATTTTACTTACTTGCTTCAAAATGGTTATGTAGTTGGAACTCACATTTGCTGGTGAAACGAGCAACACAGAGACAATGAAAACATGGCATTTTCTCCAACAGTTTAGCTCTGTCCACTCTGAATTTAAATGGGAGAAAGGGCAACAGACATAACAGAAGTGAGACTTAAAACTGTGGTTACTGAACCAGACGTTATGGCGCACACCTGTGATTACAGCACTGGGGCGGCTGAGGCAGGAGGATCAATAGTAAACAACAAAGTTCTATTAAACTGTTACACCTTAAATAGTGAGTCTGCACTTACAGAATCTGATCTTCTCCTCAAAACTGAGTAAAACTAGTTTTATACAATTTAAGAAAACAAAGTGAAGATCGCTCTAATTATTGCTAATTAGTGAAGCCAAGAAAGGAATCCTATTTTGCTTTTTGAAATCTATCTTCTTTCTTCTACAAGATTAGTACTGAACTAATGGTGCTGAAATAGAGTTGAGAACCAAGTTTGTGGGCAAGTTGAGCTGTGAGTGACACCCGAAAGATAGGAAGAGAGAGAGAGATACTGCTTAATGCATATGAAAATTTTATGGTCAAGGTCGGGAGTCCACTCATTTGTTTTTTGTTTTTCATGACAGGGTTTCTCTGTGTAACAGCCCTGACTGTCCTGGAACTAGCTCTTATAGACCAGGCTGGCCTCGAACACAGAGATCTGGCTGTTTCTGCCTCCTTAGTGCTGGGATTAAAGGTAGGCACCACCACTGCCTATGGTCAAGGTTGGAAGTTGCTTTGGATTCCAATTCAGTTGTTTAAAAGTAACAAGAGCAAAGAACAGCAGTTGATACTCAAACCGCATTGTCTACAAATAAAGTATTAATTGGTGCACAAATCCATGCACTGAATGGTTTCTTTCACCCTACATCAGAGGAGCTCAAGGTCTGTGAGAGACATTCTGAGGCCCTTCATGGAAAAATTGCTGACCCCACAAGGCAGCAGGCAGCAGGACAGAATAGGAAGCTGCACTGATCAGCAAAACCTTTGGATTCATTTGATATGAATGTTATGCATTCACCAAATTTATAAAAGTATTTATTTAACTTGCTACTATGGAAGGAAAGAAAACCCTTTGCACTCCAGGAGTTTGAATTTTACAAGCGTTAACAATCAACTTGCATTAATTTACCACACACAAGGTTGACACAGTAACAATGAAAAAGAACAAAATCAACTACTAACACAAATTAGCAAGTGAGTGGAAATGACAACCATGTTATAGGTGCTCAAGTGGAGGGAGAGAAAAACAACGTGCTGGAGTAGTCTCAAGGAGCTTCACAAGAGGAGGACTTCATAAAGTGAAGGAAAAGAGACCACAAGCAAAATAAAGGTAGCAGTTGGCACATGCAAACACCTTCAGTGGACTGGTCGTGTAGCTCAGAGGAAAGGAACTTAATTGGAATGCATGCAGCATGACTTCAATACTCACCATCAACCAATAAATAAAGTGCTAATGCCATTGCCTGAGATAATCATGAAGAGCTTCTGATGCTTCCATTTAAAAGTGAACAGCTTGATCTAGTCGCTAAACTTGGCAGAGTCACCAGTGTGTAGGTGGCACCTCCTTACAAAATAGTTTTCAGTCAGAGAACAAGAGATGAACAAGGTAAGGACAGAAAAAAGTGATCCTATACTATATCCTAGTGCAGAGATAACTAATAGTACTATAAAGTGAAGCCGGTGCAGAGATAACTAATAGTACTATAAAGTGAAGCTAGTGTAGAGGTAACTGCTAATAGATAAGTACTATCCTGTATGGACTTGCTTTTGGGTTAGGGGAATTAAAGAAGAAAAGATACTCGGCAGGCAGATCTCTAAGATTGAGGTGAGGCCAGACTGATTTTACAGAGCCAGTTCTAGAACACCCAAGGCTACACAGAGAAACTCTATCTCAAAATAAATAAATATTAATTTAAAAAAAGATAATCAGGAGTGGATTCTTATACTAAAGAGACCGAACAGTAACAAGCATGAGCTTATACTTATAGATCTTAGAGAGTGTTTTATAGACACTCCTACTGTACCTACAATCTGGTGAACTAAAGTACAAATTCTATTACTCCATGAAGTTTAACAAACTTTCAAAGAAAGAAAAGAAAATTCAGCTCTGGTTACACCATCTTCAAGGTACCAGTGGGGAAGGAAGATTATTCTTAGGACGAGGTCTCTCTATCAATGCCCATCACTTAAATTATCAGAGAGGGCTGGTGATGGCTCACCGGGGAAAGTACCTTCTCCTCAGTCTGCTGACCTGAGCTCTTTCCCAGGACCCACAGTATGGAAGGGGAGTCTTGTAAGTGGTTCTCTAACCTTCCACATGTGTATGCATATATAAACTAAATAAATAAATAAGAAGTTATTTTTAAAAGGTATCATAGCAAACTCTGAAAAAAAATCTACCCTAAAGAAGTTCTTGAGGAAGAAGTAGATTAGTAATGGTTATGTCAGATAATGGGTAAGTGTTATATCTACAATAGCCAAACAGCCACAATGTGTGGTTCCTACCAGGAGATAACCAAATGAAGAAAATTATACAGTCAACCAAGGCAAGAGGGGAGGGAGAAAACTTCTATCCTGAGAGAATAAAAAGGAAACATAAGTTTCAAATTTTAAGCTAATGTCTCAAATATAAATAGGCTTAATAGACTTGAAGATCTGTTGGAGTTACTGATGAGGCACGAACTTCACAAACTTGACAAGGAATTTTGCAGCAGAGGCTAACACTGAAGTTTAATTGCAGTCAGCCACTTCAATCAAGGCAGTGTTGCTTTTCAGATGCCCTCATTAGCAGTACTTGAAAGAGAACAGAAAAAAGCAACCAGATGGCTGACTGGGAGTTGTAGTAGGGTTGGAGTGCCCATTACTAGTGAAAAGGACATGCTCTTACAGTAGATGTTGCAATCTGAAAACTATACACAATCTGAATCACACCATTAAAAATTATCTAACTCAAATCTTGCATTAAGGAGGAAACCAAGTAGCTTCTGTTATGTAGCCATCAAGATTTTAAATTCTGCAATAATCGTATTTCCATTTTAAGGACGGCTCAGAGACGCTTCTTTTGGTAACACTGGAGATTGAATTTGGATTTATACTCAAGTATACCTGGTGCCAAAACATTCCTTCTATGATACCATGATAGTTGAGATTCAGCCAGAGGGGGGAGAAAAAAAAACTGACCAGAGCTACATGGCTATCTAATGGCAGATTTCTACTGATACCCCTAAAGGGCAATGGTTGAGGATATATACAGGTACATGTCGTAAAAAGACTTGACAGGAAGCAACAACACTTTTTCTGGTGGGGTTTGAAATGGCTGGAATTTCCTACACAGGTTCTTAGTCAATCTTCAAAATATTTTGGTGGCATGTGCTAGAGACAGTAGTCAACACTGCATTTGGAACATCCAAGTGTGGCACCTAACCTTTAAACGGCTCTATTAATGAACAACTTCTTGGGACTGAAAGTAGATCAGCAGGTAAATGGCTGCCACCAAGCCTGAAAACCTGCATTTGATCCTAGACTCACACGGTGGAAGGAACGAACCACTCTTGAAAGCTGACCTCTGACCTCCACGTGTACACTGTGGAACACCCAGAACTAAAGTACTATTAAAAAGTTACTTTTGGGGGCTGAGAGATTGCTCAGCTGTTAAGAGCACTGCCTGCTCTTCCAGGACCCAAGTTCAATTCCCAGCATCCACATGGCTGTAACAGTAACTCCAATTCTAGGGACTCCAACACCCTTATACAGATATACATGCAGTCAAAACACCAATTCATATAAAATAAAATTAAATTAAAAAAGAAAGAAAAAGTACAAAAAAGTTTCTCTTCTAAAAGAAACTATTTCATAGGATGAAAAGCTTTTTCTTTGGCCATTCCTCCCAAATCTGCCCTCAAGATATCACTATCATTATCAAGTTAAAACTACCACTCAAGTTAGGGAGAGCTCACTAGGTTTAAAAATAAAAGCTAATTACTCTTTTGGAGATATTAAAAGTAGGTTTGCTGACAGTAGGCAACAACAGATCTTTGGTCAGAAGATCACAGGTGAATTTTAAGTGCCTTAAATGTGGTATAAGAGGATGGTAACAGGAATCACTTCCTTTACCCATGGTGCAAAGAAGAGAAGAGGGAATTTGTAATTTAAAAGAAAAAAATTCAAGCTGGGTGGTGGTGGTACATACCTTTAATCCCAGCACTCAAGAGGCAGAGGCAGGTGGATCTCTTTGAGTGAGTTCAAGGCCAGCCTGGTTTACAGAGTAAGTTCCAGGACCCTGAGGCCCCCCCCACACACACAAAATTCAGGCTCTTATAACTTTGGGACTTGGGGTAGGAGTCATGATTGCCACATAGACAAGTCTAATTGCACAGCTCTTTAGCAATGCAGCAGAATTGGTCTGAACAAGTCATAATAATCGAATTCCTATGCCAATGATTTGTAAAAATAAAGATGGAACAAGCAGAACTGCACCAACCATTACAGCCACACTGTTAACAAGCAGAGAGGGAAAGCTGCCGTTTTAAGGATAGCAAAAGAAAAGATTCACAGTTTGGGGACATAACAAGGGCATTGCTCTGGACCGTTCTACAAATAATAAAATCCACATCAGGTGTAGTAGCACACACCTACAATCCTAATATTTAGGGTGCTGAAGGTTAGTCTAAACTACATAGGTAAGATCAGGTCTCAGGATCAAAAGTTTATTTTTTAAGAGTTAAATAAGAAGAGCCAGGTAAATTTGAATGAGGGAAAAGCTACCTTTTCCATCTATTAAAATAGATTACTAAATCTCTCATTAAAAATATAGCAATGACACAAATAAGCCAACAGAAAAGGGGAAAAACCTCATTAAAAACACAAGTCTATATGGAAATGTGTCACATAATAAAGATGTCATTGTAATCAATGAGGAAAGGATTTTTTAACTAGTGTGAAATTTACACAATGGGGAAAAAGACTGAAGAAACAGTATTACAAAAACTAGGCAAGCTGTAGACAGCCAAAACTAGACCTGTTCCTCACTTAACACAACACAGTAAATTTAACACAGATGTAAAACAAGCCCAAGGCAATAGGAAAAGAACATACAGGAATTCTTTACATATAAGAGAAAGGGCCTTTTATGTGACTTTTAATGCAAAAGCAAGACATTCCAAATAGATATGTCAAAATAATTTTAAAACAACCTTTTCACATGGGAAAAAGACATGCAAAATAAAAGGGCAAATGGGAAAATATTTCTGATACCAATAACGAGAAAATACCCCTAACACATGAAAAGCTTTAAAGAACTATTAGCAAAGTGCTTGGCAATTTCTTCAAAAGTTCAACCTAATTTACATATGACCTTACAATCCCACTCTTAGGTATCTACACAGGATACATGTAAACACATCTCTACACAAAGATCTCTATGTAGATATTTGTGACACCATTATTCCTAAAAGTAATAAAACAACCCAGTAATAAAAGTAATAAATCAACTGATTGAAAGAGAGGCATAAATCCACACAGAAGAATAAACTGAGTCATTGAAAGAAATGAAGTATTTATACATGGATGTATCTTGAAAACATCGTGCTAAGTGAAAGAACCTAGTTACCAAAGATCACAATGTCCAGAATGGGTAAATTCATAGAAACAAAAGTAGATTAGTAGTTGCCAGGAGTTGAAAGAATGACAGCTCTAGGTAGTTTCTTTGTGCACAATGAAAACGGCTTAGAATTAATGGTGATCATTGTCCAGCTTGGTCGACAGAATAAAACCAATTAATTTCATTTCTTTATTCATTGTGGTACTGGGGATCAAACCCTGGGTCTCCAGTGTACTGAACACATAGTCTACCAGCAACCTCTATCACTAGCCCGAACTGTACACATTAAAAGTATGAATTCTGTATTATTAAAACATAATTTCTGCTGGGCACTGGTTGCACATACTTTTAATCCCATGACTCAGGAGGCAAAGGCAGGTGGATCTGAGTTTGAGGAAAACCTGATTCCAGGACAGCCAGGGTACACAGAGAAACCCTGTCTCAAAAAACAACCATATATATAAAATCTAACTTAATATAACTTATATTAAAATAAACTATATATGTATATAATCTATTTTATTTAATATGACATTATGATTTAATTTAGAAAGTAACAAACCAGAAACAAGAGGGATTTAGTTTTTTAGTAACTCAACCTGTGACTTCCAGCAAGTTACTTCATAGTACTCTCTCTCCTTCTGGCTGGATTAAAACCTTTCTAAGACACCTGGTATCCAGAGCATTTTCAAAGTTGGATGAGAGACTACCAGAAATGAATGAACACATAGCTCGAGAGGAAAGTATCTCACATAGTCATAGCCTCAGTTACCAAAGGTAAGAGCATACCTAAAGACCAGAAGTTGGTGACTGGCCTGAACCCGTGAGACCCTACTGCAGAAAAACAAGAAAGCCAATAATGTAAAAACATTTATTTCACAAAGTTAAAGGCCCTTTCCACAGTTTGCAAAGTGTCACATCTACAAGCTATCAGGAGCTTATAGGTCAGGGACTCGGCATGTTTCCTCAGGTTCTATCCCATTCTCGCAGCAGTCTAAAGTCAGCAGAAGTACTTTCAATTTTAGACAAGAAAGCAGAATCTAAGAAGACAAATAGCACTGGGTGGTGGTGGTGCACGCCTTTAATCCCAGCACTTGGGAGGCAGAGGCAGGAGATCTCTGTGGTTTTAGACTAGTCTGGTCTACAGAGCAAGTTCCACGGCTGGCTCCATAGTTACTGGGAAACCCCGTCTTGAAAAACAGAACAAAACAAACAAACAAAAACAAGTGGCTTGACTGATGTACAGGCTAAATGCTCAACCTGGGCTGTGACTTTGTCTTATTCTGAACACCACACTCTTTGATCTAAGAAGATCAATGAACTAAAAAATCTGGAGTTCTGGGTTTAAATACTGTTTCTACCACTGATTCTGTGGTATTATGTAAGTGAATGGACATTTGTTAAAGGAAAATGTTACCTGAGCATGTGATGTGTGACTGAAATCTCACTGCTTTGTCAGGAGAATTAGGGGTTTATAACACACTGTATCAGAAAGAAAGAGTGGGCATGGAGGAAAAAAGCAAATTAAGCCTGCACCTTGCCCTAGTTTAATTCACTGAACAGAAAAAAGCACTGATTGCTATATACTTTTAAATCGTTATAGAAACATAAGATACTTTAAAAAAAAATGTACTGGGGCTGGAGAGATGGCTTAGCAGGTAAGAGCACTTCTTGCTCTTGCGACAGACCGGAGTTCAGACCCCAGCATCCACACTGGGTAGCCTACAACCACTTGTAACTCGAGCTCTAGGGGATCTGAAGCCCTCTTGTGCCACCACCGGGTCTTGCATTCATCACATCCACTTAATATTTTAAAAGCAGAACCATTGATAAACCATAAACAAGTTGAATAATGAATAGCTTTGCTACCTATAGTTTTTCTGATGGAAATGGTGTGCACTCCAGCAGTTTTATCAAAGTATAACAGGGTTGCAAGGCAAGTAAGGACCCAATCCAATTTAATGAGAGTAGCTTCAAAAGCTGTAATAAATTCAAACTACATGACTGTGTTACCCAAGAGCATCTATTTAGGAAGTATACCACCAGGATTTCAGTCCTCACCCAAGAGCAACACTGCTGTACTTGAAAAACGAATGGATCCTAACAGCTGAAGCTAGTTCTACCACATGCTAGTGGGGTGACTTTTGATCTGATACAAATTCTCTTAGCCATAAGTGGGGGAGGGTCTATTTTGTAGGGTTATAAATAGATTAAACCAAATAACATAAAAAAGTTGCGATGACAATGCAAAACATTTTTTAAATTAACTGTTATTACTATAATATCCATTAATATACTGGAACTTCCAAGTACAATTTTAAAAACCAAATGATGGAAACTCAAGAAAGTTCATAAACTTGTAATTCACAAAAGCAGAACAAATGGTACATAAAGTTTAGTGAAAATGAGGCAAGAGAGTTATGGTAAACACTTCTAATCCCAGAACTAGGGAGCTAAAGAAAGAGGACTGCCTAGAATTTGAGCCAGCCTGAGACCCTGTTGCAAAAAACAAAAACAAACAAAAACCAGTTAGGTGTGGGGGTCAATGTTTACAATCCTAGCACTTGGGGTGGTGGCAAATGCAGGAGGATCCTTCAAGTTCAAGATCAGCCTGGTCTACAAATAGTGCGTTCCAGGCCAGCCAGGACTACCCAGTAAGACCCTGTGTCCGTCAAACCAAGGCAGAGAGAAGTGCTAAGTAAAAAGCAAGTAGAAGGAAAAATAAAAAAGGATGCTTTGAAACGGACAGAAATGAGTTTTGCCAAATGAGGACTAATAAAGAGGAATCCTAGAGTGACAACATACACAAATTAAGCACAAGCTGGGTGATAACCATGAATCAAATCAATAGGTCTCTGTCTAGACACCTAATCGTACGACCTAGAGTCCTATCAATTAACTTTTAAGTGCACCTTATTTAGTAACAGGAATAGTTGAATCTTGGTTTCCACATTTACTTTAAATAAAATACTTCCTCTGCCTTTGAGTCTACTTTACAGCAGAAATACAGATTTCCAGAACTCTCAGGTCCCTTATCCACAAGACACAGTGGTGAAATGGAGCAGTTTCTAAGTTTTCTTTCAGCTTTATGATTCTAAGATAAAGAGTCTCCTTTACTATTAAAATGTTATGTACCGACAAGGAAGCAGAAAAAGAAAATAGTACTTGAGGACCACATACAATTCATCAACATCTGTTCTTTTCTTCCTAACACTATGACCACAAAGCATTGTTCTGCAGGGGTTTGGTGGCATACACCTGTAATCTTAGTACATAGGTGGTCGAGGAAGGAGGATCAATTCCAGGCCAACCTGGGCTATGAGCAAAACCATCGAGAGAGAGAGAGAGAGAGAAAGAGAGAGAGAATATGAATGAGAATCTTTCTAAAGCATTATGTTTTCTGGAATAAGCAATGACCTAAATCAATAAAACCAAAGCATCG
This sequence comes from Arvicola amphibius, assembly GCF_903992535.2. NCBI lineage: Eukaryota > Metazoa > Chordata > Mammalia > Rodentia > Cricetidae > Arvicola > Arvicola amphibius. Next base: position 166,551,058 of record NC_052058.2, read on the forward strand.
ATTTAAAAAGGATAAAGTGGCCAGGCGGTGGTGGCACACACCTTTAATCCTAGCACTTGGGAGGCAGAGGCAGGTGGATCTCTTTGAGTTTGAGGCCAGCGTGGTCTATAAGAGCTAGTTCCAAGACAGGCTCCAAAGCTACAAAAAAAAACCTCTGTCTCGAAAAAAAAAAAAAAAAGAAAAGAAAAGAAAAGAAGAAAAGGGATAAAATCCTTTAATGAACAGATTTTTCTCTTGGTATTGTCCACCAATTCTTAATTTTCAGAAAATTTATTTTGATAAAGCAAGGAGCTGAGGTCTACTTACACTTACCTGAAGCACATAAAACTGTGTTTATAAACTAGCATTTAGATATATTTGTACAGATGAAGACCAGTATACTAAAAGATGGAATTGTAGTTAGGAAAACAGACATTAAGCCAGGTGTGGCAGGACAATCATGAATTAAAAGTTAGGCTTGGCTATACATTGAGACCATGCCAAAAAAAAACCCACCAAGAATAATTTATTACATTAATTTTATATTAATTTTAAGGATAATTCCCAAAATAATGGTGTAGGTCAGCTTCCAAATTCCTTTATTCATGTTAAAAGCTCAATCTTTGTCTTTTCATGACCAACCTTTACTTTACCTTGTAACAAGCCTTTCATTTCCCCTTCTAGTGTGCTTCCCTTATTCTATCTTCAGTCAAAAGTGTTTTCTTTTTTTATTATAGGTCTCTTGATTCTGACTTTCCCAACCATTTTCTCTCTCTCTCTCTCTCTCTCTCTCTCTCTCTCTCTCTCTCTCTCTCTCACACACACACACACACACACACTTTGCAGAATTCTCTTTCCATTCTGAAACAAAAAAACCAAACCAAAACAAAACAAAACAAAAAAAAAACAACCTTCACAGTACCTCTACCCCTGTTATCTTTTGAGCAGTTTTTGAACACACTATTTCTTTGGAACTGAATGTATCTCTTTGGTAATCCTTTCCCCAGGAAAATCTACCAGTTTGTCACTTGAATTAAGTACAACACATACCTCTTTTCCTTTTATAATCAGTAATCCTGTAAATGACCCAATGGCTATTCAATTCTCTCTACTTTCTAGCAACTCTCTTTAGTATGTTCAACTATCATGCTTTCTCCAGCAGCCAAGTTTCCTGTAACTTGGCACAGGCCTGCCAAGGACCTAAATTTCCAAAGCTTCTCTCATGAACTCAGCTGTTAAGACGGGAGTGTAGCTCAGTGATGTGGCATCTGTCTAGTTGTGGGTTCCATCCTCAAAACCACAAACAGGAATAAATGTTTTTTAAAATCTCTCTCACACGCTACTCCCTTTTCCAACAAACTGCCCCCCAATAATATTCTTAAGTGGCTACACCCAGCGCTTCCCTCATAGTTTCCCTCAGGTTCCATTTGCTTAGAAAAAAACAAACAAGTGCCCAAATCTTTCTCTTGAAGCTTCCCAGATTCTACCTCCCCAGTGCTTCCATTTAACAACCCTAATCCTAGTTACTCCCTTTCTCAGTCTCTTGATATCAATGGTCACTGTTCCAAATTCAGATGCCCTTTTCATCATACCCCACCTATTTCGCTAGCTTCTTGGCTCACTCCCTTTAACAGTCTCCTTTTCTAACTCTCTTTAGGCCTATTCCCCAAGCTCCCTAGTTCACCCCCCTCATTCTCTGAATCCGACTCTCACACTTCTGGGAACTTTTTCTAGAACCTTCCACCCCTTCGTTTCTACCTCAGACATTTTCTATACCCCTCAGGTGAAAGTCTTCTTACTCCTGGACAACTTACTTGACCCACCAGTTCCCCTCAACTTTTCTCTCAGTCGTTCCCTATTCTCCTCAACTACGGTAGATTTCACTCTATCTCCAATCTCATCACTTCTGGAGTTGCTGCCCGTTATCTCTTAAATTATCCTTTCATCTTTCTCAACCTTGTCCTTATACCTCTCTCTCTCTGCAACAATGTTATCCGTCCTCCAATGTCTATTCCCTTAGCGCCTCACCTAGTCCCCAAATCTACCTTCTACTCCATCTAAGCATCTCCAGGCCAACGCCAGCATTTCCTCCAATTCACAGCGTCCCTTCCCACGGTACTCCGAACGCCGAGACACCATTCTCCAATGGCCTGGGCCTGGTCTCCTGAGAGAGAGGTACAAGTCACGTACCCCATCCGCATCTTGGCTCCGCTCTGACTGCCCCCGCTGCCGGGCAGAGGAGGGCGAGAGGGTAGGCGGCCGAGGTGCATGCTTTTTTCGAGGGCCGACATCAAGGGGAGACCACACGTCGACAACAGTGTCCGAAGCTCTCTGTCCCACGATACGTGCAGCACAACCGGTCACAGCTCACTCCTCTAACGACGCCTAGTCGCCTTTGGACAGCACCCAGACGCCGGCAGCGCCGCCTACCGCCCACTGGATCGGTAAACCCCGCCCCCTCGCCTCGGCGCTTCCACCGGAAGTGCGCAACAGCCTTCGCACAAAGGAAACTGGGTAACGGAGTCTGCGGTTCCCTTAGAGTCCTATCAGAGAACTCGACAACCCTCGCCGGAAAAAGGAGTCCTCCTGAAGGCAATGCATGCTGGACAATGAAGTCCTCAAATTGTGCATCTCTTTACGCTTGCGCAGCTGCCGGCGCCCCGGCGCACCCTCGCAAAGGTAGGGAAGCAAAGCATTCTGGGTGTTGTAGTCTACTCGCTGGAAAGCAGCATATTGGCGCTTTCCCTTGGCACCGCTTTCCGGGAACTGTTGGAGAAAGAGTTGCTTCTTCCTGCGTCCCAGGCTTCCCAGCGGCGCCCGTTGCCGGGGAACGCAGGCGCCCTGGGAAGTCATGGCGGGAGCTTACAGTTTAGGAGCTGGCACCTGCGTTGAGTTGGTCTCGAAGGGCCCGGACTCAGCATGAAACAACGGAAAGGCCAAGGACCTGGGGGCGGCCGTGGTCGCAAGAAGAGAGGTAACTTTATCTGTCCAAGGTTGAGGAAAGCATAAAAGGGCGAAAGGACTTCTGAGACCTACATCCGCACCGGATAAACAAAACAAAAGAGGACGGAACGGAATATTCAGGGGACTAGAAAGTTAAAAGAGAGAATTTTTTTTTTTTTGAAGAATGGAAAGGAAATAGTGCTCGTGGGTTCATAAATGAGTCAAGGATAGGAGAACAACAAAATTAAGTGTGTCTTTTATGGTAACGATAAATTATGTGTGGTAGTAGGATTTGGAGTAGGAGGAAAGGATGTACATATATCCCGAACGAAGAACCCGAAATGATGAAAGGGTAGTCCAGGACTTCGTTAAATCAGTGACCCACGCTGATCAGAAGAATAGGGATTGTTAGCCGGAGTGACCGCAGTTACTCTAGGAACTCAAAGCAGATCGTGAAACTGAAAATTAAATATGTGCTACCTTCAACGCGTCACATTGGGCGACCCTGACTTTTTGAAATTACAGTTGTCTCTTAGTGGGGATGGTGCTGTTAAGAACATTGATGGTATATTAGACATCAGGTTGGGGACTGAACTCAAGCCACAGTCTAGGAAGGAATCTGTGCAAGCTATCTAAAGATCAACAAGGCAATTTTGAGGTCATGCCTTTCCTGCCAGGAATGATGGAGGTTCTGAGAAGAAAGATGTCCAGTGCTGGTGTTCCCTGTGTCAAACCAGTCAAGCGTCAGGTGATGAGAACAAAGTCAAAGTAGAAATACAGAAGTATTGAATGACCTTGATGTGACATATGCGTATATATGTAATATGTACATTTATTACATGCAGCTGTATGCGTAAACTTACCTTTCAACAGATTATCCCTGTTTTCTTTTCTCCACTATCCACAGCACAAATTATTTGTTTTACTTGAAAGAACTGTTTTTATTGATTTCTGATCAGATAGATTTCAGTTTTTTTTTCTTATGACATATGATTTCTTCCCAAGGGAAAATGAGAGATGGAAAGGTGTATACATAAATGGTTTTATTGTTCTGAGACAGGATCTCCCTGTAGACCTCAAGCAGGTTCACATTGTACTTGAGGTCCTCCTGCCATAGCCTCTCAAGTATTTTTTTTTTAAAGTCTTCTCTAAATCTTTCAGAATAGGTGCTGACTGAAAGGAAAACCAGGGTTGTATTTATTTGTTTATTCACATTTTGATTCATCATCTCTTTGAAATCTTAGTAAAATTCAAAGTTAATAAAAGTTATGAGCCCAGAACTAAGAAATAGCAAATCTAAAGATATAGTCTCTGTCCTTAATTGTATGATCTTAACAGCAAAGACAATTTAAGATGGTTTTTGCTGAAATTCTAAGTTGTGTTGATACACACTAAATTGTGTGTCAAGGAAACTACTGTTTCACGCTCAATGACGGTTTTAAAATAAGAATGAGATAATATATCCTAACTGTGGAATTGCCAAGTATTTAACAAAACTTCCAACTACTGAGATTTAAAAACTCTGTCCACTTGAATAATCATGTTTGTGTTTTTCAAATAGTACTTTTCAATTAAAGCAAAGTTTGGACTGACAGCCTTACGTGGACTGTCCTTACTTAGAAAAACACGAATGCAACCTAAATCCTCTTAAGGTGTCCAGCTCATATAGGTGATCAGGTAAGCTGGTTTTTTAGTGACTTCTCAGTATTAGAACAGGTAGGAAAAGCCTTCTCTGTAGACACTAAGTAGTTTTACTTTTCATTCGAAGAGCATATTACGATGTGGTGGTGTACCCCAGCTCTCAGGATGCAGAGGTAGGTGGATCTCTGTGAGCTTGAGGCCAGCCTAGTCTATAGTTGTAGCTAGGACTATAGTGGTATTTTACTTATGTTTTAATAAATAAAGCTTGCCTAAAGATCAAAAGGCCAAAGCGAAGCCACAAGAGGTCAGTCAGGCCATGGTGGCACACACCTTTAATTCCAGTATTCAGGAGACAAAGGCAGACAGATCTCTGTAAGTTCAAGGCCATCCTGGGCTACACAAAATACCCATCCAGGTGGTAGTGGCCTAAACCTTTAATCCCAGTACTAGGGAGTCACACAACCTTAATCCCAGCACTACAGGGAATATAAAATGAAAGGAGAGAGAGGGGCTTAGTCTGTTTCGCCAAGCCTTGATAGGGTTAAGACTTCTCTAGTGGCTTGACTGCTTTGCTTTTCTGGTTGTTGGGTTGAACCCCAATATTCATCTCTGGGTTTTTCATATTCATGCTACACAGGACTATCTAATGAGATCCTGTCTCAAAAGAAAACAAAGAAAAAAAACCAATCCATTTTCCACAGTTAGTCTAGATTTTAACTCAGTTTTGTTGTGTTCTTCATAGGTTTGAGTGACATCTCACCATCAACAAGCCTGCCACCTCTGGTTGAAGGGCAGTTGCGCTGCTTTCTCAAACTTACTATTAATAAAGTCGTTTGGAAGATTGCGAAGCCTCCTACTTCTGTACTTGTCCGAGTAAGATGGTGGGGAGAAACGTCAGATGGAACCCTCTTTTGTCCCAGGGATGCATTGCAGACTGAACCAAAAGTTGTGAGAACAACTACCCGTTATGCTATCCGTTGTGGTCCAAAGCAGTTCACCTCATATCTAACAGGTAGGTATGCTTGTGTTTTGTCTTAACTGCAAACCTGGTATGAAACCCGTGTACTGTCAGCGGTCTTATTTCAGCAAAGACTGTCTTTAAAGTGTCTTACCTGCCACAATCATACAGTCAGGGACGGAGACTAATAGCTTTAGATTTTGCCACTACTTTTTAGTGCTGGGTTCATAATACTAACTTTGAATCTTAATCAGATTTCAGAAAGATGATAAATCTAAATGAAAATGATATTTATTTGTAACACTTAAATCCTCAAATGAGAAGGGTTAGCAGGTCAGTAAGAAAAAAAAAGGGTGTCCTTTAATACAGGAATCAACAGTCATACACTTATTTGTACATCCTGTGATTTAGCTATACTTCATCTGAACATTTAAGTTGGTGTTAGGAACTGTAGGAGTTGAGGAAAGTGCCTTCACATTTCTGGCCCTGTTTCCTTTGCTATGAAGTAAGATCAGACAGCTACCCTTTGACTGTCTGGGTGTTTTCATGAAGAAGCAACCTGGTTGAGTTGAAAGGACACAGATTTGAAGTCTAGACAGGTAAGTTTGAACTCTAGATTCAGATTTGGGATTGTTGTGTAATGCTAGGAGGTTTTTGTTTGAGTTTGGTTTGGTTTTTTTGGTTTTTCAAGATAAGATTTCTCTGTGTAGCCCTGGCTGAACTGGAACTCACTCTGTAGACCAGGCTGGCCTCCAACCCAGAGATCCTCTCCTTCTGCCTCCTGAGTGCTGGAATTGAAGGTGTGAACCACTACAGTCAGGCTAGGAGGTTTCTTAAGAACAGAGTCTCAGTTTTCTGTTGTGAGGAGAGCAATATGTTCTTATTAGGAATTATCAGGGAACTTAATTGAAAAAGTAAAGTGACCAGTTCAGTGCCTACTACATTGTAGGTGTAAGGTCTACACAAATATTTTCTGAGGAACTGGGGGACAAAGTTTTAAAATATTGTACCTACCTAGAACTGACACAAAGCATTAATGAGTGATGCCAAGCAGTAAGTGAGTAAATATGCAATTACTCATGCATGGAAAATTGTGACTATTCTAGGTTGTCATTAACGGACAATTGTGTAAATTACTAGGAAACCAGAATCCTACTTCTGCTTTTTACTCTTTCTGCTTTATATTGAACCTTTTCATCTTTCTGGACTTTAATTTTCCTAATAATAATTTGAAGGAGCCTAACACAAAATAATATGTTCATGCCCAAATTTCATTTTCTAGTTAGAAAAGAAATGGGAAAGGCAGTGTTTGAATAGGACACAGATGGGGGTGAACCTTGTAAGAGAAGAGCCAGCTGTCAACATAACCATGATGTGTTCTCTAGAAAGTAGATAGCCAATTTGGGACGGTGAAATGGCTCAAAGGCACTTGCCACAGAGCCTGACCACCAGATTTTGGACCAAAGGTCCCACATGGTAGAGGAGAAAGCTGAGTCCTGCAAGTGGTCCTCTGACTGCTACTTGTGCACCATGACAGTGTACCCTTCAACAAATAAACAAATGAAATAGACAAAAAGAAATGAGAAACCAAGAGGTCTATATAATCCCTTCATATCAATGTCTACTATAACTGAAAACTTGGGGAAAGTATGACTATTTCTGAATTCTTTTCTGTACCCCTTTCTTCTGTATCCCTTTCTTGCATACCACACTTAAGATGCAAAAGGTAAGCTAATGAGTAGTTTATAGATTGGCACAAAACAAAGAGTCCAGGGTAAATAGAAGTAGCAAGCCAGTGAGTTCAGATAAAACAAAAACACAGGGAGCCATAGCATGTTTGATAGTTGTGAAATACTTTCAAGTCTGTCATCTTATAAAAGCAATCCTATGGTGTAGTGAGGTGATTGCTTATTTAGTCCCTTAATTTCTTTTATCTTACTCAGAAAAGATGTTGGTACAGTTGTTAAACATTATAGCCTTTTTGTTGAAGGAAAGTGAAAATACAATTGAAGGATTAAGTTGAAGCCTCTGGGGTGTCCTAGAATGCATGCCCTGAGGCCCTGCCCATTTGCTGTGGGTAAGTAGGCTTATTTTCTAGATGGTGGGTTTGACATTCAAAGAATTAAAAATGATTAACCCAAGATCACCTTAACTCTAGCCCTAATTTTAGGAAGACTATTAGCTCCAGGTTCACTAATATTTCTACTCTTTCATGCAAGGTAGAGAGCTTGGAGTTGGAGAGGTAGCTCAGAGTACTGTCTACTATTCCAGAAGACTGGCTTTGGTTCCCAGCACACACATGACAGCTGTCAACTGGTTATACCACCAGTTCCAATGGGTCCAAGGCCTTCTGTCCTCCAAAGGATACCAGGCACAAAAGTGGTACATAGACATACATGTGGGCAAACTCCCATACACATACATTTTTTTTAAGCATCGAATACTTGATAACACCTCATAGCTTCTTTTTTGTCTTTTTTCTTTACTCTTTACTCTTTTGCCAGAAGTAGTGTCCATAAATATTCCAAAACACACTTCAGTGACCCTCGACCATTCCGTCATCACCACTGTGGTGATCAGAGAAGACTCAGTTGGAATGAGTGACAGTGGGAATGTGAATAATACTGAATGATAGTACAGCAAAAATGAGGGAAGAATAAAGATCATAAATTTGTTAAGACTGAAGCATTTTCTTCTTTGGGCAACATATAGTAAGGTAACATGGTAGACTCAACTTTAGAATTGGAAGGAACTAAGTTTTAGCCCATTTTGATGACTTTAAAACTTACTGAGCCTAGGAATGTTACATGGCCTCTCTGATCTTGTTTAACCCCCAACCTAGAGTTAGAACACTTATATCGGAGAATTGTAAAGGAGGGACAAGGGCCAGGGATTTAGCTTAGTGGTAGAGTGCTTGGCACAAAGCCTTGGGTTTGGTTCTTTGCTCTGGAAAAATAAAGCCCAATGAAGTGATGCATTGTGTAAAGACACCTGCCACCAAGTCTGTGACCTGAGTTTTATCCCCAGACTCCACATGGTGGGAGGAGAGAACCTATTTCTGCAAGTTGTCCTGTGACCTCCACCTATGTGCTGTGATACGCTTCATACACAACACAAAAATAAATGAAAATGTAATTTAAAAATGAATTATAAAGAGAATAATGAGGCTTGTAAGAATCTAGCTGTTAGTAAGTAACCAATAGATGTTGATCCATTTCTTTTTCCACATGTGTGTATCATTTGCAGCCTACAGAATACTTTATTTTTTGAGGTAAGCACCAGGAAAAGGGTTATGGTCTGTTAAGTAATTTGTTTAAAATCATATAATAATCACTCAGTTCAGTAACTGCTATGTGGGAAGACACTGTCCTGTGTAATCTATATACAGTATCCTCAGTTCCCCCACACAGATGTTAAGATGCCTATTTTATAGATGGTTCCACCAAAACAGCTTCTGACTATAAAGCAAAGAAAAACCCACATGGACCTTCTCAAAGTCCTACATAGTTTCCATTTAAGTATTGAACAAATAGTAATAATGAACCATTACTTAGCTTCGATAAGAAAATATTCAGAGTTTGTACTGTCCTGACATGATACTAGATTCCATTTGTGTGCATTTTATTCTCTTTCTATGATTTAAGATCCTGAAAGAATGAGAGATAAATTGTAGAATGTAGTTAAGGTGTATATTTCTGTTTGTCTTGGTTTCAAGTGATTTGGGTTCTCAGTATTCTAAAACAAGCAATGAGATTGTGGGAGGTCAAGACAAACCCCTATAGTCATGCAGAGTAGCCCTTTCTCTAAGTCAATACTGAAAGAATGAGAATGAAGTTACTAAGAGCTGTTGCATTTATATTTCAAGTATTTTAGGACTACTGCTTCAGTTCTTGGCAAATAAATTTACTAGTACTTTTTTTTTTTTTTTTTTTTTTTTTTTTTTTTTTTTTTTTTTTTTTTATGAGGCAGGGTCCCACTGTGTGGCTTTGGCTAGCCTGGAATTTACTGTGTAGACCTGGCTGGCTTCCAGCTCATAGAAATCAATCACTCTGTCTCTATCTCTATAGCGCTGAGATTGAAGGTTTATGTACCTGGCTGAATACATTTACTAGTACTTTTAAAGTTGTGTGTGTGTGTGTGTGTGTGTGAGAGAGAGAGAGAGAGAGAGAGAGAGGAGAGAGAGAGAGAGAGGAGAGAGACTAGCCAGCAAACTCCAGGTATCTACCTGTCTCCACTCCATGCTGGGATTGCAAGTACATACCACCTTGTCTAACATTTTTATATGGATTCTGGGAATTGGACCCAGATCCTTGAGCTTATAAGCTAAATATTCAGTATAACCCCCTGTACTATACAGTACTTGTCATTCCTCTCTAAAACGCCTGTTCTGTTGGTGTTGGGCTCGCTTATCCTTCCTCATAAGGTATAGTAAGGAAGTGCCTGGCTTACTTCAAATTTTAAGTTTTTCATTGTATACCCATTTGACCTATTTCCAAAACCAAAATAGTGGAAACTATCTGAATATGTTGTAATTGTTTCTGATTAGATATGGCTGTGCTGGTGTTGGAAGTCATCACCAAACTTGATCATCTTCCGGTTGGCAGAGTTCAGATCAGTGGACTTGCCCAGCTGTCTCCAACCCATCAAATCAATGGATTTTTTACCATTGTTTCACCAGTCTCTAAGAAACTTGGAGAACTTCAGGTAAAAATGTTCTAATCTTTACTGCTCTCTTATCATTCTCTCATTATTGTGACCAGATATCTGGTATGAAGCCACTTAAGGCTTTATTTTGATTCCTGATTGAGGGTACAGTTACTTGTAGGGAAGACATGGCAGCAGGTGCTTGAGGCTGCTTGCTCACATCTAGGAAGATTAGAAAGCAAAGATAGGACAGGAGCCTATGAACCTCAACCCCACCCCATGCTTCACTTCTACTAGTGAGGCCCCACTCCTATAGGTTCCTCAACTTTCCAAAACAGCCTCACCAGCTGGGGACCAAGTGTTCAAACACAGGAGCCTGTGGGGAACATTTCATGTTTGACTGCAAAGAATAAACTCTGGGGGCGGGAGTTGAGTCTTCGAGAGTGAGTCCCATGTCTCATGCAGAGTCCTTCCTTGTCCTTGTTTCCTTTGACTTTCACACTCCTGTTGTGCTAGTCTCTGCACTGTGCCGAATTCATAGGATTAATTACGTCTTCGTTGTGCTAGTGCAGTAACCAGAATTGCTTATTGGTGGGATCCCCTAAATACTCCTAAAGTATGAGACTATATTTTCTTTGTTTTCTGCCAGTTCCTAATATAGTGCCCAGAAGCCTTTGTTTCAGCCGTGTAAGTGCTCTCTTTAATATTGTCACTCGTTGATCCAGTTGTATTTTTATGTGTATATTTTTTATTGTTTTTATTGAGCTGTACATTTTTCTGTGCTCCCCTCCCTCCCTTCCTCCTCCTCTTCTACCGTCTCCCGCCAATTTGTATTTCTGATGCACTTTTATGTACCACTAATGCAGAGATAAGACACAGCTCTCTCGTGCAGTTTTTAGAACACAGTATGATATATACTATACTGTAGGTATGAGAGGGTTCTGTGAAGACCATAGATTCCTTTTCTGAGGAGACTCTGGAAGAGCATCAGAATGATCACTTAACATTCACACTTTACAAATTCAAGTAACAAATGAAGTCTTTCAGGAGCCTTATGCTTCTTCCTGTAAGCATAAGATGACCTGTAAAGATGGTTCTTTATTCTCTTGACTCAGAAAGCCCTAAAAAAAAGAAAAGAAATGCAAATCATAATGTTCAAATCTTCATGTTCACTTGATGACCCAGGCCATCAAGAGTGTGCGTGTTTAAAAAGCCACCACATATCTGGAAAGTATCACTTTAAAGAAGCCATGTGTGTTGTTCCCACATTATAATGGTGGAGTCAGTAGGAGCAGCCAGGCCGAACAGTGGGACCTGAATGGTGAAGAGAGGCTTATTTACTCACGGGTTTCTGCTGCTGTCGGATTTTATTCAGAAAGCAGTGCTGCCTTCCGTTGATGTCTGTATGGTGAAGAGAGGCTTATTTACTCATGGGTTTCTGCTGCTGTAGGATTTTGCATCAAGCCTGCAAAATGCTAATCTTATGTTTCAAAAGCCATAAAGGCACTCCTGTGGGAGCACATTCTGCTCCCTCAGCCAATAGTGTTTAAGCCTTCAGCAGTGCTCAGCTTTGTATACCTCAATCTTACGGATACTCCAAAAAAGAGAGAAAGCTCTGCATCCTTGGGGCTAGTTATGGCAGTGTCTTCCCAGTACTAGAGAAATGAAGACAGGTTGTTCAACAGAATTAATTGTAGTTTGATGATGACAAAAGCGAATTCAGATGGTACTACATGTATGCATGTGATTGATGCCTAGGGAAAATCAGATGGTACTACATGTATGCATGTGATTGATGCCTAGGGAAAATCAGATGGTACTACATGTATGCATGTGATTGATGCCTAGGGGAAAATCAGGTGGTACTACATGTATGCATGTGATTGATACCTAGGGAAAAATAAGGAATGATAATAGCAGTTGGAATATAGGATTCTATGTGGCCTTTTGTGGTCGTGGTTTTATTATTTTTTTCATTTTTTTTTTTTTTTAATATTTGGAGGGACAGCCGTGGGTGCTGGGAACTAAACTCTTATATTTTTGGTTGTGAGCCTAGCCTTTAACGGCTGAGCCATCCCTCTAGGCCTCGTGGTTTTATTTTTATGATCAAAATATAACTTGAGTGACCTCGTGGCGCAATGGTAGCGCGTCTGACTCCAAAATATAACTTGAAAATATGAAATCTACCCTTTTAAAGTATGTAGTTGTAGTTCCGTTTTTGTTTTGCCTTGTTTGTTTTTTAAGTATAGTCACCAGATTATACAAGCTTTACTACTTTCTAATTTCAGGACATTTCTTTCATTCCAAACTCAGTACTGTACTCATTATCAGCCATTCTTCCATGATCCCGGACATCCCCACCCCTGGCATATCAGGCTACTTTCTGTTCTTGACATTTCAAATATATAGAATAGTGTATGCTTTTTTGAAACTGTCTTCTTTCACTTAGCATAATGTTTTTAAGATTTAAATATATTATAGCATATATTCCTTTTTGTGGGTGAAATATTTGATTGTATAGATAGACATCATTTTGTTTATGATTTTTGGTTCATGGGCATTGGATTTCTTAGCTTCTGTGAGCAACTGGAAGTTTTTCATGAACATGGGCCCTCAGTTCCCTTGGGCACATACGTGGGAGTAGGGTTGGTGGGTGATATGGCACTCTGTTTAGCTTTTTGAGGAACTACTAAAGTTTTCCAAAATAGCTGTACATTTTTGACCATATTTAAATGTAATTTATGTAATAAGATTTTCAGATGTAAAGGTCATTGGATTTGAATTGTGTTTTAATAGAAAATAGAAGGTAAGGAATTGAGACTGAAGATAAGGAGTTTGGTAATAAGGAGCAATTGCAGTGAAGTAGAAGCAGCAATTAGAATTTCCTTTTCTCCAGGACTGGGAATGTGGCTCAGTGGTTAACAGTGCTTGCTGTTTTCCAGAGGACTAGAATTTAGTTTCCAGCACCCATGTTGGGCAGCTCATAACTGCCTATGACTGTAGCTCCAGAGAATACAACACCTCTGACATCTACAGGCACTTGCATTCACAATCACATAACTACACACACACACACACACACACACACACACACACAGTTTTAAATAAAACTTTATAACAAAGAGATACATTTAAAAAAAGTATTTTTAAAAAAATTTCTTTTTTCCTGATAAGCGACTGCGAAGGAAGGGTGTAGTAGGATATAATGGAGAATATACAGCTGGAGAGATTACTCAGTAAAGTACCTGCTGTGTAAACATGAGGGGCCGATGTGAAAACCCAGACAAGACTGCACACCTGGAACCCCAGGACTGGGATGGAGTCAGGCAGATCCCAGCCAGTCCTGCGGAAATGGAGCGCACCACATTCAGTGATTGATTCTCAAAAGAATATGGTTTTTTTTTTTTTTTTTTTTTTTTTTTTTTTTTTTTTTTTTTTTTGGTTTTTCGAGACAAGGATATGGTTTTTAAAAAGTGATTGAGGAAGACATCCCTCTATCAGTCTTAGCCTGGACACACGTACACACATACTCAATCACAAGCAACTAGATGCAGAAAAAAGAACTTGGTTACCAAAAGAATTTTCATGATTACTAGATATAATTTATAGTTACTGAGCTTTGGTACCCCATTTGTAGATGGCCCTAAGGCATTGTTGCCAGCATTAAATGAGAAGAAACTACAGAAACACTCTGTGTTGGGCTAGCCTACAGTAGCAGCAAAGCAAACCACATGCATTTGAAAGGCTCTAGGCACAGTGAGTAACAGAATTGAGAAGTTTTAATTTATGACAGAAAAGGGTTAACATATTGCCCAGTGGTTTCCATCTAGAGTTTGAGCTACAAAGGCTTCTTATATATTCAAATGTAAAAGAAGATTATGCAAAATATTGTAGGGGGCCTGGTGTGTTCAAAGAAGAAAGCAATAGGAGATGGAAAATAAGATAATTAATTGAGCCAGTAAGATTTTGAAGAGAATTTAATGGGGGTACTTTCTTATGGGCACATAGAACATTACCACTTACCATCCTTACGCATCTAAATGTGTTTACTACACACAGATCCAGCTGCATTTGGTGGGAGTCCTTTTCAAAATTTTGCCATCCTCAATTGGATTTGTTCCATTTTCATCATGCATTTTTTCTACAGAATGGCTGTAGTTGGTTTTATGATCGTATTGACATAATGGTTTGATACCACATTTTGTCCATATATTACCCACTATTATTTTAAATTTCTCAAGTTTCTTTTTCTTCCTTCATGGACACAGAAAAATATTCCACTTTCTTTGCATACACACATTTATATATGACATAAAAATAGAATCAGGGCTGTTTTGGAAGAGGAAGGGATCTAGTAGGAGGAGGAAGGGGAACAGGAGTCTGTGGGGGATATTGTCATAAAGTACATAATATATTTGAATTCAAGTGTTATTATCAGGGCTGTGGGAACATCTCAGTGGGCAAAGTGCATGCTGTGCAAGTGTGAGAACCTGCGTTCAGATCCAAAGAACCCATGTAAAGCTGGGCTTGGTAGTGCATGTCTACAGTCAGTGTTTCTAAAGCAAGGTGGGAGGCAGAGACCAGCTAGCCTGTCTGCACACTGGTGAACAAGAGACTTTCCAAAACAAGGTGGAAAGAAAGACCAGAACCCAAGATTGTCCTCTGACTTCAATGCAGCACCCCACCACGCACACCCATGCCTCTCTCACACACAAACACTCAAGGCACACAAAGATGATTTAAAATGTCATTATGAAAACTATCACTAAGGGGCTAGAGAGATGGCTCAGTGGTTAAGAGCACCGCCTGCTCTTCCAAAGGTCCTGAGTTCAATTCCCAGCAACCACATGGTGGCTCACTACCATCTATAATGAGATCTGGTGCCCTCTTCTGGCCTGCAGGCAGAGCACTGAGAATACTGTATACATAATAAATAAATAAATCTTTAAAAGAAAAAAGAAAAAGAAAACCATCACTGTGTACAATGAGTATGTGAAAAAGAAACACTTTCCTCATGTCTCTACTGTAAGAAAGACAGCAGGTTTCAGAACCGACAGACATTAACGGAATGCCACAAGTAACCCTACATGTTGAATTTTGACAACCTAGATGAAATGGCCTGATTCTTCTCAAACTGAACTACAAGAACTCCCTGAAGAAGAAGAAGAAGAAATAGCCTGAATAGACCTGGTACTATTTGTAAAAATTGAATTTGCAGTTTCAGAACTGCCAGAAGAGAAAGCTCTAGGCCTAGATCACTTTATCAGCAAATTGTTCTAAACATTTAAGGAAGAAAAAAAAAATACCACCAATCTTATTGTATCTTTCAGAAAAATTGAAAAGGAGAAAACATTATTCTGAGGCATGTAACACTTTGATACCTAAACTAGAGAGGGAAAACTACAGAACAGTATCCCTCATGAACCTAGACCTCAAAATTCCCAAGAAAATACCAGCAAGCTGGGGCCAGCACTGTACAGGAAGAATAATCCTGTCCCCAAGAGTTTTCCCCAGCAATGCAAAGCTGCTTCAGTATTTATTAAGTAGCCAGTGTGGAAAGACATCACTCGTGGTGTGCCAACCAGTAAAACACACTTGAGCACCACCACAGTGGAAGACTCTGCAGAGCTTCTGCACTAGATGACGGCGTACTGTCATGAGCGGATGGTCGGGGAGGGCAGTGAGGAGGGCGTCACTACAGAAGGATAAGGCAACTGTTTGGATGATGGACATGTTCCCTTTCTTGACTATGGTGGCTGTGTGTGTGTGTGTGTGTGTGTGTGTGTGTGTGTGTGTGTGTGTGTGTTTAGTCATGAAATTACAGCTGGAAAATTGTCATTTTACTATAAGGAAATTTAAAAAATTAAGCAAATTAATAGCCCCAGGTGTAGCAACTGAATGCATATTCCTGACCAAGTCACTGGTCTAATCTAGTTCATTTTTGCCACATTAGAATGGGGACTCAGCTTTCGTGGATTTTCTTATTTTTCAAGAGAAGCCAGAGATACAAATTTGTATAAGAAAATTAATTTTAAAGCATTGATTACTCATTGTTTAAATGCTGTGTGGCCTAGCATAAGTCTGAAAATTATACGTTAGATGCCACAGATATAAGTAGAAACCTGTGGGCAACTTAGTACCAGAGACCCTGAGTCATTGCTGGAAGGCAGATGGGCATCCTTCGCTTTGCTCTGTTATACATGGGAAACACATATGGTATAGTTGTGGTATATATGGATAGTGATATATTTAGATGGCAGAATGTGATCTGGAGATAGAACAACAATAGCAAAAAATACTGTTAGTTCCCTTATCCTGACTAATGAAAATTGTTTTCATTGGATAAAACTTTGTGTACATGAAGACATTTTAAGGGAGAAATCTCCAGCTTAAAAAGTAAAATAGTTTGTATAACATAAAAAAATCTGGTTGGGAATATAGCGTGTGCTTTACATGCATGAGACCCATATTCAGCTCCCAGCATGGGAGACAGGCAGGCAGGCGAGTGACTCATTAATGCCACTAGCGGAGAAGTGAGCAGAGAGGACATAATTGGGGGGGGGCAGAGTGGAAGTACAGATGTATGCAGTGCTGGGTTAAGAACACTGAGAGACGGAGGGCTTAGGAATCAAGCCCAGAGGTAACCAGTTGATTGGTTAATGTGTTTTATGTGTCCAAATTTAGATGTTTTTCCTTAGTCTGCAATATTTTATTTACCTCAGCCCACTTAGCTTCATCTGACTTCATGCCTAGTATTTTCTGCTTAGTCATTGTGTTCCACTTCTGGAGAGTCGTCCCTGCACTCCTTCATCCCCTCTTTTCTGAGCTTGGTTCTCTCCCTGGGATTCCCACATCACCCAGTACACATTCTGGGTTCCCTGTAAGACCTGTGATCTACTGGAACAGAGTCTGTTTTCGTCCTTGCTCTGCCGCAGCAGTTAGCATAATGCTGGTCTCAGCAGATGGATTAGGCTAGCCCTAAGTTTTAGGCAGAAAATGCAAGGTTTTCCTCTGAGCCTTTCTCCACTATTGAAAGTATGAGCAGGCTTCTAAGTTGGACTTTACTAGTTCAACTCTGCTTAGGGAAAAGCAAGCCTCACTGGCGATTCAGCAAGTCCAAACTAAGGCCGGGGTACTTTTATTCCAGTGCTTTCTCTGCTTCTGAAATGCAGTGGCCGTCTTTGGTAAGTGACAACTGGGGCAGCTCAGATTGTAGGTGACACTGTTACAGTGATCACATGGTGTTTACTTGTGGGAAAGTCTGGATTTGGTTCATGGTCAGAATTCTTATAAGATCTAGGTTTGGTTTGAGTTCATGGATTGGCAGTTTCTCTACACAAAATATTCATTGACCTTTAAAAGATATCTGAAAAACTCTTTTTTCATTTCTGTGTTAGGTCATTCATCATTGATTGTCTGTGACTGCTTAAACAGTTTCTCCTTCTCGTTCTGTCATTGAAGCTAAACTTTTCAGTAATGTTATTTTTCCCCTTCTGAGGTTATATTCTTTAGTTCTGTTTCATTACCCTATTAGGTTTTTCCTAGTTGGACTTTTCAGAGGAGTGGATAATTTTTTGTTTTGTTTTGTTTCTTTGAGACAGGGTTTCTCTGTAGCTTTGTAACCTGTCCTGGAACTAGCTCTTGTAGACCAGGCTGACCTCATCCGCCTGCTTCTGCCTCCCGAGTACTGGGATTAAAGGCATGTGCCACCAATGCCCAGCAATTTTTTTAAGAGGAAGCCGTAGGGACAGAGGGACATGTCGGGGTGTGTGTGTGTGTGTGTGTGTGTGTGTGTGTGTGTGTGTGTGTGTGTACGGGCATGCACACCACAGTGTGTATGAAGATCAGAAGACAACTCTTGAGAGCTGAGTCAGTTCTCTCCTTCTACCTCTCTCTGGCTTCCAGGCTGGCTGCTCAGCAAGTGCCTTTCCCCACTGAATCTTCTCACTGGTACTGAAGAAAGTTTTTAATAGTGTACTTCACTCACAGGAGTGAAATTATAGAGAACTTTGTCTTCTCTTTGGAGACCAGGTCTTGCTGTATAAGTCCACCAAGTCCAAGACTCAAAGGCTCCCTCCTGCCTTGCTCCCTCCTGCCCCAGAGCTGGACTACAACAAGCAAGAGCTCATCTCAACCAGCAGAAACTTAGTTTCTCCTCATAGTGTTTGTCATATTTTATGTCCAGCATGACAATAAGGACTTTTTTTTGTCCCAGACAACAAACCTAAGAATGTGTCATAAAATACTATGTCATTCATCTAGCAGAACCATACTACCCAGTCTATAAAAAACTAAAGAATGTGATTTGTGCCTTCAAGGGATTCATAATATGTTTGTGTGATAAGTAAGGGATGCAAATATGTTCTCTAAACCTTGGCTTTTTCTGGAGATAGACTCACCAGGTAGCCTAGACTGACTGGGGAATCATAATTTCCTGGCTTCGCACCCTTAGTGCTGGTATTATTAGGCATACATCACCACATCTGGCCTCTGCTTTTTCCTTAATCTCACAGTTATGAGAATATAAATTCCTGACAGAGTTGTGTCATCACTGCAGTGATCTGAATGGGGAATACAGCACATTCCTGGCCTGTAGTAAAGTGATCAGTAAGTAGTGATTATAGTGATGGGTAGACAGAGTCAGGGGCATCATGAAGAAGGCAATGACTTTGATATCTTATCTATACATAAGAGAATCAAGGCCAGAGTAAAGGGGCAAAGCTGTGAATATAGGGCATTGTTCTGTCTCACAGAAAGGGATGAAGCATAGTGAGAGGTTTTTGAAGTCAGCAGAAAGCTAGACCTATTCTTGTGAGGAACAGGTAGACATTAACTTTTATCAGGCAGGGATTTCTTACAGTTAGTTACTGGAGGCTGAAGAAAATCTATTCTGTTTCATGTGCTTTCAGGTTTCACTTGCCCTGGAACCTCTGTCAGATACTTACGACAGCTATAAGCCTCTTCCTACCACTGACATGACAGAAAATGTGCTTTTATCTGAGCGAGGACTCCGAGAGAATACTGAATCCAGCAACGCTCTATCTATGATTCCATCAAGTTCTTGTGGGGAACCTGCCATCAAAACTGAAGGAAAAGAATTAGCAGGGACCAGCAGTAGATCAGCCACACCAAGGTAACACTCACGTCTCCAAGTTTCTGCGTCTGCTCTCACTGTCCTTTTGAACACTGAACAGTGAAACACAGTTATTTATTCAGCAGCCAGCTCTTACGTACCCACTGCTGCTCAGTGAAACACAGTTATTTATTCAGCAGCCAGCTCTTACGTACCCACTGCTGCTCAGAAACCAGACATTGGCACAGAAATAATCAAGACACAATTCCTGGGGCTGAAGAGGTAGCTCAGTGGTAGAATGCAGTCTTAGTGTGCCCCAAATTACAGCAGTCACAAAACCCCTACAAGTCCTGTTTTTAAGGACTGCTCACAGTCCAGTAGAGAAGCCAATGTGCACATACAACTAAAGTTTACAGATGTCGTGATACATGGGAAGAGAAAGGGCATTTTTTTGTGTGTGTGAAATGGAATGGAGTATGAGAAACAGATTTTTGTCTTGATTACTTGTGAAGTAATCTGCATTGTATGAAACTGTGTAGACACACACACTCCCTTTCCCTGTGTGGTAATCTCTGTTTTGTATCACTTAAAGTATAACCCACAACTGTGGTAAAGGTCTATTATTCCTTTAATTGAGGAGATTAAAAGCAGATATATAAAATCACAATGCAAAAAAAAAAACAAAAACAACAACAACAAAAAAACCCCAAAAACCAAAAAACTTCTCACAAGGCCCCGGCTACAGTGCCCTCGTGGATCTCCTAGCTCTGACAAGGTGAAATATTTCCAAGACAGGGTATGATCTGCTGGCTCTTTCTTTCTAACAGGGGGAAGGACCACTTGTACTTTGCAGAGAACCCCGATGCAGTAAAGAGTTCTTTGTGTGGACTACAGCATCACCTTAATTCAGAGCCAAGTTTAGAGACTGTATTGCTGAGAGGCAAAGCCCCACAGAAGCAGATGTCCCTCCTTAACAGTTCTGAATTTCAGCCACAAATTTGTACAGTCACCAAGAGTCACAGTGACTCATTCATCCTGTCTTCAAACAACCCCCCTACAAAGGACCTTCTTTCAGGTATGTATCTGTTTGTGACCTGAGGCTTCACTGTATTTATTGGGATTACTCTGCTTGTTAGCCTGCCCACAAAGGAAAGCAAGACTTCTCAGTGAATTGAATAGCCAAATTAAAAGTGTCATCCAGAGTCTCATGTAAAGGACTACTAATTAGATGTTTTTACTTTAAATTAGTATATGGCAGTTGTGTTTGTAGGGTATAGTATATTTCAGTGTGCATATACAGTAGGTAATGATCATATCAGGTTACATCTATCATCTCAGACACTTATCTTTTGTGTTAGAAACATTTAAAATGTCCTTTACGGATTTGGTAAGATAGCTCAGCTTCTCCCGCCAAGCCTTGCTGTGCTGAGTGTGATTCCCCGCAATCCACATGGTGAAAGAATTGACTCCTGCCAGTTGTCCTCTGACTTCCACACATACAGGTGACATGTACTGACCTCCCACACCTCTGCATGCACACACACACACACACACACACACATATACACTCACAATAGTAATGTAATTTTCAAAACACAGTGTCCTTTATTAGCTATTCTGCAACATTCAGTTGTCAGTCACAATTATTCTATGATGCTAGAGAACACTAGAAATTATTCCTTCTTATCAGCTGTACCCCTGTCCCTACCGGCCATTCCTTTCCCTTCCCCCCTCCCCACCATTCCCCATTTTTGTTAATCTTTCTTGTATTGTCTATTTAGGAATCATCTTTCAAGCTTCCACAAGCAGATGATAGGAAATTTGTCTTTCTGTGCTTTATTTCCCTTAATGGTGTCCTCCAGGAACACATTTGTTCATGTGCACCTAAGAACTGGTAAATTAGATAGTTACATTGCGTGTTTGGATATGAGGGTAAAGCTATTCTTATAGAAATGTATTAGTCCTTATCTGTCCCCAAATAATTTAAGGCAGCTAGAGTAGTACCTAATTCATTTCACATTCTAAAAACTGTTATTCTTCATGGGGACATTTAGTGTGATAGCATAACGCATCTTTATTACTTAAGACTGGGAGTTAAATTCTATTTTAATATTTACAGTACTATAGAATACATAAAAGTAGAAGTCTGCTCATTTGTATGTTACTTTTCTCAGTTCTGTGATCAAGTATACCTGATAAGGTTTGTATTAGATTATGGTTTAAGAATGAAGACTGTCCATCATGGCACTAGGAGCACGAAACAGTAGATTGCACTGGGTTCTGCAACAGGAAGTGGGGTCAAGGCTATAGAATATAGAAGGTCAAGACCTGCCCTTAGTGATCCACTTTGTCTAGCAAGGAAGGCTCCATTCCAAATTCCACAACCTTCGAAAACAGTGCCACCAGCTGGTGACCAAGTGTTCAAGCACATGGGCAAGCCTTTGGGAGACATTCACATTCAAACCACGATAAAAGGCAAGTGGGTGCAGCCTATATTTATTGCCTCAGATCAGGGAACGCTATGCCATTATTATTTCTGTGACATCAGGAAAATGACAGGAATGTATATCCACTTCCACTAATATTTTCAAAGGAGGTATCTGTACCATTTATTATATACATATATATAATATATTATATATTATAAAAACACTACTTGTTTTATGTTATTATGTGGTCTTGTATATTTTGCGATGATAGGGATTAGACCCAGGGCCTTCTGCATACGTGACATACACTCTACTAATGAGCTATGTTGTTCATATCTTTTATCTGAAATGTCTTAGGAATCCCAGTTTTTAAAAATATACTCTAGGGCCAGACTGTGATAGCACATGCCTTTAATTTCAGCACTCAGGTGGAAAGGCAGGTAGGTATCTGTGAGTTCAAGGCCAGCCTAGTCTACAGAGTGAGTTCCAGGACAGCCAGGGATATACAGGGGAACCCTGAGTTGAAAAAAAAACCAAAAAACAAACAAAAATATATGTGTGTTTGTCTGTCTTTGTGTGTATCTAAGTTCAATCCCTGAAACTCACATCAAGGTGGAAGGAGAGAACTAACTTGCCCCTGAGCTCCACATGCTCACCATTGCAACCATGGTCTGCACTCACACATATGCACCACATGTATACACACAATAATAATAAATACATTATACCCACATGCACACACACACACATGCATACACACTCCAATGTAGAAGGTGTGGCGGGCAGGCCTGCTTTTCATCCCGCCCGGCTCCCGCATAGCTATCTTAGCCCCAGAAATAACAACACACAAACTGTATTCATTTAAACACTGCCTGGCCCATTAGTTTCAGCCTCTTATTAGCTAATTCTCACATCTTGCTTTAACCCATATTTAATAATGTGTATAGCACCACAAGGTGGTGGCTTACCAGGAAAGATTTGGCATGTCTGACCTGGCAGCTGGCTCCATGGCGTCTGTCTCAGAGAGGAGAGGCATGGCGATTGCCTCACTTCCCTCTTCCTCCCAGCATTCTGTTCTGTCTGCTCCACCCACCTAAGGGCTGGCCTATCAGATGGCCAAGGCAGTTTCTTTATTAACCAATGAAATCAACACAAAACAGAAGACCCTCCCACATCACTCCAAGATTATGAGCCATTGACTTTAGTTTTTTAATTTAAAGAGTCTATTGACAAGGAAGAAAATTGTCTACAACACTTAATACTTCATCAGCTTCTGCCTGGACTCTTGTATGTACTTGTGCCTCAGACTTTGAGGAACGTATTTATCCAACACCTACCAAATGTCTGGTGCTTTTTTATGTATCAGGGATGTAGCAGTTTAAAATTTTCTTTAAAAAGAGTCTGTCTTAGGAACCTGCTATTCTAGATGGGAAGACAAACTGGATAAATAAGTACTCTATGTTAGAGGGTAGTAATGGCAGTGGAGGTAAATTAAGAAAGGGAGATGAGAGGGAGGATGCTAGTTTTGCATAAATTGGCAAAGTAAGATCTCGTTAAGAAAGTAACAAATGGTGCTGGAAAGATGGCTCAGAGGTTAAAAGCACTGGCTGCTCTTCCAGAAGTTCTAAGTTTGGTTCCCAACAACCACATGGTGGCTTACAACCATCAATAGTGAGATCTGTTACCGTCTTCTGGCATTTAGGCATACATGCTGGCAGCATACAATATACATGAATGAGGGAGGGAAGGAGAAAAGAAAAAAGGAAAGAAGGAAGGAAGATAAAGAAAAATAGGAAGGAAGGAAGGAAGGAAGGAAGGAAGGAAGGAAGGAAGGAAGGATCTAAAGGGGTCTGGAAGCATAGTTCAGTAGTAGGACAGTTGCCTAGCATATGTGAAGCCCCACAAGCACCACAAGAAAGAAAACAAAAGGATGCAGCAAGTTCCTTCTAGGAGAGTCCCAGGAAAAAGGAACACCAGGAAAAAATTAGCCTGAAGGAAACAGCTGCCACCCACTGAGTGTCACTAAGTTACATATTCCTTGCCAAGTATTTTACACAGAATTTTATCACATAAGGTAGAGATGGTTAACCTCACTTAATATTTTTTGCATGTATTTATTTATGTTCGTGTGATTTGTGCGTGCAGGCACACGAATGCTATGGCACATGTGTGAAGGACAGAAAACAACTTGTAAGAGTTGGTTCTGTCTTCCAACCATGTTTGTTTTGGGGATCAAACTCAGATTGTTAGGTAGCTCATCAAGTACCCTTTCCACTGGGCCAGCCTCATTTTAAAATAAAAACATGAATAGTTAAGGAACTCCTGCCCTGTCAAAAATGGCAGACTCCTCTCAGCCTCAGTTCATTACTGTCTTAGGCTTTAAGGCTAAGACCCTCTGCTTCAGGGAGGGGCGCAGAGAAAAATGTAGAGCTCAATAAAAATCAATAAAAAAAAAACAAACCCTCTGCTTCATCTTACTATGGGTTATTATCTTTGTAGGCCTACCTGTGTTTTTTTTTTTTAAGTTAAGACTATGTTAAACAACTATTCAAGCCAAGCAAAATATACCAGCCACAACCCATGGCATAGATTGGTAGTATGTTCCTTTCCATAAGAGTTACTAGGATAAATGGATTTAAAGATGAAATAAAGCTAGGTGGTGTTGCGCATGCCTATAATCCCAGCACTCAGAAGGCAGAGGCGGTTGGATCTTTTGTAGTTTGAAGGCCAGGCTGGATTCCAGTATAACCAGAGCTACATGTGAGACCCTGTCTGGGAGAGGAAGAGGAATAAGAAGAGCAAAGTAGAAGAAATAAGACAAAGTGTGGCTCAGTGTACTATTACTGTCCAGTGTATAGTAATAGGAAAGGAACCCTTCCGCAGGTTGTAAATTCACTGCTGCAACTGGAAATTGCCAGGAATGGACTAGATCCCTTCTGATAGTCCTCTAATGTATTTGATTCAGTGATCAAATACACAGTTGTATATGATTTTTTTAATAGGGCTTCATAGCCGAGGCTGGCCTCAGACTTACTATGTAGCTAAGAATGATCTTGCATACTTGGTTCACCTCCCTTAGATTATAGACATGCCACCACACATGGCATGGATGTGGTCCTTAAAGTCCCTTTCAGCCTTCTGAGAGACTAAATGTCAAGTCTGGATTGATGTCACTAAATAACGATCCTTCCAGTTTTTGCCGTACTGTGTTATACCAGCAAAGAGGGTGTGTAGAGCCGAGTCAGTCAGCCAGCTGGGGTTTCTGAAACACCAACTACACCTTGTACCTAAGAAAACTTTAAAATGAATCAAAGAGAGTTGGGAAACACCAAAAGCTCTATATAGTCCTTTAACACAATGGATCTCAATTTTCCTAATACTGTGTGTGACCCTTTAATGCAGTCCTCGTGGCGTGGTGACTACCCAAACCACAAAATTATTTTCATTGCAACTTCATAACTGTAATTTTGCTACTGTTATGAGCCATAATGTAAATCTATGTGTATCCTGATGGTCATAGGTGACCTTTTTTAAAGGATCATTTGACCCCTAAAGGTGTTGATCCCACAGGTTGAGAATTGCTACTTTAACAGGTCTGTGCCCATGGCATCTAGGAAATCAGTACAGGAACGTTGTCCTGAGTGCCATGTTAGTGTGGGAAAGAGTCCTTAAGGTGAAGTACAGGCAGTTGTTGGGACCAGCTTCTTAATAGCTCAAGACATTCCTATTGTCAAGTCAGAAGCTTTGAGACCATTTTTCACAGGGTGACTTTTTCCACAGTGAAGCCAGTTCGAGGCCAATACGTGAAGAATTTGAGCTCTGATTCCTCTTCCTAGTTTACCCTTACGTTTATTTCCTTTTTATAACCCACCTCAGGAAAGTATGTTGGTAACCACTATCATCCAGGTATCTGTGACTGAGTAAATTATTCTTGAAATGTTGGCATTCTCAGAGAAATTTTTATTCTCACAGAAGAAAAAATAAGCTCAATTCAAGTATCAGAAAGTGAAAATAAGGGGAATCGGGGGAAGTCAGAAGGTACAGTAAGGTATTAATAACTAATGAAATAATTATGATTTGGTATATTAAAGTTGTCGTTACCACTGTTCTCATGCGTTGGGGCCTTTATTAGGTAAAGGGTCACTTGTAACTTATCACAGTGGTAAATCTAAGATATGAAATGGCAGTTGTGAGTCAAGCAGTAGAATATGCAGTGTGGTCAACAGTAGACAAAGGGCTGTTTCATGTTCAGAACAGAGCAGAGTAGATTAGGATTTCATCACACTATTCAGAATAGCACACAAATTAAAACGTAGGGAGTATATATTCTCCATTTAATGTTTTTGACTGATATTTCAGAAAGCAAAACCGCTGACAAGAGGTCACTTAGAGTGCAGTGCTAGGGTCATACACCGCTGACAAGAGGTCACTTACAGTGCAGTGCTAGGGTCATACGTGTGTCTTGAACATGTTACTCGTCTTCCCAGGAATGTTGGGAGGATCCGATGAGTTAATACACATAAAATAGTGAGAGCAATGCCTGGCATATGGTTAGGGCTTAATAAATGCCCATTGCTGTTGTCACTTCTGTTATTACCTAAGGGATGGGGCAACTTTTACTTATCAAAAAATTGGAAGCCTTGGGTTTCATCTGCTTTCCCATTATTCTTCTGTGGGACCTTAGATGAGTCATGGACTTCAGTTTGACATTTTTCATTCATAAAAGTATAAATTTAGAATAGATTGTTATAGGTGTGACTGGTTTTCAGAAATTTAGGTAGCAGTGTAGTTGCCAGTGTTTTGGAGGTAGAAATATTGAAACTCTTATAAATAAGAGAGTCAGAATAAGGTATCTGGATATGAAAATGAGTCATAGGCATCATTAACCTTATTATGGGCAGACAGCACTTCCACAGTAAGATCAGTCTCTCTGGGATAGAGCGTTCACTCATTGATGTAACATCTAAGCACACAGTAGAAGCCCAGTAAACAACAGTTGTTAAGTGAACTTCCTCAAGGAATTTTCCGACCTACAGAAGAAGGGACCCAAAGGCTACTGCAGAACCTTGTGGCAGGTCACCCATAGGAGGACAGGTACTGTGAATACTGGAACCCTTCCTGCTGGATTTCAGATGCTTTCATTTTCTGTTTCTACTGCCTTCAGCTCTGTTAGAACAAGGCAATAAACTGAGGAATGCCATGTTGATTTCTGCAATGAACTCGAGCCCAGATACTAGCATGCTGCTGGACAAATCTCCTCCTCCTATGCTGGAAGATGCTTTCAGATCCTCAATGCCGTAAGTTAGCAACAAACACACACCCCTGTAGCTCATTTCTTCAGTTGTTGACTTACCTTGCTTTTTGTTATTATGAATGGGATAATCTTGGAAATGTTCAGCCAATCTTTTTTTTTTTTTTTAAACGTGGGTGGTGGTGGTGGACATCTTTAATCCCAGCACTGGAGAGGCAGAGGCAGTCTGAGTTTGAGGCCAGCCTGGTCTACAGAATGAGTTCCAGGATATCTAGGGCTACACAGAGAAATCCTTTCTCAAAAAACATTAATAATAATTCTTTTTCTTTAAATTTATTTTTATTTCATTTGAATTGGTGTTTTCCCTGTTTGTATGTCTGTATGAGAATGTCTGATTCCCCTTGAACTGGAGTTACAGTTTTGAGCTGCCATGTGGGTGCTGGAACTTGAACTTGGATCCTTTGGAAGAGCAGCAAGTACTGCTGAACCATCTCTCCAGCCTCTCAGTAAATAATTCTTAATGTGGTGAGCCTACAGTAGAAGGTACTTAGAATCTAACACCTAACATTGGTGCTTGCTAAATATATAAATGGACAAATTTTTCACTCTCTAAACTGGAATGCTTATATATAAAATGAATATATTTTTCCCTCACTTCAGAAATGAAATGGGATTCTGGTGTCGGGAAGAAATTTGCACAGTGTAAAGTTTTATATACATTTAAGGCAGAGAAGCCAAAAACTGTCAAATTTTCTAAGTCAGACTAGTACCTTCTCTTTTTTAGTTTGATTAGGATTTAAATTTTTCCCATCTGTTAGCCATTCATGACAGTACTTTTCACACCTTGGAACCAGGAATTCATCTAGAAATCAATTTAAAGACCACAGTGGTGACCACCTCCTCCCCTTGACTGAAAACATGTTTTGTAAAGATGACATGAAAGTTGACACCAGAGCCATACAGCTGCTGTTAGGCAGGTAAGTCTAGCTTTCTTCCATTTAAAACTTCTTTCAATTCATTGAGTACTTTGTTAGTAATACTTCCTTGGCCTGAGTCCTTCCCTTATCCTTAAACTAGGACTGTTTGCCTATTAAGTAAAAAGCCAGTGTACAGCCTTTCCTTCTAGTTTTGCTCACAGAATGGTCACTCTCTGTCCATGTCTCCCCATTCTCTTCATATCTGTGTTAGCTGCTGTGATGAAGCGAGCATGACTTTTAACTAGAGTGAGGTTGAGAAATCCTTTATATAAAGAAGTTAGCATGGTGTTAGCACATAGAAGTTTGGTTAATTAATAATTGTGAATGTTGTTAACATGTGCACTAAAGCCAGACTCATCATGTATTGTCTCTTGAGGAACTACTGTAAACAGTACTGTCTTGATATGTCACACATGTTAAGAGAGTGTCTAATGTAGCTCAAGGTAGCCTTGAGCTTGCTATGTGCTATGTATGAGAATGATGTTGAGCCCTGGTCCTCCTGCCACCGCCTCCCGAGTGCTGTCGGTGTAGGCATGCACCACAATGCCTGGCTTTTGCACTTAGTTTAATTTGGTTAAAATTTAAACTTATAAGAAAGTGGCAAGAGATATCACCTTTTGGTCCTTGTATCACCAATAGGACTTTGACTATTACATTAAAGAACTTGAACTTCATACTAAAAATCTAAAAATGGGGTGGATACCAAAATATTCTGAGTGGAAGAGTAGAAAGATCAACCTGCTAACACTAAGAAATTGGAAAGCATTTCCTCCCAGTGGAGGTGGGAAGAGAAGAAATTAAAGTTAGAATAACAGGCTTCTATATCAGTTGTAGAAAAAGGTAGAGAGCCAGGTGGTGGTGGTGCACACCTTTAATCCCAGCACTCGGGAGGCAGAGGCAGGTGGATCTCTGTGAGTTCGAGGCCAGCCTGGTCTACAAGAGCTAGTTCCAGGACAGGCTCCAAAGCTACAGGGAAACCCAGTCTCAAAAAGCCAAACATCAAAGTTCCAGTTTGTGGTGTTTTAACCTCTTTTACTTGGCTGTAATGACTGCTGCCTGGCCTGGGAGGTGGTGTGGCTGTCAGTGTGCTTAGGAGTCAAGAAAGAAGATAAAATAAGTCCATGGGATGATGAACTGCCCCTCTAACCTCAAGCCCCTTTTTCCTTCTTGACCGAAATATAAATCCTTGTTTAAATGTAAGGCAATGCTGGAACTTTGTTGTTTGATTTTCTTTTACTCTGGTCACGTGTAGGAACACCAAAACATTGTTTATTTTACTCTTTTGGCTTTTTGGTTCTTTACTCTTTTGGGGGGCCCACCACCCAGTACCCAAAATCCACATGGAGGCTTAATCTTACTTATGAATCCCCAGCCTTAGCTTGGCTTGTTTGTAGCCAGATCTACTTAAATTATCCTGTTTACCAATTGCCTCTGGACTTTTTCCTTTTCTCCTGTATATCTTACTTTCACTTGCTCAGTGGCTGGCTGGTTGGCTGGCCCCTTGCGTCCTCCCCTCTTTGTTCTCTTACTTCTTCCTTGGTTCTCCTTGTATTTATACTCCCTTCTGGCCAGCCTCCTGTCCTTTCTCCTGCCTCGCTATTGGCCATTCACCTCTTTATTAGACCATCAGGTCTTTTAGACAGGCAAAGAATTACAGCTTCACAGAGTTAAACAAATGCAGCACCAACAAAAGCAACACATCTTTACATGGTTAAACAAATGTTCTAGAGCATAAAGAAACATAACACACCTTAAAACAATATTCTACAACAGAACTTACTCAAAACACCGAGCTCTGCCCAGTTGTTTTATGATGAAGCCAGTTATCAAGGCCTTCCTGGCTCAACTTGTGTTTTGAACTTCTAGTCAACATTTCAGGGCCTGGACTTGAAGACATGAGGATGCCTCCAACGTGTACACAGAAAACAAGAGTCAGGAGAACATTTAGAAGAGAAACAGAGGTGGGACAGTTCTGGAATATTTAGCAAAAAGAGAAAATATGAAAATAAGGTTTAAAGTTAAGAACATTGTCAGTGTATTCAACATCTAAATAACTATAATTTCAGAAATCATGTTTAAGAAAAATAAAGAAATAGTGCTGAGTGTGCCTTTGTTTTTCTTGTCTCCAGTGCTGAATTATCCCAGGGTCGTTTCTGGAATGGATTAGGCTCTCCTCCAGACTCCCCATCTCCTGGAAGTGATGTGTACTGCAGCAGTGACCTGAATGACCCTCAGTATGACCAGAGTCTCCTGGAGAACTTGTTTTACACAGCACCTGTAAGTTCTAAAAATCGGGGAACACAACATTAGCAGCCGCAGTCCTCGCAGTACTCGCAGGAAGCTGTTCATTTTACATACAGCTTATTTAATAATGATGACAGCCAGAGAAGAAGGTATCATTTTACAGAAAAGAGACATGCCTAGTGACACTTTGTTTTGTCCCAAGAATACGTAGCAAGTGTCATAGCCAGATTCAGATTCAGCCGCGTCCAGAACCTGTGTTGCAGTGTGTCATATGGCTTTGTTGGAGCTAATACGGGCATGCTTCAGAGCCCACTCAGTGTCTATTCAGAAAAGTCCAGAAACATTTCTACTCACAGGTGACAGAACCCTCTTTGGGTTGTAAAACAGGGAATTCTTTTAGGGCAGTTCTGCTTTATTCCAACCTTTTTATGTCAAGCTGTATGTGGAGTTGCTGGCTTAGCATCTTCTAGACCAGTGGTTCTCAGCCTGTGGCTTGCAGCCTCTTTGGGGGTCATAGCAGATATTTACATTATAACAGTAGCAAGTTACAGTTATGAAGTAGCAGGGGTCATAGCAGATATTTACATTATAACAGTAGCAAAGTTACAGTTATGAAGTAGCAATGAAAATAATTTTATGGTGGGGGTCACCACAACATGAAGAACTTTATTAAAGGGTCATGGAATTAGGAACCACTGTTCTAGATGCTATAAATAGAGAGTTAATCGCTTTCCACAAGTAATCCTGGAGATTGTTAATTATGCTCCTCAAATAATTGTTTGTTACCATAAAAAATACCTGAGGTAAGCTAACTTTATAGAGAAGAGAGATTTATATAGCTCACAGTTCAGAAGGTGGAAAGTCTAAACAGCACTCTCAAAGCTCTGATAAAGATCCCTGTGGCTACACTATCTCATGGCATGTATGAAAGAGGGATCACATCACCAAACAGGAAGTCATGGGGACTGAGGTCCCATCATCATTCCTTCGTAAGAACTTTTCCTAACAGAACTGAGGATCTCTTTCCATGAGGCCTGACATCTTAGTGGTCACTGAGAGCCAAGCTTTCAACATAAAAAGCTTTTAGGGACACTCTCTAATCGTGTTCAGACCATCACACTTCAGATTTTCCCTTTTTCTATGCCAGGAAAAAAAGTGACTGAAACACAAGGTAGTTTATTCTGGCCTGGTAGTGCTGGACCCTGGAGTCCAGTCACCAAGGAGGAGTTGCCCCAAGAGACCATCTCTCACACCACAGTTGAGGTAAAAGCATGAGGATTTTTTTTGTTGTTTTGTTTTGTTTTCTGGTATTTTATTTTTTTTTTATTTTTTTTTCCTCATTTTTTTATTCAAGATTTCCATCTCCTCCCCTTCTCCTCCCCCCTCCCTCCCCTCCCCTCCACCCACACCCCCACTCCACCTCTCTCCAAAGACAAAGAGCCATCAGGGTTCCCTTCACCATGTTCAGTCCAAGGTCCTCCCAGCTCCCCCTAAGTCCAGGAAGGTGAGCAACCAAACTGACAAGGCTCACAGTGAGCCCGTCCATGCTGTAGAGTTCATGTTCATTGCCATTGTCCTTGGTTTCTCAGTCCTCCTCCACCGTCAGCCACATTCAGAGAGTCCGGTTTGGTCCCCTGTTCCATCAGTCCCACTCCGACTGGACTTGGTGGTCTCCCGTTAGATCTGTCCCACCGTCTCAATGGGTAAAAGCACTCCTCGTGGTCCTGGCTTCCTTGCTCATGATCTCCCTCCTTTTGCTCCTCATCAGGACCTTGAGAGCTCAGTCTGGTGCTCCTATGTGGGGCTCTGTCATTTTCTCCATCCAATGCCAGGTGAAGGTTCTATGGTGATATGCAAGATATTCATGAGTATGACAATAGGATCTGGACATTTCTGGCACCCTCTCCTCAGCTGCCCAAGGAACTAGCTGGGGGTGTCTTCCTGGACACCTGGGAACCCCTCTAGAGTCAAGTCTCTGCCAACCCTAGAATGGCTCCCTTAACTAAGATATATAATTCCTTGTTCCCATATCCACCCTTCCTATATCCCAACCATCCTATTCCCCCAAGCTCTTCCCATCCTCCACTTCACACTTTTCTCTCCCCATCCCCCCATCCCTCCATCCCCCCCACCCCCATATTCCCATTTTTTGTCCGGCAATCTTGTCTACTTCCAATATCCAGGAGGATAACTATATGTTTTTCTTTGGGTTCACCTTCTTATATAGCTTCTCTAGGATTTTTTATGAATTATAGGCTCGATGTCCTTTATTTATGGCTAGAAACCAATTATGAGTGAGTACATCCCATGTTCATCTTTTTGGGCCTGGGTTACCTCGCTCAGAATGGTGATTTCTATTTCCATCCATTTGCATGCAAAATTCAAGATGTCATTGTTTTTTACCGCCGAGTAGTACTCTAATATGTATATATTCCACACTTTCTTCATCCATTCTTCCACTGAAGGGCATCTAGGTTGTTTCCAGGTTCTGGCTATTACAAATAATGCTGCTATAAGCATAGTTGAACAAATGCTTTTGTAATATGATTGGGCATCTCTTGGGTAAATTCCCAATAGTGGGATTGCTGGGTCCTGGGGTAGGTTGATCCCAAATTTCCTGAGAAACCTCCACACTGCTTTCCAAAGCGGTTGCACAAGTTTGCATTCCCACCAGCAATGGATGAGTGTACCCCTTACTCCACATCCTCTCCAGCAAAGGCTATCATTGGTGTTTTTGATTTTAGCCAATCTGACAGGTGTAACATGGTATCTCAGTGTTGTTTTGATTTGCATTTCCCTGATTGCTAAGGAGGTTGAGCATGCCCTTAAGTGTCTTTTGGCCATTCGAACTTCTTCTGTTGAGAATTCTCTGTTCAGTTCAGTGCCCCATTTTTTAATTGGGTTAATTAACATTTTAAAGTCTAGTCTCTTGAGTTCCTTATATATTTTGGAGATCAGGCCTTTGTCTGTTGCGGGGTTGGTGAAGATCTTTTCCCAGTCAGTAGGCTGCCTTTTTGTCTTAGTGACAGTGTCCTTTGCTTTACAGAAGCTGCTCAGCTTCAGGAGGTCCCATTTATTCAATGTTGCCCTTAATGTCTGTGCTGCTGGGGCTATACGTAGGAAGCGGTCTCCTGTGCCCAGATGTTGTAGAGTACTTCCCACTTTCTCCTCTAACAGGTTCAGTGTGTTCAGATTGATATTGAGGTCTTTAATCCATTTGGACTTGAGTTTTGTGCATGGTGATAGACACGGATCTGCTTTCATTCTTCTACAGGTTGACATCCAGTTATGCCAGCACCATTTGTTGAAGATGCTTTCTTTCTTCCATTGTGTGCTTTTAGCTCCTTTATCAAAAATCAGGTGTTCATAGATTTGTGGGTTAAGATCTGGGTCTTCTATTCGATTCCATTGGTCGACTTCTCTATTTTTATGCCAATACCAAGCTGTTTTCAATACTGTAGCTCTGTAATAGAGTTTGAAGTCAGGGATGGTAATGCCTCCAGAAGTTCCTTTATTGTATAAGATTGTTTTGGCTATCCTGGGTTTCTTGTTCTTCCATATAAAGTTGATTATTGTCTTCTCAAGATCTGTGAAGGATTTTGATGGGATCTTTAAGGGGATTGCATTAAATCTATAGATTGCCTTTGGTAGTATTGCCATTTTTACTATGTTGATCCTCCCAATCCAAGAGCAAGGGAGATCCTTCCATTTTCTGGTGTCCTCTTCAATTTCTTTCTTCAAAGACTTAAAGTTCTTGTCAAATAGGTCTTTCACTTCCTTGGTTAGAGTTACCCCAAGATATTTTATGCTATTTGTGGCTATCGTGAATGGTGACGCTTCTCTGATTTCTTTCTCTGCTTCCTTATCCTTTGTATATAGGAGGGCGACTGATTTTTTGGAGTTGATATTGTATCCTGCCACACTACTAAAGGAGTTTATCAGCTGTAGGAGTTCTTTGGTGGAGTTTTTCGGGTCGCTTATGTACACTATCATATCATCAGCAAATAATGAAAGTTTAACTTCTTCCTTTCCAATTCGAATCCCCTTGATCCCCTTGTTTTGTCTTATTGCTATTGCTAGAACTTCAAGTACTATATTGAAGAGATAAGGAGAGAGTGGACAGCCTTGTCGCGTTCCTGAATTTAGTGGTATGGCCTTGAGTTTCTCTCCATTTAATTTGATGTTAGCTGTCGGCTTGCTGTAAATAGCCTTTATTATATTTAGGAATGACTCCCGTATCTCTAATCTCTCCAAGACCTTTATCATAAAGGGGTGCTGAATTTTGTCAAATGCTTTTTCTGCATCTAATGAGATGATCATATGGTTTTTATCCTTCAGTTTATTTATATGATGGATTACATTGATAGATTTTCGTATGTTGAACCAGCCCTGCATCTCTGGGATGAAGCCTACTTGATCATAGTGGATAATTTTTCTAATGTGTTCTTGGATTCTGTTTGCCAGTATTTTATTGAGAATTTTTGCATCGATGTTCATAAGTGAGATTGGCCTGTAATTCTCTTTCTTGGTTGAGTCTTTGTGTGGTTTAGGTATCAGGGTAATTGTAGCTTCATAAAAGGAATTTGGCAATGACTGTTCTGTTTCTATATTATGAAACACCTTAAGGAGTATAGGTATTAGGTCTTCTTGGAAGTTCTGGTAGAATTCTGCATTGAACCCATCAGGTCCTGGGCTCTTTTTGGTAGAGAGGTTTCTGATAACAGTTTCTAATTCTTCGCGACTAACAGGACTATTTAGAGCATTTACCTGGTCCTGGTTTAACTTTGGTATATGGTACTTATCTAAAAAAGTGTCCATTTCTTTTACATTTTCCAGTTTTGTGGCATACAGGCTTTTGTAGTAAGATCTAATGATTCTCTGAATTTCCTCTGTGTCTGTGGTTATGTCCCCTTTTTCATTTCTGATCTTATTAATTTGTGTGTTCTCTCTCTGCCGTTTGATTAGTTTGGCTAGGGGTTTGTCAATCTTGTTGATTTTCTCCAAGAACCAGCTTTTTGTTTCATTGATTCTTTGGATTGTTTTCTGTGTTTCTATTTTGTTGATTTCTGCCCTCAGTTTGATAATTTCCAGTCTTCTACTCCTCCTAGGTGAGTCTGCTTCTTTCTTTTCTAAAGCTTTCAGGTGTGCTGTTAAGTCTCCAATGTGTGCTTTCTCCGTTTTTTTTAAGTGGGCACTTAGTGCTATGAATTTTCCTCTTAGCACTGCTTTCATAGTGTCCCATAAGTTTGAGTATGTTGTGTCTTTATTTTCATTATATTCAAGAAAGACTTTAATTTCTTTCTTTATTTCTTCCTTGACCCAGGTGTGGTTCAGTAGTTGACTGTTCAGTTTCCATGAGTTTGTAGGCTTTCTGGGGGTAGCATTGTTGTTGAATTCTAATTTTAATCCATGGTGATCCGATAAGATGCAGGTGGTTACTGATATGTTTTTGTAACTGTGGAAGTTTGCTTTGTTACCGAGTATGTGGTCAATTTTCGAAAAGGTTCCATGAGCCGCAGAGAAGAAGGTATATTCTTTCCTGTTTGGGTGGAATGTTCTATAGATGTCTGTTAAGTCCATTTGGTTCATTACCTCTATTAAGTCTCTTAATTCTCTGTTAGGTTTCTGTCGAATTGACCTGTCCATTGGTGAAAGAGGAGTGTTGAAGTCTCCCACTATCAGTGTGTTTGGTTTGATGGCTGCCTTGAGTTCTAGTAATGTTTCTTTTATATAAGTGGGTGCTTTTGTATTAGGGGCATAGATATTCAGGATTGAGACTTCATTCTGATAGATTTTTCCTGTAATGAGTATAAAGTGTCCCTTTCCATCTCTTCTGATTGATTTTACTTTGAAGTCAACTTTGTTAGAAATCAGTATGGCCACACCCGCTTGTTTCTTAGGTCCATTTGCTTGATAGACCTTTTCCCAACCCTTTACTCTGAGTAGATGTCTGTCTTTGTGGTCGAGGTGTGTTTCTTGTAAACAGCAGAATGTTGGATCCTGTTTTTGTATCCAATCTCTTAGCCGGTGCCTTTTTATAGGTGAATTGAGTCCATTGATATTAAGTGATATTAATGACCAGTGGATGTTAACTCCGGTTGTCATTTTTTATTTGGTAGTAGAGATTGTGTGTTTCCTTTCTTTGAGATGTGCTGGTGAAGGGTCACTAGATGTCTGAGTTATTTTGGGCAATGTTGGACTCCTTTGATTGTGAATTTCCTTCTATTACTTTCTGTAAGGCTGGATTTGTGGCTATGTATTGTTTAAATTTGTTTTTATCCTGGAATATTTTGTTTTCTCCATTTATAGTGAATGAAAGCTTGGCTGGGTATAGTAATCTGGGCTTGCATCCATGGTCTCTTAGTTTCTGCAAAACATCTATCCAGGACCTTCTGGCTTTCATGGTTTCCATAGAGAAGTCAGGTGTTAGTCTGATAGGTTTTCCTTTATATGTTACTTGACCTTTTTCCTTTGCAGCTCTTAATATTCTTTCTTTATTCTGTATGTTTTGTGTTTTGATTATAATATGGCGGGGGGATTTTTTTTTTTTTGATCCAGTCTATTTGGTGTTCTGTAAGCTTCTTGAACCTTAATAGGAATATCTTTCTTTAGGTTTGGGAAGTTTTCTTCTATAATTTTATTAAATATATTTTCTGGGCCATTGAGCTGTAATTCTTCTCCTTCTTCTATGCCTATTATTCTTAGGTTTGGTCTTTTTATTGTGTCCCAGATTTCCTGAATGTTTTGTGATGAGAATTTGTTGGATTTGCTGTTTTCTTTGATCATTGCGTTTACTTTCTCTATGGTATCTTCAGAATCTGAGATTCTTTCTTCTATCTCTTGTATTCTGTTGGTTATGCTTGTTTCTGTAGTCTCTGTTCGTTTACATAGATTTTCCATATCCGACTGGCCCTCGGATTGTGTTTTCTTCCTTGCCTCCATTTCAGTTTTCAAGTCTTGCACTGTTTCCCTTATCTGTTTGATTGTTTTTTCTTGGTTTCCTAGGATATCATTTACGGATTTACTCAATTCTTCAAACTTTTTGTTATTCTTCTCGTCCATTTCCTTAAGGGAGTTTTTCACCTCCTGTTTAAGGGACTCTATTACTTTCATAAAGTCAATTTTTTCTACTTCTTCTTGATTAGTGTGTTCAAGTCCTCCTGTTATAACTTCGTTGGGTTCTGGTGCTTTCATATTGTTTTTCAGATTGTTGGAGGAATTCTTGCATTGGCGCCTGCCCATTTCTTCCTCTGAATAATCCCCTTTGGGTCTTCTTTGAGAAGTTCAATTCCCCCCAATGAATTCAATTCACTCACCCCAATGAATGATGGATCCTCTGGCAGACTGTCAGGTCTCCTTGCAGGCCAAGTGGCTCGCTGACAAAGGGCCTGCCTTGCTGGGGGCAGGCTAATGAAGGAGGGGACCTCCCACCGGCCTGGGTGCACTCAATTCCAGGACCCCGGCGTCCAAACAGGCTGAGCTGTGGGATTTTGTGGCCCCAAAGATGGGAGGATGAGGCGGGGTAGGGGGTTCTGGGTGCAAGCTGGGAAGGGACCACGCATGAGGATTTTATTAATTCTGTCATGACAGGGTCTTTCAGGATTCGAGAGGCCAGAAAAACCCAGAATGACTGGTACAAGCGATTTTTAAAGGAAAAAGCCACAGAAACAAGGGAGGAGTCTGGGGGTTGTTCTTTAACTATTATGATTGGCTTATTCAAAAGGACTGTTACCAATAATTGGCTGGAGAGCAGTTGCCAGATCAGATGAGTTAAGAGGAAACATCTGAGGGTCACCTTGCCCCTTTCTCAGGGACTGAATCAAAACACCAGGAACTGAGTCAACACCTAAGGGCTATCTTGCCCCTATTCAATAATTTGAGTTCTATTTGGAGAACATTCACAAGGACTCATGGGGATGGGAAGTTCCCAACATTTTAGTACATGCAAGTGTAGTTGTTAGGTCCTTGGTTCCCAGGGGAGGAGGGAGCACTACTGCTGAGAGACCTCAAAATTGGCCTCAGAGTTGTCAGAAATGTAGAGTTCTACAGTAGTAAGTTGGGGAGGGATGCCAAAGTTGAGACAAAATGGGGAAAATTACATGATATTGTCAAGCAGGAGCATAAGCAGGCATAAAAGGTCTTAAGATACTTGAGAGTTTTGAAAGGCAGAGAAATGGGCTGTCTTTAAAGCAACTTGGTGAGGAAAAGACTTATTTCAGCTTACAGCTCACAACTTACATCTTCTGTCACTGAGGGACATCAGGGCAGGAACTCAAACAGGGACGATGGAGGAATACCACTTCCTGGCTTGTTTCTCATGGTTCCTTCAGCCTGCCTTTTTATACAACCTAGAACCACCTTCAAGGGGTGGCCTGAGCCCTCCCACTTCAATCATTAATCAGGAAAATGCCCCATAGGCCAATCATAGAAGAACTGACCAGCACATGAGTATAGAAAGGGCCTTTGTAGGAAACAAAATGGATATTGGAAATAGACTTTTTTTTCCTGTGAGGTGCTGGTGATTAAACCTAGGGCTTTGTGTGTGTGAGGCAAGTGCTATAGTCCAAGTCCGAGAAAAGTGTGTTTAAGTACTGCAAGGAACCCAATTAAGTAAATGAGAATTTCGAGAGAATAGGGAATTTAGCACTGGCCTAATGTATGCAAGGCCTTGAGTTTGAGCCCCAACACTGGGAGGAAAATTAGTTTGTAGAATAGACTGGCACACTGTGGCCAGACTGAGAGGTGAAAATGACAGGTTTTAACCAATGGGGAGCAGAATTAGAGGGCAAGCAATCCAGAGCAGAAACAAAGCTTCTGAGGTCTTGAGAGAGGAGAGAGAAACAGTAAAAGGTGGATGTAGCATCAAGAGAAAGAGAGTCTAGCTGTTAGGATCCCAGCACTTCCTGCCTCAGCCGTCATCGCAGGTAATGCGTTCCATGTGGGATGAGGAAGAAAGGGTCTCTCTGCTTCACACTTACTTAACCAGTGTCCTGTGTGCTAAAGCCTTTACATGTTGTTCTTCCATTAATCTTGAACTGTGCCAGATGTTTTCAGTTCATTACTTCAGTTTAATTCTTTAACTAGACCCATGAAACAGTATTTTCTCTGTCTTACATACCATGAAAAACGGCTTAAATAGTTAAATACAAGGAATTTAAATACTTAGAAGTTAAATACAAGGAAGCTGGCCTGTGGTGATACACACCTGTAATCCCAGCACTTGGGAGTCTGCGGCAGGATCCAGGTTCTAGGCCTGCCTGGTTAAAAAGCAAATTCAAGGCTGCATAGTCAGGCTCGGCTTTTTTTTTTTTTTTTTTTTTTTTTTTTTTGATTTTTTGAGACGGGGTTTCTCTACAGCTTTAGAGCCTGTCCTGGAGCTAGCTCTTGTAGACCAGGCTGGGTCTCGAACTCACAGAGATCCGCCTGCCTCTGCCTCCCGAGTGCTGGGATTAAAGGCGTGCGCCACCACCGCCCGGCCAGGCTCGGCTTTAAAAGTAAAAATATTGTAAACTATTGAGTGGCAGAACTGGAACCCTTGCCCGGACCTTCTGGCAGCATACCTGTGTTCTTTTGCTGTCCCGTTCTTTGAACTCCACCCGGCTTCCCTCGCTCGTCTTCCTGTTTGGCCTTTACTCACCGGCTCTCCACGCTGGCATTTCACCCCCTCCTCCCCCTCCCCAACACCTCAGCTGCTCTTGCACCTCCTTACTTCCTCCTTCTGATCCTTCTGTGTGAATGTGGAACTGTTTTTAGCCACCTAGTAAGCTGCATTCTTCAAAGGCCATCTATGAGGAAACCATCCTGACTCTCCCAAGAAGAATGTCCTATACATGACCTTTATTGTGCTTCTTTGGTGCAATTCTTCATAAACAGGTGTGTGTACCATTGTTATTAACCATACAGCAAAGACAATGAATAAATGAATGTTCGAAGGGCACTAAATAATCCCCCCATGGTATGTGAGCAGAATAACTTCAGAAAGTGTTGATGCAGACAGTGAACCAGTTGATTGTGAATCATCAAGAAGATCAGGGATCTTCATGTTCTGCTCCAAAGACAATGTTTGACATTCTGATATTGAGTAGTAAATCATCACCGCTTAGAAATGCATGCAGCGTTATTGTTCTTTGGTTCGGATTCCTGGAATTCCAAGCCCAATTTAACAACCCAATTTGTATTTGCCCTAATTTATTTTAACCTATAAATCTACTTAGATTTTGTGTTGTTGGGAGCCACTTGTTCGTTTCCTGGCTTCCCAGACTCCTGAAATAATCACACAGAAACTGTATTATTTATAATACTGTTTTGCCAATAACTTCAGCATATTGCTAGCTATTCTTATATTCTAAACTAGCTTATCTCCATTAATCTATGCATCACCACGAGGTCGTGACCTACCAACAAAGTTTTGGTAGGCTGCAGAGGCGTGCCCCCACCCCCCCACCTAGCTCTATTCTGCTAAGCCACTGGCCAAAACAGATTTATTCATTAACCAATAAAAGCAACACATAGACAAAAGGACTTCCCACACCAGATTTTGGTTGTCTTTTATCTGACCATTTTTATAATGTTTGTTTTGTTTTGAGTCAGAATCCTATTGTGTATCCCTGGCTGGCCTGAAACTCACTATATAGACCAGCCTGGCCTTGAGATCCACCTACCTTTGCCTCCCAAGTGCTAGAAAGGTGTCTTTTACTATGCCCGGCTTCTGTATTAATTTTGAAAAGTAGCCATCAAAGGAAAACCTATGATCAAAAAGCTTTCTACTTTGATCTTTGAGTAAATTTGTCCTCCTTTGTCCTCCTTATCATGGGTCAACAAACTATCTACCTAAAAATGCTGAAGATGGAATGGGAGGAGACAGACTTGAGTAACACATTGTGAACACATTGTGTGTTAGATACTGTGTACCCTTTACAGTCGGAAGCCACATAGTCATAATGCCACCTCCTCTGTTTACTTTGCATTTTGTAATACAAGAGGCCAATTTAATCAGTTACAGTAGATGCCTTTTCTCGAAAATAAAATTAAGGGGGTTTTTCAACTGATTTCTTTTTGAAGGCAATTTGTGAAATAGTCATTAATTTTTCAAAGCAAATTTAAAAACAGAATGAATAATTTAGTGCATGGATAATGGGGTCAGTGACAGTCTTTGCACCCAGCTAGGTAACATTGTAACAACCATTCTGCCTCAAACTATGGTAGAAAGACAGACTTCAAAAATCATGGAAATCAAAATGTAGGTCCCCCCCCCCCTTATAGCTGGAAATCACAAACAGACTTCCTGGTGTTTTCTACCTGTAAAGACAAGACAAGGCACCCGGTAGGAACATGCTACTTAGCTACATGTGCAACTCCTAACACAATGCTGAACACAGCCAACAGTTAGTGCAGTGGTCTCCCTGAGCACTTTCCTGTCTTCTTGTTTACCCAGAATGGATTTAGAGCTTATCTTTGAACTGCAGATTGTTCTTGTATAGCCAGGATCAAGATGGAATATATCCCTGCTGCCATTTATCTCTTTAACAGAATGGTGTTTTTGAAAAGAAATTACTGCTTGCTTTGGGAGAAACAGTGTAACTGCTTCCCCTGAAGTTAGTGTCTTTCAATGCCATGCCTTCTGTTTATCTTCCCCTAGAAATCTGAAGTCAGCGCCAGTGACTTCCTCAGTGAAGATGAGAGCATGGGACCTTCTAAAACAGTGAACCAGTCAAAAGCCTCTGGCAGATCTAAGGTGGTAGGGTCAAGTGAGCGCAAGCTGAAGACGATGGCAGCTGAAAAGAAAAGCAGGTGAGCCTCATGAATGCTGAACGCAGGCTAAAGCGGAGCAGGAGCATTGTCGCAAGGGAAATAGCCTGGATTTGGCCAAGCCTGCAGATGTGCTTAAGTTATGGCAGCTCAGCAGGCAGAGACAGGTGGATTTCTGTGAGTTCAAAGCCAACCAGGTCTACGTATTGAGTCCTAGGATACCCAGAACTACATAGAGAAACCCTGTCTCAAAAATTAAAAATAAATAAATAAAACAATAAAAGGTGATGCTTGACAAGATGAGTTATGAAGAAAGAGGAATAGCGGGTGGTGGTATGTCTGCTGTGGTCATCCCTGTTTGGAAAATGTGGAGAGCACACAAAATTACATGGTAATGAGGTTAGAGTAGTGGGTAAACTAGAAGTTACGCTTCCCTTCTAGAAAAATCTAATTCTGTAACACCCATTCCTATACTTGTATGGATATAAATCTTTCAGTTAAAGAATATTTTTACATAATTTTAGATGAGAACCAGATCTGATCATAAATGCTGTTTCCAATCCCAGCATGGAAGTTAGAGGCAGGAGAATGGGGGAGACAGTGTTCAGGCCAGCGTGGACTACATAGTGAGACATGGGGGGACAGTGTTCAGGCCAGCGTGGACTACATAGTGAGATATTGTCTCAGAGTAAAACGTAGAGCTGTTCCTACTTATCTTTGGAAAGAATACTCACTGCTTGACCTCCTTCCTCCTGTGCAACTGGATTGTTCCCAGTGGGTCTCTTACTTATGCCTACCTGTCTGTGAACTTACAGAAGTGTGGTTGACGAACAAGTGCTCTCAAGAATTCCAGGACATACCCCAGCGACGTCACTGAGTGTGGACAGACTGG
This sequence comes from Arvicola amphibius, assembly GCF_903992535.2. NCBI lineage: Eukaryota > Metazoa > Chordata > Mammalia > Rodentia > Cricetidae > Arvicola > Arvicola amphibius. Next base: position 166,593,837 of record NC_052058.2, read on the forward strand.
CACTTCTGGGTAGAATACATTCCGTCCGAATCATCATTGAAACAATGGGCGTCCCTCCAGATAGTCCCCATGTGACACCAAACAGAAAAAGCTTTGCCGGGAAACCACCAAAGCCAGCAGCAGCAACAGCAGCAGCAAGAAAGCGGTAATCTAAATAAGAAAGCTAAATGGTTCTTGGGGGAAATGTGGCTGATAATAGGAAGGGTGTAACTGCTTACGATTTCTTTTCATGTACATTTTCAATCGATAAATTGATTCGAAGTTCCCAAGAATGAGGGTAAATTTAGATTAAAGAAAGCTGGGGTAGATGACATTTTTTCAGCCCTTACAGTTACAGCAAAAGAGCACCTAAGATGGTTATCTGTAGCATAACACCTCAGAGGCCAGAGAGATCATTTACGTTGGAAGCACTGTGGGCGCTCTCAGAAACAAGCTCCATCCCTCCTGGCAGGTGGTAGAAGACTCGAAGAGTGAGCTCTGAGCGACCTCTGAAGCCATGCAGTCCTGGAATAGGAACTTCAAAGATAGAGAGGCAGAAAATAAATCTACTTTTTGTTTGGTTTGGTTTTAGATTTTTTTCCTTTTTATGTATATGGGTGATTTGCCTGTATGTGTACCACATGTATGTGTGGTGCTCAGGGAGGTCAGAAGGGAGGAGAGCACTGGATTCCCTGGCACTGGACTCCTGTGGGTGCTGGGAACCTAAGCTGGGTCCACTGCAAGAGCAACAGATTCTCTTAACTGCTGAGCCACCTTTCTAGCCCTTATTTTGTTTGTTTTTAATCAGTTTTTTTTTTCTTCTAGCACTTTCTTTGTGGAGTATCACTTTCCTGTGGGCTTTTCCAGAAGTGGACTGGGAAAGACAGCTTTGATCACTGAGGTCGTGCGACTTGCCTCCAGTAAAGTCGCAGATGGAGGTAAAACATGAGCTAGTTTTCTGCTGATCGCTGCCTCTGACCAGACTGCTAGAATTAGAAGTGTGTGCTGCCACCCATGGCTTGGTTTTTGCTTTTACAATGGTCTCACTATGTAGACTAGACTGACCTGAAACTTTAAGTCATCCTACCGTCGCTTCCCAAGTGCTGGGATTTCAGGAGTGTGCCACATGCCTAGCTGTAGAAGGCACTGTTTATAGTAATGTCTTAGGATTACTATTGCTGTGATAAAACACCATGACCAAAAGAAGTTGTGGGGAAAGGGTTTATTTGGCTTATATGTCTACATCTTAGTCCATCGTCAAAGGAAGTCAGGACAGGAACTCAAACTGGGCAGGAACCTGGAAAGGAGCTCATGCAGAGGTGGCTTGCTCCCCAAGGCTTGCTCAGCCTGCCTTTTTGTAGAGCTGAGGACCACCTGCCAGGAGGGAACCCACCTACAATGGACTGGGCTTGCCCCATCATTCACTAATTAAGAAATGACTTACAGGCCTGCCTGTTACAGCCCTGTCGTACTGAGTACCTTCTCAGTTAAGGGTCCCTCCTGTCCAGTGACTATAACTTATATTAAGTTGACATAAAACTAGTCAGCACAAGTGTAAAATGTTTTGTTTTTTATGTAGTTGATTTTATCTAATTTTTCTAATTTTTTTTTGGTTTTTTGTTTTATTTTGGGTTTTTTTGTTTTTTGTTTTTTTTGAGACAGGGTTTCTCTGTAACTTTTGGGACCTATCCTGAAACTAGCTCTTGTAGACCGGGCTGTCCTTGAACTCACAGAGATCTGCCTGCTTCTATTGGGATTAAAGGCGTGCGCCACCACCGCCCGGCTTATTTTTTCTTTTGTTGCATGTACTTTTGATATTGTCTTTTATTTTATTTTTGTTGTAAATATTCAAACACCAAAAACATGTTACTGTAGCCTAATATTATAGATGCTTTTATTTTTTTTTTTTTTTTTTTTTTTTGGTTTTTTTGAGACAGGGTTTCCCTGTAGTTTCTAGAGCCTGTCCTGGAACTAGCTCTTGTAGACCAGGCTGGCCTCGAACTCAGAGATCCGCCTGCCTCTGCCTCCCGAGTGCTGGGATTAAAGGCGTGTGCCACCACGGCCCAGTGCTTTTAACTTTTTTTAATTACATTTTTTGGAAATTTAATGTTGTATGGGAAGGTGGAAGTGAGGGGCAGCAGCGGGAATGGAAATCCAGCGCAACTGTTAGGAGTCGACTCTCTCCTTCTGGTGTGGGCTCCAGACCCTCTGAGCCGTCTGCTCGCCCAGCAGCTGCTTTGAAGAGTGGGTCCTCATTTTGATCCTATCAAACACTTCACTAATTGTATGATCTTAGCAAATCACTTTTTGTCTTTAGGCCTCCCTTACTAATAATATTGATTAGACTATGTAGCTCATTGTTGTAAAGGAGGCCACTAGTTTATTCCTGGCTGCTGAGCAGCTCAGACCCAAAATAATCACATAGAAACTATATTATTTACAACACTGCTTGGCCCATTAGCTCTAGCTTCTTTTTTTTTTTTTTTTTTTTTAAATATTTATTTATTATGTATACAATATTCTGTCTGTGTGTATGCCTGCACGCCAGAAGAGGGCACCAGACCCCATTACAGATGGTTGTGAGCCACCATGTGGTTGCTGGGAATTGAACTCAGGACCTTTGGAAGAGCAGGCAATGCTCTTAACCACTGAGCCATCTCTCCAGCCCCCTAGCTCTAGCTTCTTATTGGCTAACTCTTACACATTAGTTTAACCCATCTCCATTAATTTGTGTATCACCACAGGGCAGTGACTTACCTGCTAAAGTTCTGTCCTGCTCCGGTGGGGATACATACCTTCTCTCCAACTCCTCTTCCTTTCTCCCAGCATTCAGTTTAGTTTTCCCCTTCTAAGTTCTGCCCTATCAACAGGCCAAGGCAGTTTCTTTATTCACCAATGGTATTCACAGCATACAGAGGGGAATCCCAAATCAGTTATGATATCTTTCAACGCTAAAAACCTTTCTGAAAGGCATGGTTGACAATTTATACATATTTCTCCATTATTACATTCATTCTCTTAGCACCAATCAAGGCTTAAGAAGCAGAACTATGTGATTGATACAATAGCTGTGAGGAAATGTGCTTAGGTAGGAAGGAGCAATCTTAACACAGATTGTAGTAGAATTCAGTCTGTTCATTAAGAACTACTACTGTACCCAGAGTCTATTTGCCCCTCAGTTGACTTCCTAGTGCCCAGCAGAGGTATAAGTGTTATCCTTTTGACGTGTGTGGGTGAAGACCCACATTCTGCCCAAGAGTAATAAGAAGGCAAGAGTCAAGGACTGAGACTGCCGGGAATGAACAGAGAAGTAGGTCAGATCTGGTGATTTGAATGAATGAATGTTCAGTACCAGATTCTCTACATAACTCGGCTGTTGGTGAGTGTTCTGCAAACCTATTAAAGATGCTCAGAAGTGAATGACCTGTAACTGAAGTAATAGGACTGAAGTGAGCTCATCTTTGATTTGATGCTCAGATTTCTTATTTCCTAGATGAAGCTCCATTACCAATGACCACAAACTAAATACAACTGTCACTTCATCCTGTTTACAGTAGAGATTCCTGGCTATTCAGAAGGCCTCAACTCCACCGGATACGACTAACTAGCATTAGTTGATACTCATTCTGAATGACAGCCTGAATGTTTTGTCCGTTAGCCAGAAAATTTGCTTACTTTTATTATTGGAATTTTAAATATCGTTCTTCTATAAATTCATTTTCCTCTCATCTTCCCTTTAGTTAATCTCCTTTTTCTGTTGAGCCACTTACCTACCTGATTTTCAAAAACAGTCATGTTTGCTAGGCCATAGTAGCATACATCAAGCAAGCAGATCCCTGTGCAATCCAAGACAGCCAAGACTACAATAGTAAGACCTAATCTCAAAATAAATAAACATTTTAAAAATCACAGTGTCTTGGCCACAGTGAGATATATGGGTAAGTCTCCTTTTATATCCTGGTTCACGTTTGATGATCCTTTCTCATAGCAGATCTGAACAGTAGAACCCGTTTATCTTCTGCTGCTATACCCAGCTTTTTTTTCTTGTCTCTCCCTACAGCCTTTGATTTTATAAAGTCACACTGAATTCCTGAATGAACTTGAGAAGGGCAGGTGGAGTCAAAGCATGTGTTAATGGTGGCTGTGGTTGGTTGTGTGACATGTGACTGTTTACCTGTTCTCTTTCACAGTGGTGAAATTCCAGCAGCGATTTGTGTGTCCAATAGAGTTTGGTGGCCCGATGATAGAGCACTGGTGGAATTCTAACCTCACCTTCCAAATTTATGCAAAGAAAGCCCCACAGAAAAAGGTAATTTATTTGAGCTTTATACCAGGCATTTTCCTAGATAAACGAGATTTCTGGGTTCAAATAATACAAATGTTACTATGCCAAATACTCTCTGCCAATACACTGTCACATCTAACAATTACACCAGCTCTGTGAATTCAGTATTTTACCACCTTTGTTTCCTAGAAGCAGCTAAGTTCAGTGACGTGTCTGAGATTCCCACTCTAACAAGCAGAGCCAGAGCAGCATGCAAGTTCGTGGTCTGCTCTGGTTTGCTCTGGTTTTGTTTTTTGTTTGATTTTCTTTTTTATTTTTGAGACAGGGTTTCATTTATGTAACCCAGGCTGATCTTGAACTTGTGGCCCTCCCACCTCAGCCTTCTAAGTGCTAGGATTACAGGGGTGTGCTAACCACAACTGCCAGAGCCCATGTCCTCGACCTCCTGACTGTGCTTATAAACTGCAGTAGCGTGGTGGCAGAATCAGGATGGGTTGTTTTATATGAGCCTCAATTTGAAGTCCTCTTTCCTTGTTATGGGCAGAGTATCTAGAGTGCCCAGCCCACACCCAAATTAAGAAGATTGTAGGTAGTGTCTGATGAAATAGTTCCGGTTTATAAAGTTCACTTGTAAGAGACTCCTCGGAGATGAGTGACATAGTGGGAGCTTGATTGCTCCTGCAGTGACGAGCAGCCCGGATGGTGTAACTCCATCTTTGGTGTGAATAGGGTGAGTACACTTTTCTTTTGCTGTGGTGATTCCCGCACCCCAGAATATAAACAGTACAACCTCTTAGAAAAATAGTAAAACAGGAAAAAGAGAGGGGGGTAAAAAGAAATCACAAAATTGTTCAGCCATGAGAAAACTTCAACACAACCTCGGTTACATTTTAATATATTTATATTGCATTTCCCTAAACCTAGTTAATGGCTTTTTTCTAATTATAAAAGAAGTTTGAATTATTTTTAAAAATTTTAAAAATATTTTTCCATTTGAATACCACCCACCAAGAAGGCAAAATTTACTTATAACCTGGCACGGTGGTTCATGTCTTTAATTCCAACACTCCCGAGATAGAAGCAGATGGGATCCTGGGAGTTCAGAGTCAGCCTGGCTCTGAAGCAAGTTGTGTGTGTTTGTGTGTTTGTGTGTTTTACATTTAACATTTGTGTTTTACTTTTCATTATTTTTAGTGTGTGTGTGTGTTACTGAGGATTGAACCTAAGACCTCAAAAATGGTTGCCAAATTCTCTATAACTGAGCCCCAGACATCTTTTTACTTTTTATCTTGATCAGATTACCAGGCTGGCCTTGAACTCACTGTGGTCCAGGGAGACACTGAGCTTTCTGTTCTTCCTCAGCCTCTTAAATAGCTGCGATTACAGACCCTGCTGATGTGACTTCCAACTGAGCCCGATATGTTACAAAATGTTGAATGTATCTTTTGTTTGTTGGGTTTTTTTTAATATTGTGTCATGGGTTTTTTTAAAAAATTTATTTTTCTTTTAATAAAATAGTTTCCCACATAATTTTATGTTTAGGGAATTATATGTTCATATTTATATAAGCCTCCATGGGGCTGTCTTATGGGTGTCTGATCTCCTCTTCCAAGTGGTCTTATATCCCTGATTACTGAAAAAATGGAGGGTTGGGTCTGGGCTGTGGTCTTGCCCAGTGACTGCCTAAAAAACGCCACCTTTTATGTGAGTTTTTCCATAGTGCTGGATTGGTTCGATCCTGTAATTAGACTGGAGAGAAATTATCTACAGTTCTAGCCCATAGCTTCTCCAACACTTTATAACAGTAGGCCAGAGTGGATGTAAATGGCGTTCTTGAATATGGAGGGGAGCCCTTAATTAGGATTTTCCCCATGCTGGGACGCAGCGGAGACATCGGTGGTGTTGGGCTGTTACAGTAAATGTTGCTTCTTTCATATTTTCCATTGCCCTTGTGTTTTGAGCTGAGTTCGATCAAGTGTGGGGACAGCCTGCCTCCATGCAGCTGTTACCCAAGCCAGTAAGGGAGTGTTCCCTCTGGGTATATCTAAAATTTATTCAAGACCTTCAAATTTATTATTCAACTTTTAACAAACATAACAAGTGTTGCTCGTATTACTGTAAGCTTTTAGTGAGCTGGCAATGGTGGCACATGCCTGTGATCCCAGCAGATGGGAGGCAGAGGCAAGTCCAGGACAGACCCTATCTAAAAACAGCAAAATAAAATCATCTGTGAGCTGATAGCTCTTTGGTGGGCCTGTCATACAGCTAATGGCTGTACTAAAATTAACTTGTTATATGTTAGGCCAGTGGTTATCAACCTTCCTAATGCTGTGACCTTTAGTACAGTGTTGTGGTGACCCTTGCCGTAAAATTATTTCATTATTACTTCAAAACTGTGATTTTGCTACTGTTAGGAATTGTAATGTAAATATTTGGTATGTGACACCCACCCCGCAATGGGTCGTGACCTACAGGTTGAGAACCACTGCATTAGATATTTAGTTGTTTCTAGTTATTAACTACTTTTAACACATGCAATTTGTGTATAGTTTTTAATATGTTGTTATTTTTCTAGTGTAAATTCCAGAAATGGAATCACTGGAGCAAAAAATACAAAGCTCCTCATAGTAACTGCCCAATCTCCTGTATGAAAACATGTTGACGGTTTATTTTCCAGCCTGTTCATATGACAGCTTTGTCTCAATAGCATATTGTGTGTGACTTCCTCAGTCTTACAACATTAGTCAAAGAATCTTATTGTACAAAAACTAAATTTTAATAGAGAAAGATGCTTTTTGTGGCTTATAAAATCATCTGTAATCTGTATTTTCTAGGGGAAATTAATAAAATCCAAAAGGGAAAGTAAAAACTGGCAGGATATGGTGTTGACTGAGGTTTCTGTCCCGCCCAGTCCCACAGCCGTTAAGTCCCAAAGAATCACACAGATGTCTACGTTAATTATAAACTGGCCTATTAGCACAGGCTTCTTATTAAGTCGTATAACTTATATTAGCCCTTAATTCTTGCCTGTGTTAGCTACATGCCTTGGTACCTTTTTCAGCGAGGCTGTCACGTCTTACTTGCTCTGTGTCTGGCGTCCTCTGTGTCTGCAGACTGAGCTTTGCTTTTTCCAGAATTTTCCTGTACTCATTGCCCTGCCTCTACTTCCTCTCTGGTTGTCCCGCCTATACTTCCTGCCTAGCAAGCAGCATCTTAATGAAAAATAGTACAAGTGATAGGATCAAAGACCATTGTCCCCAGCAATATGGTAGCATTATTGGTCACATCACAGTGGAGCTTTGTGCTTCATAAAGCACTATTCTCTCACAAGCCACCATAAGCTGTCACTTCAGTTAAAGTCCCCCATGGCTCCTTCTTAAGCTTTTTCTTTCCTTATCCTATCAGCCAGAAGCCGTTGGATCTGCATCTCTTCCTTTGCGAGCTGTCATTCAGTCGGAGCTGCTTTCTTTCAGTAACCAGCTTCCAGTGCAGCAGGACCATGGCTCGTCTGCACTTGGCCCCCTCCAGGTATGTGGGTGTACATACAGAAAGACACGGCTGTCTCCTGAGCACAATGTAGCTGCAAACAGGGAAAGGGGGCTTCTGTTGAAGAGCAAGAGTGCCTGGAAGGCAGTAAGTAGTACAGTAATGCCTGGGAGGAAGCAGGAGATGGGCAGACGAGCCCTCTCTGAGGCGCCGATGTCTGAGGTGATAGCTGAAGAAAAAGAGAAGAAAGTAAAAGCACATATAAAAGCCCTAAGGGTTGTTGCCGTGGGATAGCAAGCAAGAGTCAAATGGTAGAAAATAGAGTTATACACACTGCTAAGAATGAAATTCAGATCCTTTTAGGTCAAGGCAGGGTTTAAATTTTGGCCTTGTGACCCCAGGAAAAGATGCCAAAACATGAGAATGACATCTTATTTTCATTTAAAATATTGCTATGTAGGGAGTGACAGGGAAATAAAAACACTGCAGCATTGGCTCTGAGAAGACGCTGGGTGCCTGCTGGCGTGAGAAAGGGTCCTTGCCCAGTGTTAGCAGTTTAAAGATGTCTCGGGTAGCAGGATTTGAATATGTGAATTCCATACAGCTTTGTATGGTATCACATTAGCTCTTCTGACTGTGTAGCCCAGGCTGGCCTGGAGCTCACTATGTAGTACAAGCCTCCATTCAAACCTGCGTCCTCCTGCCTGTTGGCCTCCTAAACACTGACCACCATTCCCAACTCTAGTTTTTCAGATTTTGAAATTTCCATACTCACGCCCTAAAATATTCTCTTTGTTCCTAATGGCCCAAAGGATAAAGACCAAGGCTTCAGTGTATTACCTTCTTCGTGCCTCACTGCCAGGAGCCAAGTCAGTCAAATCCAATACAGGCATATCTAGCCCATGCCCAACAAGTACAGGATCCAACACAAAACGATAAACTTCCTTAAAACATTAGTAAACTTAAACATGGGAGGCTCTGTTTGTCTGTTGTTTGTGTTTGCATTGTGTCTGTTACTCCTCTGTATGATTCTCAGTCATGATCCTATAGATGACAACCCCGTGGTGTTGGGGAAAGGTTGGACATGAATCACTGAAGTGCCTCGCTGGTTCGTGCCACCCCACCTTGTTTCTGAGACAGCGCTGCCCATGTAGCTCAGGTCGACCTGGAGCTGATCATCCTCATCCTGCTTGGTCCATTCTCGGATACAAGTTCAAAGTCTTCAAAGGATAATAAATCGGATCAGTGAGCTTGAAATTGTTTCTGTCCTTGCCCTACACCAGTGATTCTCAACCTGTGGATCATGACCCCTTCACAGAGGTCACAGATCACATATATATCCTGCATATCAGATATTTACATTACAGTTCATAACAGTAGCAAAATTACAGTTATGAAGTAGCAATGAAAATAATTTATGGTGTAGGGCCACCACACCATGAGGAACTGTGTTAAAGGGAGGGTTGAGAACCACTGCAGTACATGGTGGGAACTGAGAAGTATTAGACAAGATTGACACTTGACAAAGAGAAAGAGCTTGGCTATGGAAAACAAATTTCAGAGAAAAGCAATATGCAATTCATTCTTCTATTAACTAGTGACCACTTCTGTTCTTCCCAATCATTTCTTATCCTGCTGCCTCTGCTTGTTTTTTTTTTTTTTGGGAGGCAGGGTCTCATTGTAGCTGGCTTGGAACTCACTCACCCCCCCCCCCCCACTTTCTCTTCTCCCTCCATACCTGCATAAATATGTAGTGTAAATGTACACACATGAACATTTTCTGAGCTTTTTTTTTTTTTTTTTTTTTTTTTTTTGGTTTTTCGAGACAGGGTTTCCCTGTAGTTTCTAGAGCCTGTCCTGGAACTAGCTCTTGTAGACCAGGCTGGCCTCGAACTCAGAGATCCGCCTGCCTCTGCCTCCCGAGTGCTGGGATTAAAGGCGTGCGCCACCACCGCCAGGCTTTCTGAACTATTTGAGAATAAGTTACATCAAACCTGTTCCTATCTAAGTCCCTTCATGTGGATTCCATGTATTTCCTGAAAAGAATATCATATCATACATAGTATTTGAGTTTAAAAAAATCAGCTTAACATGAGTGATATATTCTATCTACAATCTATACTAATTTTACCATTTGTGTCAATACTTTTTTCCTTTATAGTAGTTTTCTAACGTTTTTATTTCTTTCCAATTCCTTTTGAACTGAAAGTTCTTTAGCCCTTCCTATTTTAATATTTTAGTAATTTTTAAGATAAGCCAGTTATTTATTCTGTAGACTGCCCCTCTACTGGTTTACCTAAATATTTTTTATTTTGTTTCATTTTTTGAAAGAGGCCTTCATTATATAGTCTGAAATTCTCTATCCTTTACTTCAGCCTTCCCAAGTCCAGGAATGACAGGTGTGCTCTAACTAACTCAGCGCCTCATTCATGGTTTTAAGATAATTATAAAATGGCAGTTTCTTTTCTGTTGTTTTTGAGATAGGGTCTCACTATATAGGCCTGGTTGTCCTGGAACTCACTATGTAGACTAGGCTGACCTCGAACTCACAAGGGGTCTGCCTGCCTCTGCTTCTCAAGTGCTGGGCCTAAAAGGGTATGCCACAACACCTGGCATAAAATGGTGATTTCTGGCTTCATGTTCCTTGTGCTTTATATTTTTATTTTATCCAGTTTTGGGGGGGAAAAAGTGTGAAACTTGGAGCTTTATGCCCATTATGTACTTACTCTACCACAGAGCTATCCAGCTCTGAGCATTTATTGATTGACATATTCTGTATAATGGTAAAGAGGAGTTATAGTCCCTTACCAGGTTAATTTTGCATTAGTGTGAGCGGACAGATTCTTACCTTATTCACTAGGTTATATGATCTGTTGCTGTTACTAATTCTGACTTGGCCAATAGGAGCTTCTTCAGCTGGGGTCTGTGCCAATTATACGTGTCTCCATCCTTTTCTTAGCATTTCCTTATTTCTCTTACAAAATGATTTTACAGGTCATCATATATTGGTAAATAATCTGTCTGGCTCCTCTTAGTCTGGGAGGTTGACATATATGTGTGTTAGTGTTTGAGGATGGATGAATGTATTCTTAAGTTTGCTGTCAGCTCCAGAGTTCCGATTCTAATCCTACGAGACATTCTCACTGACTCTTCTCCTTTTGTCTTCTAGGTCACCATGGAGCTTGTTTTAGGCAACAAGGATTTCACTGGTGTCAGTGCTAAGTTAAGCAGCAGCACCCAACATACTCCACTTTCTGCTGCTACAAGTCCAGATACGGCACGAAAAACACTCCAGGATACAACCCGCACCCAAAACCCACAAAACTCAAATCAAATTCATGAGGAAACTGCAAGTAAAACACAAAATTTAGTGCTCCCCAACCCGAAGTCAGCAAACCCTGTATCCTCAAATTGTCCAGACATCATGACTGTGCCGCACCACAGTTTAGTACATCAAACCAGTGGGTCAAGCAAAGAAAGTGCCTTACTATTACATGTGCTGTTGATGGTGCCAGATGGGAAAGGCTTTGTTTCTGGAGAGCCGGAAAAACCACTACCGTGCAATGTGTACTTAAAGTGCAAGCTCTTCCGCACAGAGGAAGTCACCACGTCTGCTATCTCGTGGGGCACGGCACAGCCTATCTTTAATTTTTCTCAGGTAGCTTTGTATGTTTCCTGTCCATTTGTGGTTTGTGGGGGCAGGAGACAGATGTCTCTTAAGTGTACTCTGCATACTGGAAGAAGCTTTGGTAGCTGTCTGGTATGTAGGAGTGTTGTTGCCCAAAGTTTTGATCTCTGCTTGTTTCTGTTGTCTCTGTTTGCCCAAGTTCTAGATTCTCTTCCTCTCTGCTTCTTTTAAAAGTATCAGGTAAAATCCTCAACTCCCCAGCTTTCTCATGTCTCTAAGTTCTTCAGTTTTTTAGTTATGTATTTCCTCTCATTTATTCTCTATTTTAATATCCATCTCTTGATTCTTCTGTATAATTTAGTTCTTTAGTGCTGATGCCTTTTTTTTTAATGACACTAATGATTGAACCTAAGACCTTGTGCATGTTAGGCAAGTCCTACACCACTGAGCTACACTCACAGCAAGGCACTCTGGTTTTTTTCCTGACTTAACAGCTGATCACTTTCAGTCTTAAGACCAAGAGAAAACCTAGCTTACCTTCCTTGGGAAGGGTTGAGTACCTTTGGCAGGCAGCCCTCCATTGGGAAAAGGTGGAGGCTGCAGCACACTCCCCTTTCTTCTTCTCTAGCTTTAAGTATTAGGCTTCCACAATTAGAATTCTAGTCTCTCTGTTCTCCTATGGACACATGGATTCCCACAGCTTCATCTTCATTCTGTGAAGGTAACTTCCAAATCGATACTTCTGTGTAAGTCAGACATTTCCCTCCAGGGTCAGCTCTCTGATTGTTGGCTGGACATCAGCACCTGGGTGTGTCTATAGCACCTTTACACTAGCATTGCCTAGCCTGTATCAGATATTCTGTAAGAATGTGCAAATAAGAATTCAAAGATGTCCTATCACTTGGGATCCTTCAAATTGGTGGCCTCTTGCCGTTACTGTTAATTTAATGGAGCTACTCTTAACTGTTAATCCATAGTTCAACTACCGGCTAGCTTTATCTAGAATAATTTTAAATGAAAAATCCAGATGAATAGCTGGCTTTGCTATTTGTTATGACACATGTTAAACAGAGGAGGTTTTTGGGTTTTTATTTGTTAAGTGTTGTCTAGGCACTGGATTGGCAACCCTTTGGTACTCTTGATAAGAACGTGCAGTTTTCTTGCAGAGGATCTGAGTTTGGTTCCCGGCACCCACATTAGGCAGCTCACAATAGCCTATAACTTCCAGGCCTCCAGCCTCCATGCATATACCCAAACACCGACAATACACACATGCACTTAATTAAAAATAACATGTCTTCCAGCAGGATTTAAAAGTGATCGCTTTACCTGAGGAAAGGTTGGGTGAGTTTGGTAGGCACCATATTTGACATGCCTGACAAACTTGTTCTGTGTCCCTTCATGGACCCTGACATCAGAGAGAACCCCTACTGGTTGGTAGCTGTCTTTTGTATGTGTTAGCCTCTTACAGTAGACTGTGTTTCTGTGAGGATACAGACTGGATTGTATTTTAATATCTTCAGCATAGTACTGTGTGTGCTCATGGGCTTTCAGTCAACACTTGTTGAGTAAAAGTACTAATTAATTGTTTCAGTGATGGAAATTCTTTTTCCTGATTGTTCTCCCCAGGTGATTCCGGTTTCACTGTCTTCCAGATACCTGGAAAGACTTAAGAACAATGTGATGATAATTGAAACTTGGAACAAGGTGCGGAGCCCAGGACAGGACAAGCTGCTCGGGCTGGTGAAACTCCCTCTCCATCAGTTTTACATGTCATTCAAGTAAATAGGAGTACTCTTTATTCTTCATCTCTAACTTCATATAGACTGTAAAGCTGACACACAGATCCTACTTCTCTCCCGTTCGGGAGTTTGTTAAGAGCCTTAGGACTTTAAAGCATTTGACTTCATAGCAACCTCTGATGCATGTGTAAAGAGTGACTAGAAATTCAGAGGAATTATGTGTTACATACATTGTAAGAGTAGAACCAGGCTTATAACTAGATAGCCTGGCCCTAGGGTCCACTCTACTCAAAAGCTCTACTGCCAGAGTTAGCCTTCCAGCTAATAGTTGACTTCTCCATCCTGAAATGTCAATGTGGTTCGTAGCAACTGTTCTCAAGATTTCTGTAACAAGTTAACAAGTTGAGATTTGCTAACTATATGTATATCTTTTTAATAACTAGTAAAACCCTGATTAACTTGGTTATTTTTAATCTACAAACTTCCTTTTCTGTTTGATTCAAAGGGCAGATTTTTAATTGCTCTAGCACTAAGCATGGCTCTGTTGTAAATTTTACAGTTGACACTTTCATGTGCAGTATCTCACACGAGCTTCAGGGTAACCTCATGAAGTATTATCATGGTCCTTATTTTACAAGTGAAGAAAGTTGTCCTGTAACTTTGAGAGTTCATTGTCTCTGGCTTCTTTTCCCTCATCTCTAAAATGAGTGTGATACTGGGTCCACTTTCTCACTTGAGGAGCAGTCGTGAGGATCTTGTGAGAAAATGCATGCATTTGCCTTGCAGGAATAGATAAGTATTTATGATGGTAACTTTGAACATAACAAGGCTGAGGAATACCGCTGAAACCAAGGGTGTCAGTATCTGTTCTAGCCTTTCAGCTCTCTACGACCACTGCTAATACACACACACACACACACACACACACACACACATCACCTCTTTTTGTTGTGAAATTCATCTGATCTGTTATCCTCCCTTCGCTTCCCTTCTTATCCCAGTAGATACCATCCTTTGCTGATCAAGTACAAAACAGTAGTAGCTACCAATTACTGAGCATTTACGGTGTACCAAGTACCTTAGTTGACTTTTTATGAGTTGTCTCAGTTTAGTCCTAACAACTCTTTTATAGAAGTCTCATAGCCTATATTTTACAAATAAGAAATCTGGCTGTAAAAAGTTAAATTGCTGATTTAAGCCTATATAGCAAGTAAGTGACAGCACCAAGAGCCAGCCTGGTAAAAGAAAATTATTTGGGTTTAGAATCAGATAGTTCAGGACTGGAGGTATAACTCAGTGGTAGAACAGTGTGATAATAAATAAGGGGCTTGGGAGGTAACTCAGCTGGCACAGTGCTTGCTGCAAAGGCATGAGGACCTGAATTCTATTCCCAGTACCATTGCATGCGTCTGTAAACCCAGCACTGTGTGGGTAGAAGCAGGAGAATCCTGGAGCTTCCTGGAGCTTCCGGCATTCTTTGCCGGATTGGTGCTTCAGGTTCAGTAAGCGACCTTATCTCAAAATAATATCAATCAAGGAAAAACTTGACAACAATCTCCAGTTCCATGTGCACATACAGACATATGTGCACGCTCCCAAGCTACATGTGCACATACATAAATTAGCTAAAACCAAAAAATAATCAGAAGAGTCAGTAGTTGAATCCCAGTTCAACTTGAATCCCTGCTGGCTGTGTAGCCTTAGCTAAGTTACTTAACCTTTTGAATAAGATTTTCTTACTTGTTAATAATGGTTAATACCAACTTTTGCAGTGTAAATGGGTTAAAAACACTATGAAATGCTTAATGCTTCTGTGTGGTTAATGATTAGTAGATATCATTGGTACTGTTATCCAGATCTTACCTTTCAGACTGTGAGATCTACCTTTCTTAGTTGACCACATGGACTGTATAAAATATATAAAATAGTGAAAATTCAGCAAGTTCCCTCTGAAGTACTGTTCCATTGCAGACGGTGGACTTGGCACCACCATGGCACAAAGATAACCTGGATTAATTCCTAGCACTGTATTTACTGCAGACCGAATTTTCCTGCCTTGTAATTTTAGTTTGGTTACTAACAGAATCATATTTTTTAAAGCACTAATTTATTTTTCTGGTTATCAATCCATTTCTGACAAACTGAGAAAATGAGCCAATAAGCAAGTATGACATGACTGATAGTTGCTATTTGTTCATTCACAATGTCTTACTCCCTAGAGATCCCAAGATTTCTCGCCTGCTGCTTGATGCCAGGTACCCAGTTGTTGCTGTCGACAACTATATGCCTGTGATTGATGTGTTCTCAGGCCACCAAAATGGGAGCCTTCGAGTCTTTTTAGCCATGGGTTCTTCAGATCAGATAATGATGCTACAAAGATTAAAGAATGAAGAAGGAACATTCCCTCCCTTCAGCCCTAGGCCAGCCCATTTCCTGGACCAACCACCTGTAGCATCTGTTCCTATGGTAATGACCTAACATTATGGTTCATAGAAAACTGTCTCATTTTCTCATACACATTTTAGTGAAACCATTACCCAGTAAAAGGCTCCAGTAAACAGTATAACTTGCACTTACTTTATACTTACTTGTACTTAATTTTGTATGGGGAAGGTATGTGTGTGCATGCTCACATTATTTGTGTAAGTGCATGTGTGTAAGTGCCAGTACTTAAACTCAGGTGTCATTCTTCAGGAGCCCTCCTTTCAGGCGTGTGTGTGTGTGGTATATATGTATTTGGGTATGTGCACATGTGTGTGCAGGTGGGGGCCAGAGGCCAGCACTGACTGTTCTCTATTGCTCTGTCTTAATTTTTAATAATATTTTCATCTTATATGTAAGATGTTTCAATTGTATATACATATACATTTATGTACCATGTGTTTGTGCCTGGTGCCAGAAAAGGGCATCAGACTTGAGCTGGAGTTACAGATATTGTGAGCTGTTGTAAGGGTGTGCAGATCAAACTCTGGAAGAGCATCCACTTCTCCTAACTACTGAGCCATCATTCCAGCCCTCTCTGCCTCTTTAGCACTTGGGTTACAACCACAGCCCACCACACTAAGCCCTTTCCTCAGTCCCACAAGTGCTTGTTTTAAATCAGAAGAGTCATTGGTATTCTTCTCTTATATTTTAAATGGTCTTTATATCACTCTTAGCTCATTGAATTTATAAACAAAACCTAGGATTAGAAATACTGTTCATTGATAAAGAACTAACCTAGTATGCTGAGTATGTAGCTCAATTGATAGAGTGCTTGCCTAGCATTCATGAACCCTGTGTTTTGTCACCAGGACTGCACAAAGCCAAGTATCCATCATCCCAGCACTTGGAAGGTAAAGGCAGGAGACTCAAACACTCAGAGATATCCTTGGCTATCTCTGAGTAAGTTCAAGGCCAACATGGGCTGCATGAACATTTGTCTTAAAACACAGACACACACACACACACACACACACACACACACTGAAGACTTGGAACCAGAGAGATTGTTCAGTGGTTAAGAGCACTTGCTGCTCTTGCAGAAGTCCCAGGTTCAGTTCCCAGCATGTACATCAGACAGCTCATTACTCCCATAACTCCATTTCTAGGGGATCCAACACACTGTAGACATGTGGTGTACATACATATACTTAGATACACAAACATACACATAAAATATAAACAAATCTTTAATAACTTACCTAATGTGTAAAGACTCTGGTTTTGGTCTCAGTACCCCCCCCCCAAAAAAAAAAAGAAGTAGAAGAACTGTTTGGACAACCAGGTGTTAATCCTCCAGTGTGCTAAATCTTTAGTCTTATGAGAGAGATAGAGAGACCCAAGTAAAAGACTGTAAAATCCCTGTGTGTTGACGAAGTTGGTGTAGTAACAGTGAAATCCCTGTTATTATTTCACTAATAACCAAGCAGTAATTTATTTTATACATTGCTGCACAATTGAGAAGGTATACCGGCCTACATTTCCATGTTTAGTTTTATAATATCTGTGTACCGTTAGTTTTGACATTTTTTTAGTAGGTGGTGAAACGGAATCAAAGTCACTGTATTGATTTTCAGGAGTCATAAGTTGCTAACTGAAAATTACATGGAAAGCACAGATAAAGAATAATCTATAATATTCCCAAGTCTTTTCAAGTGGTGTTGTTCCTCAGCTTGCAATATAGACTCAGAAATTATTAAATTCATACTGAAAGTTAGAACATGATTTTTAGGGTACATCCACAGTGGAAATCCCTGGGAGATGTTTTGCCTTTATGGCTGAATATCTACACTCCTATTTCCCTCTTACACTGTCTCTCATCCAGTTCTCCATCTGCAGGATCAATCGTTAAGTTGCTCTAGTGCCATATGGCCAAAATTAACAGCTGCCATGACTCTTAAGAGTGCTCTCTGCCACTTTTTTTCTTCCAGGGATCAAATTATAAGTTTTCTATTTCCCAAAGGAAGCTTTTTGAACCAGTATTGCTTACATATGTTTTTGGGTTTCATAACAAATACTTAATGCAATCTTCTCTAGATTTATTTGATTTGTAGTTAGGTGTTATTTAAAACCAGTAGTCCCACTCTTAGCTGAACACTGAATTCATCCTTTGAAAAATTTTGTTAACTGGTTGCTAGTGTCTGCTGAGGCTGTGTAAGGCAGAGCTGAAGAGCACTGGCTGCAGGGTCAGGGAAGTGCTTAGAGTACCTGGCTCATGGTAAACACTCAATAAGCACACCAGTAGTGGTTATGAAATAATACCCTTAGCAACCATGTGTTCACTACCTCCCCAAGTCTCACCATTATCCCCAACTTATTTAGAAGTAATGCTGGGCGGTGGTGGCGCACGCCTTTAATCCCAGCACTCGGGAGGCAGAGGCAGGCGGATCTCTGTGAATTCGAGGCCAGCCTGGTCTACAAGAGCTAGTTCCAGGACAGGCTCCAAAAAAGCTGCAGAGAAACCCTGTCTCGAAAAACCAAAAAAAAAAAAAAAAAAAAAAAAAAAAAAAAAAAAAAAAAAAAAAAAAGAAGAAGTAATAATACCTGGTGCTTCAAACACATATTCTTTTTCCTATTAAGAAAGTAATGCCCTATCCCGTGTTCTGAGAGCTTTTATCAACAACAGATGCTGAATTTTATCACCTTCATTCTCATCATTTGTTGAGAGTGAGACCATCTTCCTGCTTCACTCATGCACCGAGTCTTATTCATGGACTTCCTGACATTGTCTTACGTTGTAGGGTAAATCCTGCTTGTTCTGCTTACACTGAGCAGTCATGGGAGCTATACATAGATTTCTGTTAGGTTTCTTCATAGGCAAGCAAGGGTATTCTAAACAGGCTCGTCTTTAAAGCTCACCAGTATCTGTTTCATTTCGTAGCCAGAAGGCCAAGGAAACCGACTGATGGAGCACCACTTTGAGTTGCATGTGGTGATGGTCAGAGGGCTCGTGCCCCTTCAGACAACAGTCTGGGGAGAAGCAGATTGTTACGTCCAGTACCACTTTCCATTCCAAGACTCCCAACCCAGTGTGCTCCAAGGACCTGACTTCCTTGAAAATGGTAGGCTGGGAGACCACATCATCTCAATCATGCTTGGCTCTTTCTTTGAACGTACTTAGGAACTGTGTTTTTTCCTGAGTAGAGTTGTCTGTTTTGTTAGTTTTTCCCAATCATACCTAGGGATAAAGTTATGTGGACATGTAACATAAAATATGGCCTAAATTTTCATTTTGCTTTTTAACTAACTACTTTTTTTGACATGGTCATAGTATTCATAGTATGTTTTCATGTACATTAATAACATGGAGTAACATTCCATTTGTTGTTTGTGTTGAGTTAGAAAATATGCCAGGGTTTCCCTAATCTCTGATTTTGGAAGGTTTCAACAAGGTTTCTCAAGCAAAGTGTCTTTCAGGTGTCTTCTGACCATTGTTTTGGTACTTCTATGGTAGAAACAAATAACAAAACATGGATTCATATAATCTTTATTTTGATATGATTTAGATTTAAAGAATACTTATAAAAATAGTACAAAGAATTTCTGTGTATCCTTTGCTTAAATCTATCAGTCGTTTACATATTAGTCCTTATTTACATGCTTACTCGTGTGTGTGTGTGTGTGTACATGTGTGTTGATATTTTGTAGTAGTCATGCTTTGTAAAGTCAATATGAATACTTTAGGGAATTGAAGATGCTGGACTATTGTTCCTGAGGGGAAAATGTCCACATAACTATCTCATGTAGATCATAATCTTAAACCCTACAAACTACTATTTATTTATTTATTTACTTATTTACTTATTTACTTATTTATTTGGTTTTTCAAGACAGGGTTTCTCTGTAGCTTTGAAGCCTGTCCTGGAACTAGCTCTTGTAGACCAGGTGGGCCTCGAACTCACAGAGATCCATTTGCCTCTGCCTCCCGAGTGCTGGTATTAAAGGCATGCGCCACCGCCGCCCAGCCAAACTACTTTTCTAGGTAGATTCTGTTCTGTTCTTCTGCAAAAGAGAAAACAATCTTCAGAAGCATTAAGTGACTTTCATGGAACCAACTCATTAACAACTGCCAAATATAGTATTCCAACCCTGGTCAAGCATGGTGGTACACACCTGTTAATCTCAGCACTTGGGAGTCTGAGTCAGGAGGATTGAGAGTTTAAGGCCAGCCTGGGATACCTTATGAGATCCCATCTCATGAAAGAAAGAATGAAAGGGGAAGAAAAGATCTCTAGACCAAGAGCCAGAGTGTCTTTGACTATACTGCCTTACCCTTTCTATCTCCAGCTTCTGATCATCTCCAAGAACTAACACAAGAATTCAGGGGTTTGCCTTGTTTGTTCTCATGTGATAGGAAGCAATGTTCATCATTCTGCATGTGTGACTAGCAGATTCAGTATTACTCAAGTGTTCAAAGAAGGGACTTACGTACAGAATATATATTAAA
This sequence comes from Arvicola amphibius, assembly GCF_903992535.2. Lineage (NCBI taxonomy): Eukaryota > Metazoa > Chordata > Mammalia > Rodentia > Cricetidae > Arvicola > Arvicola amphibius. The sequence goes on from NC_052058.2 coordinate 166,613,885, forward strand.
AAAAAAATCAGGACTCGGAATGTAGCTCAGTTGGTAGAGTGCCTGCCTAGCATGTACAGAGCCCTGAGTTTGATCCTCAGCACCACATAAGTCAGACATGGTGATGCTCACCTGAAACCTCAGCATTTGGGAGGTTGAAGCAGAGGGATCAGAAGATCAAAGTCGTCCTTGGCTGCAGAGCAAGTTTGAGGATAAGCCTATACTACTTGAGCCCTAGTTCAAAAATAAAGTAAAAATGAGGCAGGAGGATCATGTTTATGGTCAGTCTGGACAACTTGGTGTGAGACCGTCTCAAAATAAACAATCTGGTCTTGTAGCTCAGTAGTTGTGCTAGACCTAGCATATATAAAGTCCTAAGATTAACTCCTTTACCACAAAAAAAAAAAAAAAACCACACAACTCTATTAGTCTCTTCTGGTGATATAACAAAATGTCTGAGGCTGGGACTTTCAGAAAATAAACAAGATCAATTTAGCTCCATTTTGGAGGTGACATTGATTTGGCCTCTACTGAGGACCCACTTGGCTGTGTCAGAATGATGGATAAGCCAAATCAGAAGGCGAGAAGGGCCAAGCCCATGGAATGGCATTACTTTATACAAACTTATTCTTGGAAGAACTTAGTCCAGAAGACGAGCATTAACCCTCCTGAGAGAAGTACCATCCGTGGCCTAAGCACTTCTCTCCAAATCCTGCCTCCCAAAGGTTCCACCACCTCATAAGACAGCCACACTGTGGACTGAGTCTCCAGCACTTGAAACTTGAGACAAATTATAGCCATACATTTGGCATCATCAGTCTCTTAGAGAATGCAAATCTAAACCTTCATGAAAACTCTTACCCATAGAGACAGGTATAATTGTTTAAGAGACTAGTAACTGTTTGAAAGGACATGGAAAATTTGAATATTCATATGCTGTTCACCAGAAAAGGGATCTGTCCAGTATTACCATGGTACTTACTGTACCATAACCACAGAAATGCTAGGAGTAACCCAGCTCGAAGATGCAGGTTGTAGCAAATCTGGAAGCTACTATCTTTAATACCTACAAGGCACCCATATCTTCATCTGTTCTCACGGAACCATCATAAGGATAGAATGAAACACAGTGTCTGTAGGTCAGTGAGCTGCAAATGCAGCTGTTTCTGTGTTAGATATTCTCAACTGCTTTTCTTTCCCGAAGGAATTACTCTGAAGCCCTTTAGAACTTCAACCACACTGTGTGTCCCAGATCCCATCTTTAATAGCGAGCACCGTCACTCTCTCCTGTTGCCAACTGAAGTTCCAGTGCAAAGGCTCCTGCTAAGTGCCTTCTCCTCCCAGGGGCTTGTGCCTGGAGGTGGAGTCCAGTTTGAAGTCTGGTGCAGGTACAGTATGGACATCCCAGTCCCCTTGCTTAGGAAGGAAATGCCCTGTCCTTGGTCGGGTGTAACTGTTATAAGAAGCTAAGTAGGACACCCTTCCTTGCTTTGTGTTCTTTATATTTAACAGTAGCTTGTGTCTGGGCTTTATATGTTAGGCTCTCCTGAGCAAAGAGTAAAATTGCATTAGTGTTATTCCCTACTGTCCTTTATGCAGTGCATTCACCATTTTTGGTATTCTCTTACCATTTGGTTTACTTCAGGTCTTTATTATATGAGGCCTAACTACTGTAACAACCTTCCAGCTGTTCTCCCACTTCTAAACTCACTTCTTCCCACCATTAGAAAAATAGTCTTTACAAATCGTGAATCCACTTAATGCTACAATCGCTGGTAGATTTCCAGAAAGAATGCTGGCCTGATTGTAGATGTCAACCTCGCCCGCGCATCTGCACCTCTAGGAAGCCTACTAAAATGACTAAGAGAATACAAAGAAATGTAAAGGAAGGAAAAATAGGATCATAAACAGTACTGTCACATGACAGAAATACTTTCTGCAATCAGGAAAAAATAGATCTTTAAAACCACCTAGCTCTGATGGTACAGCTCTATGATGTAGGAATGGATTAGTTTGACATGAAAAGAAAATAGCGTGGGTTCTAGCAGGTTCTCATCCTAGTGCAAATAGACTGTCATAGGCCTAGAAACACAGGTGAGTCATGGGAAAGAGAGAGACTGTCTCTCCTAGAGCCACCTGTGCTGCTCTAGGGTGGATGTTTTGAGAGGACCCAAGGCATATGCAGATCCTCATGCAGAAAACTGTAGGTCATCCTGAGCTGAGGGCAAGATTTATAAGGTTGTTTCTGTGTAATAGGCAGTATATCCTGCCAGTCCAGCCACCACCGTATACCACCAGTCCAAACAGCTGGGTTCCAAAGGTAACTAGCTCCTGAAAACTGATCACTGGAGCAGCTGCGCTATTCATCCACCTAATTATTCCAGCTGGCATTTTGTGCTTTTGTGGATTTCAGATACTATTATCCTAATGTAAGGGACCAGATGGTTGCCAAAGGAACCTTGCCATTATCAAGGATCTGTGCCATGGTAACCATGCAGCACCGTGAAGATGTGGGGATGCAGAACTTTAATCTTCCATTAACCTCCAGATTTGAGAACAGTAAAGAATTGAAGAACCAGTCATCAGGTAATTGAAGACTTTTCAAAGTCATTGTATATAAATATCCTTTTTCTTGTTGAATTAATTATTCTTCACTTGGGGTATTTATGCTTTTGAGTCTCTGATGAGAGCTGTGGTTTCACCCTCTCTTAGAAAGATGAGTGTAGAATATATATTCCAAATTTTGCATGTAATTTTGAAAACTCATAGTTCTGTGGACTCTGTATAAATGATGCTTGTCTCATTTTACCTTGAACACTTAAGCATTTAAAAAGCCTTCATAACATAAATGCTAAGTAATTTATAGGTACCCTACAAAATTATTCTAAGCCAACATGAGTGGAAGTGGGACTCTGGATGTGATTAGCTTGGATTGGAAACTGACTCTGAGGGAGATTTAAAAACTTTCTTTGGTGTATGTGTACATACTTATGTGCAAAGGCCCACCTGCCATGGAACATATGTAGAAGTTACAATTATTCTATTTTATGTGTATAGGTATTTGCCTGTCCGTGTGTATGTGAACCTAATGCATGAAGTACCCTCAGAGGTCAGAAGAGGACGTCAGATCCTTTGAAACTAGAATTATAGGCAGTTTGAAGCCTCCACATGGCTCTAAGAACTCTGCAAGAGCAACAAATGCTCTTACTGTTGAACCATCTCTTCAGCCACAGGAGAAGATTAACATTAAATTAAGGCCAGCAGGATGACTCAGCCCCTGCTGCCAACGCTGATAACCTAGTCAGTTCCAGGACCCACGTGATGAAAGGAGAAAGCCAGCTCCCACATGTTGTCCTCTGACTCCCACCACAGACAAACAGACAGACAGACAGATAAAACTTGAAAGAGCTTAACAAGAATTTGGTGTTTAAATAGTATTACAAACTGACAGTTTCCAGAAAGGCAATTCAAACTGCAAAATTGTCAGAATTAACTTTCTAAGTCAAGTTACTGTGTGATACTTGTTAAAGAGTATCTGCTAAATCCAAAGGTTTTTATCTTGCCTTATTAAGATTAAGTTGTTCCTCCTGAGCCCCCGTGATTAAACTTGTTGAGTTCTTCTTTAAAGCTATCTCTGGAATGAGGCTATAGCATGGAAGACTTTGAAAAAAAAAAAGTATATGATTTCGTGAAGTACAGTATACCACATGGACAGATCTCTTCTGTCACTCACTGTGATTGTGGCCATCGTCCTTCTGCCTCCCGGCTAGGTGCTAATGGTTTATGAGAACAGAAATCCTTTTAGCCAACCTGGTAGGTTTTTTCTTCCTGCTCTCATTCGTCAGGTTTGCTGGATGTGGGTTTGAGGTACCGACGTAGCCCAAGAACAACAGAGGGAATTCTTGCTGCCCGAACTGTCTCCATCTCAGTCCAGATTATCAGAGCCTGTGGTCTGCAGGCAGCAGCCAAGTAAGTCCACCTTAGAAAAGTGCTTCTTAAACCTCTCTGTGGTGCAGTCCATCCAGTGCCTGCTCCCACCTGGGTGACTGAGACCTTCCTGTGGTGCAGTCTGTCCAGTGCATGCTCCCACCTGGGTGACTGAGACCTTCCTGTGGTGCAGTCTGTCCAGTGCATGCTCCCACCTGGGTGACTGACTGAGACCTTCCTGTGGTGCAGTCTGTCCAGTGCATGCTCCCACCTGGGTGACTGAGACCTTCCTGTGGTACAGTCTGTCCAGTGTGATGCTCCCACCTGGGTGACTGACTGAGACCTTCCTGTCCAGTGCCCGCTCCCACCTGGGTGACTGATTGAGACCTTCCTGTCCAGTGCCTGCTCCCACCTGGGTGACTGACTGAGACCTTCCTGTCCAGTGCCTGCTCCCACCTGAGTGACTGACGTCTTGTGAAAAATTTTCATTTCACTATGACTTTCTGTTAAGAAAACATTTCAGAATTTCAGGAAATTACATGAAGACTCTTGGTACTGTTACTGCAAATCCATTTCCTCACTTTGTAACAACTTTGTGTTCTGCCCTCCTTAGCCCCCTCCTGCCATGGTTATCCTCTGCACCCTCAAACCATGCTGTGTGCTTGCTTCTCTTCTCAGCATAGTGACCAATGTCCTGCTAAAACTAACTCCAACCTTGACCATATGTCTATTAAAAAATAGCCACAGTCCTTGCAGCTTTGTAAGGGTCCATATCTGTTATCTTTGAAATCCTTGGCTTCCTCCGAAGTTCCAGCCACTGGTCTGCTTCTTGCTTCTGAACACATTAAGCACATTTCCCCTACTGGTGTCCCTTTTCTTTCATCTATTCTGCTTCCTCTATATCTCCTTAAGACTCCCAAGACTCTTCCTCTTCTTTATGCTCTCCTTTTGTCTGCCAGGCCCACCTAACCTCTACCTGTCCAGCTATTGGCCAGTCAAGTTTTTTTATTAAGCCAATCACAGTGACATATTCACACAGTGTAAAGGAATATTCCAAAGTTGGGTCTACTGCTCATCACAATGTCAGAAAGCCCCATGGAGAAGTGGAAGGCATCTTAGTTGAGAAAATGCCACAAAGGATGCCATCCATCTGGGATTTGCTGATTTAGGAAAGGACTCAAAGGAGCAAGACTTTGCTGTACTGGTTTTCTTCGTTTTATCTAGAAGGATGGAAGGCAAGACTAGAGTCACATTTGAGCTTGTTAAGTTACAAGGGACATCCATTTTAGGCAGTGTGAGCCAGGAGTGTTAGGTTTACAGAGTGACCTTGCCTTTGGTGTGTTCTTAGATAAGATTACAGAGAAGTCTAGTTTTTTCCTCACTTTATCGTGGTGACAGAGTAACCTTATCCCAGCCCCTCGGGGCAGTTTTTAATCAGGTTACTTCTTACATTAAAACTTTTGAATTTCCCAGTATCAGTAGCAGTGGTCTAAGCAATTTTAATTGAGCATTTAAATTTAAAAGTTAGCATATCTTCAAGTTAGGGTATGCTTATTTATGTATAAATTATCTCTAAGTACTTCTGTATTGATATGCTAAATACATTATTAAATATAAGGAAATTTTAGTATATATGATAACAAGTTTTAGTATTTTTTCCAATGTCCACATTGTTACCCCATGAACCTCCTCAGTGTATATTCCTCTTTAGGGCCACTTTATGCGAATATCCTGTCATACCAAGGTTACTATGAAAGCTCCTTGTGGCATGGCCAAGATAGACGAGCCTAGATGGACAAGTGTTGTTAAGCATGCTCGGATCTTGTGAAAGTAGTAGAGCTATTTCCTGGCGTGCAAGCTGATTTCTGATAATGTTGTAGTGTCCCCTCCTCACTCCTCCCTTGCCTCCTGCAGGGCTTTGGCTGAGCAGGAGCCTGCTGTACAGTTTAGTGCCACCGTCGGGGTCAATGCTTCTGTTACCACGCACCTCTCCTTCCTGCCCAAGGGGGAGCAGCGCCGAACCCGCCCTGTGGCCTGTTCCTTCTGCCCTGAGTTCTCCCATCACATTGAGTTTCCCTGTAACCTGGTGACTCAGCACTGTAGTGGAGAAGCCTGTTTCCTGGCAGAGCTATTGGAATATGCAGAAATTATTTTTGCAATCTATCATGAAAATACCACGTCGGGTAAGCACTGAATGGCTATCACTTTCAGAATCAAATGAGGCCCTGCTGTGGATGGCGTGTTCCTTCCTAGGCGATACCCTGAAAAACTGAAAAGTGGGGTCATAATCTTTGTTTGTTCGTTTTTTTGGTTGGTTGTTTTTTGAGACAGTTTTCTCAGTTTAATATCCCTGGCTGTCTTGGGACTCACTCTATAGACCAGGCTGGCCTCAAACTCACAGAGATCCCCCTGCCTCTGTCTCCCGAGTGCTGGGATTAAAGGTGTGCACCACCGCCCAGCATAATATTTACAACTTCTAAAGGGCATAGTGAAAAAAAGCATTTGAAATATATACAAGAATTAGAAAGAAACAGCAAGTGTGTTCAGATGTTGATGGGTGAATCTAAGAGTAGACGTGTGCTTGTTGAGGTTTGCATACCTTTCCCGTATGCCTGCATAAGGAAAGTCAGACTCTGACTAGGATGTAAGCAAAATAATCTCTGATGTATCAGTTCAGCACTGATTCGTGTGTAGAAATGAGGTTTTCTAGGAGTATACTGTAAACAGGCCTCAGTAGCCCACCAATAATTATTTATTTTTGCTTCACTTAACAGTCAGTGATATAGCCAGTATCCAGTCGTGCAAGGATTATCTGCTTGGAGTAGTAAAAGTTCCAACAAAAGACTTACTGGTCAAGAGATCTGGTAAGGATCCTGAGAAATCACATGCTGATGCTGCCTTGATGAGGTAATCCTGTCCACCTCCCATGCAAAATACACAAGGAAGCCTGCCCCAGAGACATGCTATGAATGCACCCAGGTCCTCAGAGTTCTATCAGGCATCGGAAGGTCTGTCCCAAACACTGCAGAGGTCAAACTCACCCTACTCTAGGAAAGATGGTGCTGGTGATGGCGGCAGTGGCCCTACCTCAGCATATAGCATGTTGTGACATAAACATATTTCCTCAGGTTTTTTTGAGCCTCACGGCAAACCTCTAGCAGGATACATTTAACAAACAAAAGACTCAAAGAAGTGGATTTGCCAAAACCACACAGCTGTTGAGTAGCAGAACTTGAAATGTCGTCAGCATTCACTGGTTATTCTCACTGTCCTGTCCTCCACTACCGATGGAATGAAGAAAACCATATAAAGGCGTGGACAAATACATACAGCTATTTGTTCAGGAACTAGACCCCAGAGCACCTGATTTTCTGTCCCATTCCTTTTCCTTCGCACTAGCAATGCCATGATAACATTTAATTTTTCTATAGCACTTTAACCATTGTTTCATTCAGCAATTATAACAACTTCGGTAAATAAGATCAGTGTGAATTTACCCATGTGTACCATATAGAAATGAGAAGAGAGATTAATGATTTATGCAGAATAAACTGATGGAGGACTCTCATTGGCTAATAAAGAAACTGCCTGGCCCATTTGATTGGCCAGCCCTTAGGTGGGCGGAGTAGACCGAACAGGAAGAAGGAAGTAAGGTAGATGGCTCAGTCAGATGCTACGCCTCTCCTAAGTTAGACAGACTGCCATGCCTCTGCTCAGGGAGACAGATGCGATGAAGCTAGCCGCCAGTTCAGACATGCTGAATCTTTCCCGGTAAGACACCATTCGTGGTGTTACAAAGATTATTAGATATGGGTTAGTCAAGATGTGAGTAAGAGGCAGAAAATAATGGGCCAGGCAGTATTTAAAAGAATACAGTTTCCGTGTAATTATTTCAGGGTAAAGCTAGCCAGGTGACCAGGAGCCTGGCGGCGGGAATGCGGCCAGCAGCTCCTCACTACATAAACCACTAGTTTGGGGTCTCAATCAAAGAAAGAACTCAGATCTTTCAATTCCTGCCTTATCTTTCCTATCTGATCGCATTGCCTCTCAGTGATGAGAGAAAGACTTGTTCCCAACTCATGTGGGTATGTTTTCTATTCAGCATTGGGCCGGGGTATAGGGGGAATTTGAATTATAAAGAGGATGTGTGTTTTCTCTTTGAAGACAAGGATTAAAAGTCTTTTCCTTTTCCCAATAAGGGATCACAGGATGGTATCCTGTCATTTTGCCAGAAGATGAAGGCCTGCCTCAGAACCTGGAGTATATGCAGAAGATTGTAGGAGGCCTGGAGCTTTCTGTTTCCTTCACGCATCCTGGAGATAGAGAGCGGGTGTTGGAAGCTGCTGAGCTGTTGGGCTGGACCTTTAACAACAGCCTGAAGGATCTTGTCAAGATGGAAGAAGAGGTGCCAGCCACTGTCACCATCTCCACCCCACGACTCTGGCTTCCTGTCCACTGTGTGCTGCTCGCTGGCCACAAGAACATTCATAAGAATACATACTGCTACCTTCGCTACAAACTGTACACTCAAGAAGCCTTTTGGACCCCTCTCCGGAAGCCTAAGGAATCTACAAACAGAAACCAGGTCCTGATCACTTTCAAGGCATCCAAAAGAGCAGAAGTGACTCGGAGCCAGTCACTGCTTTGGTACTTCAGGGAAGAAAAGTTAGAGATCCAAGTGTGGCGAGCTTATGGCAATGACAGTTTAGAGAGGCCACACCAGACTGACAGCTGGATCGGCTCAGCCTATGTAGACCTGTCCAGACTTGGGGAAAAATCACCAAGGACACTAACTGTCAGTGGTGAGTGAACATTCAGGGCTAACTCTTTGTTTGGGTACCTTCTCTCAGCGTAAGTTCATCACATCTGAACATGTACTGTAGTACCTATATTATCATAAGCACTCAGTTACCATGTGTAGAAAGAAGAGCCTGTGTGATCATTAAGGTGATGGTTTAGCTCCTAATTGGAAAGAATACCTGCCGAGGATATTCTTTTCTCAGGATGTTTCTCAGAATATTCATCCTCTCTGGTGAGCACATATTGGAACTGTAAAGAGAACTGCATGGTTCTAAACTGGTTCGTAAGGCAGAGAGGAAAAGTTACATTTTACAAATGGAATGCACTGTGTCCTTTTGTTTCAAGCATTCATTGGTGCTTACTGCATATATATTAGCCCTGGGAACTCAGATATGAGTAAGAATTAGTTCCTAGCCTAATTGTGTTTATATTCTAATAAAGACTACAACCGTAAACAATAACCCTGAAGTATAAGAACTAAAGGAGGGTGTTCTCAGTGGTTTGGTGGGACTGTGAGTGTTCGTGGTCCTTAAAGTTGATCAAAGAACAGAATCTCAGCCGAAATGACTTAGGATTTAGGAGCAAGCCAGGAGAAGGGGAAAAGAACAGTGCTTTTGTTTGAGACGAGGTCTCTATACATAGCCCTGACTGTCCTGGAATTCACTCTGTAGACCAGGCTGGCCCCAAACTCACAAAGATTCACCTGCCTCTGCCTCCAGAGTGCTGGGATTAAAGGCGTGTGCCAGCATGCCTGGCTAAGAAAGATTTTCTGAAGATACAGAGGTGTGAAGCAGTTAGGTACATGGCAGATGTTGTAAGTAACCTGGACAGGTTACAAAGCACTGCGATCAGAACAGTGGTCAGGAGAACTAGTCTCATCAAAGCAGAAGCATTTGGTGTTTCTTCTAAGAACTGTGAAAGGTCATTACGGTGACTTTGGATAGAGAAGTCATAGAGCTTTGCATTCTAGAAAAGTGGGTGTAGTGACTATGACGTGGCATGAGTTGAAGGTAGCCAGCTAAGTTCTTAAATTCACTGTGTAGCCAAGGACCACCACATCTTGTTCATGTGGTGTTGGGGATCAAACCCGGGGTCTCTTGTGAGCCTAGTAAGCACTCTACCTGTGGAGCTCACAGCAGCCCCTGACTAGCTTCTGTTCAGACATTACTCAGTTTAACACTCCTGTAAAGCTGGTTATTTCCCTGCTCTGTAGAGTTAAAGAAATGAGGGCTTGACTCTGTTTTCTTCAGCTTGGCTTCTGCTCCTCTGATCCTTGGGGGGTTTGTTTTGTTTTATTTTGCTGTTGGTATGTGGTTTTGGTTTGGGTGGGGGTTTTTTGTTTGCTTGCTTGCTTGGTGTTTTAGAAACAAGGTTTTAAGATATATTCTATGTTGGAGCAGAATTTGTGATGTATCTCAGACTGGCCTTGAACTCAGTCCTCCTTCAGCTTCCCAGGTGCTGGGATTATAGGCCTGAGGTTCTAACCTGTGTTGGACAGACGGCCCAACCTAAAAAAATAAGAAATGAGTGAGTCTGGGCGATTGTCCAAATTCTTGGGTTCCTTTTGGACCCAGTAGATGTATGTCTGGCCCTATGAAGTATCTCTTCAAATGCTACATGACCTATTTTATCTAGCCCAGTTCAGGCCACTTCATAGAAGCTACAGAAAAGGTTTTTGAAGTGAGCAAGGCTCACTTGATCTAACTTTTTTTTTTAGATAGACTTTTAACTTCACTACTGAAGAAAATAAATCTGGAAGACAGAATATAGGTCAAGGGCCAGAATTTCATCACAAATACTCCTTTTTTTATTAAGTTTCCAAAGAGACTATGAAACTTCTCAGATTGTCTGTGTCTGTCATATTCCATATTCCACTACTGTAAGGTTTGTATCCACTTAAACAAGAGCCTTATACATTTAATGTGTTTGTTAAATGTGTCATCCCCATCACTCAGCTATCCAGCCTGTTTCCATATGAGGGTAAGAATGAACTGGGTTGTATGTGGGCATTTTTCCTCTCATAATGACTGTCATTTTCTGCTTGCAAGAGTCATTGTAATTTGTATAGGACGAAAAGAGGCTATAAAGAGAAAAAAAAAGTTGTCTTACTGCCATCTATGACAGTAACATCTTTTTCCTTGAATAGGAATGAATCTAGCAAAAAGATTCAGAAGGAATTATTGATGCCTTCTACTCTAAGTAAAATCTTAGTTTAAGATCCAGCAAGCCAATGAAGTTGAAATCCACTGATTATCGGGAGAACGATGCTGGCAGCTCCCTTGACCCCTCTGAAATTCTAGCACAGAAAAGACACAGCTGTTAGTACCCTTAGCCTCCCCTCAGTGAACCCTGGGGGGTGTTGCCAGATCGTACTCAGATGGTAAAGAGGCTGATGTGAGCACTGGATAGCTTCCCAATGGGGAGAGATCTAAGAGTGGAAGCCTGTGTGCATGCAGAAGAGAAGATGGGCTCCTCTTGTCCTTACCTGGTGCCCCTTGGTGTGAATTCTCTCCATAGCAATGCTGCCTGACTGCAAAGTATTTGGTTCTGGCTTCAAATCAGAAATGTCACCATGTAATATTGGGTGTAACTGGACATTGTAGGGGTGAAGACAAAATTTTTACATATACCAACTTCAGATTCTTTTGGGAAATTGGTGTGTTGAGACCTGTGGTCCTATTTCAGGAAAGAGTCCCATAAGCAGCCTCCGAGAGATATTTTCTGCCACCCAGGCTTACTTGCCTCCATTCTCTTGCAGGCGTGTATCCTCTGTTTGGAAGAAATGCTTCTGACCTCTCTGGAGCTGCCTTGCGAATTCACGTGGTTCTCTCCCCTCTTTCCCCTCTCACTGAGCCCACTCGTGATCTGGACTCCATGGACTGCAGCAGCCACAGTGAGTCTGAGCAACTCCCCAGAAAGAGCGATGAGCTCCAGCTGTCTCCACCCTGTGTCCTCCAGAAGACTCCGGCCTCCACAGCTGAGGTGTGCCCTGCCCAGGAGGGCCCTTCCGAGTTGGAGGGGACTTTTGCAGTCAGCATCTTGGTGGAGAGAGCCATGCACTTGAGCTTGAAAGGTATGCTCTTCAGACTTACCCAAAAGCAGGCGTCCAGTTTCCCGCGGTGCTCTCTGTCTTCACAGAACTTTCAGATTATGCCAGGACCTACAAGGATGGTTAATCTTCTTCGTCGATAATTATATTTTACAAGCCTAAAGGTTGAAGTAACAAGAAAGCCTTTCTGAGGTTAAAGCAAACTTTGCCAATTGTATAAATGCTGCAGATCATAAACTGCTGTCCAGCAATCCAGATGTCACCCTCAGTGCTCTCTCTTCCTTACCCACCATCCTCTGTCCACATCAAATAAATAGTTCTCTTCTTTAAATGTCTCACAACCTCTTCCTCCTCCTCCATTCTACCCACTTAGGTCCTCAGTGGGTTCTTAGCACTAGGACAATGACTAGGGGTTACTAGCACTATGTCCCCAGGAGATTTATAAGGAAAACTGGGAGTTGGTGACACTAGATAGAAAAAAAATTGTATTAAGAGCAATGCCTACAATGTTGACAGCCACAGAAATCACAAACATTGTGTGTCATTGTAGGATCTTAGAATATTGTTTTATTCTCACCAGTTATTTGAACTTATAGCACTTATGGGCTACATCTAGGTCTTACTAATAAAATGTGTACTTTTATATCACTGAGTTCTAAGTTTTGATAGCTACAAGTATACTTAGATTTCTTTATAGTCCTAGGCGTTTTGCATTATGCATTTTTAAAGAAACACTATTAAACAAAGAAGTCCAAACACTTTACCAGACTGCAAAGGAAAACAACCTCCTCCCTACTTTCGTTAGCCTGGCATTGCCACTAAGATTTTTGCTTTGCTGTTACCTTCCCTCTTTAGGCTGTATGTCTGGCCAGCAAATCTGACCTTGTCTCTCCATTGGTTAAAATACTTGGTTGGTTTTCTATCACTTACCACCCTGGTGACATAGCACACAAAATCTTGCCCATCTGGCCTCAGCAGCCTTGCCAGCTTCATTTCTTGCCACGTTCACTCACATTCAGCAGCTCCTTAGAGCAGGCTAACGTGATGCCACACTTTGAAGCTTCCCCTGTCACACCCATTAGCAATAAGCCTGCCTCTGTGCACCCAAAGATGTCCTGTAACACGCCACATTCTCACACTGAGTCACACTATTTTGTACTTAATACTGTCTCTGGTTCTAGTCCTTGGGTCAGGGAGTATGTCACTTTTTTTCTGTGTCCTCATTTCCTGATCCTCTTGATACAGCTAACATATATAGTCTGCTCTGTGACTATGAGGCACAGCCTCTCACATGACTGACTGAGTTAACTTGTAATCACTTGTTACTTGGCCTCTTGTAACAGCCAGGTAATGGCACCTCAGTGTAGACACTTGACTTTCAGAGATTGCCTTTGTATTGTGTTATTCCACGTAGTCTTTCCATCATAAGCGTGTGCACCTGCCAGGTCGGGGAAGTGCATGATAGGGCTCCAGAATGGGAAGTGGAGGACTGAGTTGTAACTGGCTTGTGACCTTGAGCGAACCCACTTCTCATTTGCTCAACTGTCAAACATGATCATATGAGTTCATCAGAGAGCCTTCTCTACTTCTGTCTTCTAAGAGCATGGGGCTGAGGGGTATGTGTTCTCTGTACACTAGCACACTTTGTCAAGCTTCAGCGTCACATTGGATTTGCTCCTGCCTCCAACAGCATTCTCATTGTGCCTGAGCTTGAGCCTTGGAATGGAATGAATGGTTTCTTTGTAAAAAGTGTCATGCTGATGATTTACAGACAACCCTAGAGCTTGAATGTGGGACAGCTACATTTACCATGGTCCCCACTGTAGTCATGGTTCCAAAAATACAAGCGCATTTGTTACAGAATCTCTGGGGAGCCCTCCTTTACGAAGTAGCTTTGAGCCCAGCAGTGGTGGCACACGCCTTTAATCCCAGCACTCAGGAGGCAGAAGCAGGTGGATCTCTGTGAGTTTGAGACCAGCCTGGTCTACAAAGTGAATTCCAGGACAGCCAGAGTTACACAGTGAAACTCTGTCTCAAAAAACAAAACGTAGCAGCTTTGAGACCAATTCAGTAGCCCATGCCTTTAGTCATAGCTACTCAGGAGGCTGAGGCAGGAGAATTGCTTGATTCCAGGAGTTCAGAGCCACGTGATCAACATAGCAAGGAAAGGAAGAGAAAGTCAGCCTCGATAATCTTATTTATGCTCTTATATTATTCAAGACACGAGGCAGCTGAAGAACAAAGGTGAAGTGCTTTGAGGCAATGTGTACTACAACTGGAGAACAGATGTTCTGCATTGTCTGTCTCTCTCCTCAGATCAAACCAGATCTGACTCAGGTTGTGCACATTTGGCACAGAAATGTCAATTAATGCTAAATTCATAGAACCATACTATTTTTTATTTTTAACTTTTTGTGTTGTGTGTATCCCTGCATGTATACACATGCCACAGTGCACATGTGGAGGTCAGAGGACTTTGGGGAAGTGGGTCTCACCTCCCACCGTGTTGAGGGAGGTAAGTGAGGCAGGGTGTCTCCTTGTTTCGGTGCTGCTCTGTGATGTGCTCCAGGCTAGCTGGCCCATGAACTTCCCAGCAACTCTGGCTCTGGCTCCCATCTCACTGGGGAAGTGCTGAGTTATAGCTGCATGTCTCCGCTTTCAGTGAGTACCTACGATACTCCTGCGTCTGCTGAGCCATCTCTTCATCTCTGAACTAAATATTTTTAACACACAAAACTGGCCTTTGTAAGGTTTTCACTGGCTCATATTAAGAGAGCAAGCTTTCTCTTAACTAAATGGAATGAATTAGAACTATTAGATGGGAAGCCGTGGAGGAGTCAGCCAATCATGGCTGATCTACTTACTAACTCACCAGAAGTGTGATAGGCCAGCCATTGGCTTCCCTGCCTCCTGGCTTGCTTTGTGACGCTTATCTTACCTGATTTTTCAGGTATTTTATAAGAATTATTTTTAAATGAACTTTTTAGAATTTTCTCTGAGTAAATATTGATTTCTGTGTCTTTTTTTAATTTATATGTCCGCCCACTCAAGTCAAATTTCTCAGATAAAAAGTGGTCCTAAGTAGATAGTTTGAGAAGTCCTGCCCTAAAATACAATTACCCCCACTCTTTTCTTTCAGGGAGCCCCTTGACGGAGCGGAAAGTATCCGTGCCCAGTTGTTGTGTATCCTTTGCAACAGCCACTGAGCCATCTCCTATATATACCCATGTGGTTGAAAACACCGACTCACCCATTTGGAATTTTCAACAGCAGTCAAGGTTTGTATTTTCTGATATTTATCACTGTTTAGAATCAGCTTTTGGTTCCAAGAGACAAACTCAGAGCAGAATATGAGATATAATAATGTTTGAACAGAAATTTATTTAGACCTCATGTTTATAAATTCATGGCTACAAGTGTATTGCAGTGTTTGTTTCTTAAAAAATGTATTGCATGTATTTGTGTGTACATACCATGGCAAGTGCATGGAGGGCATAGGACAAATTGTGGGAATTGGTTCCCTCTTTCCCTTGTGGGTACCAGGGCCAACTTGAGTTACCAGGTTTGGAGGCATGTGCTCTTACCTGCTGAGCCACTTGCTTGCCTTGTCTCAGTGTTTGTTTAATGTTTATGTATTTGAATGTTTTGCCTGCATGTATGTGTATGTATGTGTCCCTGTCAGAAGATGTTGGTTCTGCTAGAACTGGGGTTACAGATGGTTGTGAAGTACCATGTGGGTGCAGGGGATTGAACTGAGGTCTTCTGTGAGAACCACCGAGCCAATCTCTCCAGCCAGCCCCTTGTTTCAGTGCTTTTAGCTCTGATTATTGCTCAAAAAATAGTCAGGGAGAGACAGGAGATATGCCCTGCCTTGCTGCGGGTGGACGGGGAGTAACATTCTCTCTACCGTTAAATCGTGATCATCCTGGGAAGAAGCACAGACATTAGAGGCTGTGCTCAGGTTTGACCGTGATGTCAAAGAAGTGAGATGGATGCTGGTAGACAGACGGATGGCTCGGGACAAGAGGCTGAGGCCACTGTGGAAGTGAGAGTGCCTCAGAAACAGAACTCCAGGCGAAGAGTGCATACGTAGATTACTTACATGAAGAAGCCAGGTAGAGAATTAATCTCAGTAAAGGGAAAGACCTTTAGTGCAATAGAAAGAACCTAGTCTTTGAAACCAGAAAAAGTTTGCATCTGCATCCAACCACAGACCTGACATATACTCGCTGTGTGAAACATCACATTCCTCATTGTAGGGTAGATATAATTTTATAGGTAACTTTAAAATCTAAATTAGATGAGGTTTTTTGAAGATTTAACCAGTTTTAATAACAGAGACATAAATCACCTAAGGTTAATGTAATTATTATATAAAATACATACATGAATACTGTCTTTTAAAATATAAAGTTGCCAGTCCTGGTGTTACATACCTTTAATCCCAGGACTGATGAAGCAGAGGCAGGTGAAGCTCTGTGCATTTGAGGCCACAGCAAGTTTTAGGCTAGCCAGGGATACATAGTAAGACTAAAACACACACACACACACACGGTAGGGAGTGAAATTTTTCATGTCATTTGAAGAAAGAAAATCATCATTTATATTCAGGTTTATTTAACAGGCTTTTTTAAGTATTAGAAATGTTTGCCTTTCATCGGCTTCAAGGTTTATTGTTGTTAGAGGCTGCTTGTCAATCTGTTGTTGGAAGCTGCGTTTCGTTTCCCAGCTGCCCAGACACCCGAAACAATCACACAGAAACTATTATTTGCAATATTGTTTGGCCAACAGCTTAAGTACATTTATGGGTAACTCATATCTTAAATTAACCCATGTCCATTAATCTGTGTATCACCACGAGGCTGTGGCTTACCGGGTAAAGTTCCAGTATCTGTCTCCAGTGTGGCTCCATGGCCTTTTTTCTCCCAGCATTCAGTTTAGTTCCCCACATAGCTCTGTTCTGCCCTGCTCTGCTATAGACTCAAAACAGATTCTTTATTAACCAGTGGTATTCACAGCAAACAGAGGGGAATCCCACATCAGTTTATATTGTGGCCAAATTTCCCATCCAGTTGATCTATCAGATTGTCTCACACCCACTTAATGAATGCCAGTCTGGATTTTAAGACATAATTTCTCCTTACAAAATTTTCTTTGCTTCTTCTAAAATTTCTTGGGTTTCTTCTTGAGAACGTCTAAAGAAAATGCCTCCAATCTGATGTACCATACTAAATTCCATACTGTGAAATGTTCCTACAGTTAACTCATGGTGATTGACGGTTTCCCCACAGGTTATCAAAAGAGCTGCTTCTGGACCCACATCAAACCCTGGTTTTTAAAGTGTGGCATAAAGGAGGTATGAGTGCTATTCTTGTGATCATCTTTTCCAGATAAGCAAAGCCATGGTACTGATGACCCTGAGAACACAGGTATCTGTAGAGGAGAATCATACAGAAGGCTCCATTATACTCTTGTGGAATTTAAGTACTTAGGAGTCATATTTTTTGGACTATCTGTATAATGTAGGAATCCGACATTTGAGCCTTTCCAGTTCTGTCTTTAACCAGAATGTGCAGGACACATACAAGCAGTTTCCTCCACTTTATATAATATTAGGCCTTCTGTTGGTTCTAGCTTGTCAAGCAAGACCAGTAATATACAAAGCCATAGTAACAGCTTATCCTTCCTTATTTTAAAAGCCTTCCTAAGAGAGAGTGCCGACATCTTGGTACTTGAACCTTTTTTTTTTTTTGGTTTTTCGAGACAGGGTTTCCCTGTAGTTTCTAGAGCCTGTCCTGGAACTAGCTCTTGTAGACCAGGCTGGCCTTGAACTCAGAGATCCGCCTGCCTCTGCCTCCGGAGTGCTGGGATTAGAGGCGTGCGCCACTGCCGCCCGGCTTGAACCTATTTTTATGTAGCTACTATGGATTTTTTGCTCGTTTTGAGTCAGGGACTGATTTACTTTGTTCTTAATTAACTATAATACATATGTACATCTTAGGAAATATAGGCAACTATAAATTAAAAAGTAAAAATTCTCAAAATCACATAATTTCAAAAATACTCTCTCCTGTATAGGTGTGTGTGCATGTGCACGTACACACAGCACCCCTGAGAAAAATCACAGAGACATGCAAAGTCTATAGAAAAGTAGTATATAGGTTTAGAATTTTTTCTAGTTACTTATATGAAGAATACAAAACATAGCTCTTCTCTGGTGCACTAAAACAGGGGCCAGATATAGCTCAGTTTGTGGATGCTTGCCTAGCACGTGTGAAGTCTGTGTTCGATCCCCAGTGCCACATAAACACAGCGTAGTGACACAGCTGTAATTCACACGCATACCTGTATCCCTAGCACTCAGATGGAGGCAGAAAGATCAGAAGTTCAACTTTCTCTGACTACATAGCAAGTTTAAGATCAGCCTTGGGTACTTGAACCTTGCTCAAAAAAGAAAATGAGGTCGGGGATAACCACAGAACAGGAAAGGGCTTCCTAACAGGCTCTGACCCAGCCTCTCAGCCTCAGTGTCAGACTCTAGTTATCCGAGCCAGCTTCTCCATGTAGTCCCTAATAGAATATCAACAGGAGGAAGGCATGGCCAGCCACTCTACCCCGCTCTTCTCTTTCCCCACAGATGAGGAGAGGGTGGTTGGCTTTGCCTCGGTGGACCTCTCCCCACTATTGTCTGGCTTTCAGTTTATCTGTGGCTGGTACAATATTACAGACTTCAGTGGAGAGTGCCAAGGGCAAATCAAAGTTGCCGTTTCCCCTTTGGAGAGTCTGATGCACTTAAAAGAAGAAAGACAAGCAAGACGAGGGACAGTGGCCCCAGGATCGCTGGTAGGTTTCCTTGTTCGCACCTAGTCGCAGGTTCTACTGTAAGAAGATCCTTTATACTTTTTGCTACTTCCATCTTAAAGCCCACGTTTTATATAGACAACAACTTCCTGGCTTTGGGGTGGGGGTGTAAAAAAGCAGGGGGGGCGGATTTTTCAGACTGTTCCAGAGAGGGGAACTGTATTGCTATAATAGATTTTCTTCACCTCTTATATTTGCCTGGCACAGCCAAGGAATCAGTCAGTATTGAATGAGTGACTTCATGAGGGAGTGACCAAGAGTTCAGTGGTCCATTTGTAAGAAGTCTTCTGGTCAGTTCTAGTGGTCAGGGGATAAGAGTATCACAGCCTTATCCTTATGTATGACTATAAAATCATGTCCTATCCAGTACCTAAAAGAGTAAGAACATAAATATGAGAAAAGCAACTGAAAGGCAGCCTGAGGGCATGGTCTATAACATAACAGTACCTATTTCATAGGGTGATGATTAAGCTTAAATGAGGCAGTGTATATTGCTCATAACTGTTCAGCACAGAGAGAGTAAGTTATACCAAGCGAATTCATAAATTTATGTACAGCTTTGCTCTGAAGGGATTAGTGGTAACCAGTGCACCATTTTTCTCATTGCTGCTGCAGATACCATTGTTCAGCCCCTTTCCATTCCCTGCCTCTTCTCTATGTGACACATTCCCTGGGCCCATTGCAAGGCACACCCAAGACCAATTTGCCCACACTTCTTCAAAGGAGGTTGATTTCTCCTCTCCTGCAAGGTAATTGTTGATGGTAAGAGATAATTTAAAGGAGGCTACGAACTGTCTTGTCTCCTTTACTAGAGGAAGAAACCGAATTCAGGGAAAAAATTCATACACAGACAAACTAATTTTCAAGATCTCTGGAAACAACTGTGTAAGATAGAAACTAGAGTATTTTTACTGCCATTGAGAGAAGGAGCACTCTTGTCCTGAGATCCCTTTAACCTTTTATGAAAATTATATTATCCCCCACCAAAGAAAAAAAGAACTGTGTTGGGTTTTGTTTAAAACACTTGTTTCAGGCTGGGTGGTGGTGGCGCATGCCTTTAATCCCAGCACTCGGGAGGCAGAGGCAGGCGGATCTCTGAGTTCGCGGCCAGCCAGGTCTACAAGAGCTAGTTCCAGGACAGGCTCTAGAAACTACAGGGAAACCCTGTCTCTAAAAACCAAAAAAAAAAAAAAAACTTGTTTCAAGGGCGGGGGTGTGGGGTGTAGATCAGTTGATAGAATGCTTGCCTAGCGTGCACCGCAAAACCCAGCTGTGGTGGTGGTGCATACCTGTGATCTCAGCACTTGGAATGTAGAGGCAAGAGGGTATCCAGGCCATCCTCCTCCTCCTCATTGTGAGTTTGAAGGCAAGCTACGCTACAAAAGACTCTGTCTAAAAACTAAAAATAAATTTTAAAAAATCCATATACATGGTTGACTCATTATGTTCACTAAGCTAGCCATGAACAGTATGTCTGGATTTCTGGACTAGAGTATGTCCCATCTTGTTAGAGAACAGAACCAAAAGTAAATTTGTTCCTTCTGCCTCTCCCTTTCAGACCTTGGTCCCCTCCGACAAAGGTTTTTCCCACATCTTCCTCACCACTGCAACAAAAAGACGAAAAATATTCTCTTACAGGACACATGCTTTTAATCTCAGCATACAGGAGGCAGAGGCAGGCAGATCTCTGTGAGTTCAAGACCAGCATGGTCTACATAAGGAGCTCCAGGCCGGTCCCTGCAGAGTAGAACCCTGTCCTAAACAAGAACCTGCTTTCATGCAGCTGCCCCTGCTGTGGCTGTTACTAAGTAGACAGACAGACAGACTCTCCCTGCTGCTTTCCCCTCTATGGTCTATTTAGTGCTTTCTAGTTTTCCCTTGGTCACCTGTGAAGATAATTTTCTGTATATGAGAAGCTTTGTGTTTCAATTCCTGTGTTCAGTATTCCAGGCTCCACATGTAAAAGAAGCCTTGTGTTTCAATTCCTGTGTTCAGTATTCCAGGCTCCACATGTAGAAGAAGCTTGTGTTTCAATTCCTGTGTTCAATGTTCTAGGCTCCACATGTAGAAGAAGCCTTGTGTTTCAATTCCTGTGTTCAGTATTCCAGGCTCCACGTGTAAAAGAAGCCTTGTGTTTCAATTCCTGTGTTCAGTATTCCAGGCTCCACGTGTAGAAGAAGCCTTGTGTTTCAATTCCTGTGTTCAGTATTCCAGGCTCCACGTGTAGAAGAAGCTTTGTGTTTCAATTCCTAGCTAGGTTCAGTGTTGCTTTGGCCATAGCCCATCAATAAAATATGGCTGAGGGGATTGTTTCTAAGTGACCACTATTTAACTTTAAAGCTAAGAATTTAGTGATTTGCTTTTTATCCACATAAAAATGTCCCAGTTAAATCAGAAAAGCCATACTGGCATATCCTTATTCTAACTCAAAAATCTGTTGCAGGATGGGTTCCATTTTCTCCCTGTCCACCTCCAGCTGTTTCTGAGCCTGCCTCCCTCCAAGAATGGGTGGTGGAGTCCTAGCTTTAGCCTGGACTACCTATATATTATCTAATGCTAATTACTTTGGTTCTTTTTTAAATTTTATTTAGTTGTATGGATGGTTTGTCTGCATGTTTGTGTATCACCTGAGTGCTTGTGCCCTTAGAGTCCAAAAGACAGTGTGGGTCCTCTGGAACTAGAATTACAAACAGTTGTAAGTCACTTACGTGCATGCTGGGAGTTTAGTCTCCTATGGAAGAGAAGCCAGAGCTCTTAACTGCTGAGCCATTTCTCCAGCCCCTACTTTGGTTCTTTGAGCCTTAGCTTTCTTATTTACTCAAGAAAAATAATATATTACCTCAAGGATTGTTATAAAGAGTAAATGAGGATTGAAATAAACTCATTTTAATATACTTTATATATGTCATCTGATTGTTTTCACATCAATCTTAAACAAGAAGTTTAATTCCTAATAATACATGACTAATGTCTGGAACAACATTTTCTAAATGTTTTTGTCTGTTTGCTATAAGTGGAAACTAAAGAGCTTAGTTAGCCATCAACAACTAGGTGAACTGGTTGCCAAGTTGTGGTATATTTGGTAGAAAATAGAGTGTAGCACAAAAAGAAGTATGTTATTAATATAAAAACTGAATCTCAAAATAGTTACACTGAGAAATAAAGCTAGAATAAGAGTATATTATAAAAATTCCATTTGTATACATTTCTAGAAAATGCCTGCTAATCTGTAGTGGCGGAGAGCAAATTAGCAGCGACCTAGCCATAAGGTAAGACAAGTAAGAAGCAAGAGGAAGGAATTCAAATAGGAAGACTCTGTAGAACACATGGATATGTTGTCTTGTAATGACATTCTTGAATGAAGGCATATGTGAAAACTCATCAAATTGTATAATTTAAATGTTAAGTGTTTTGGGTATTGGTTACATCTTAGTAAAACAATGGTTCTTAAACTTTCCACTTAGGAACTCTTTTGTACTATTAAAAGTGACTACCCCGGCTGGAGAGATGACTCAGAGGTTAAGAGCACTGGCTGCTCTTCCAGAGGTCCTGAGTTCAATTCCCAGCAACCACATGGGTGGCTCACAACCATCAATAGTGAGATCTGGTGCCCTCTTCTGGTGTGCAGCATACATGCAGTCAGAACACTGTATAAGAGAGAGAGAGAGAGAGAGAGAGAGAGAGAGAGAGAGAGAGAGAGAGAGAGAGAGAGAGAGAGAGAGAGAGGAGAGAGGAGAGAGGAGAGAGAGGAGATAGATATAGATCTTTAAAAAAAAAGGTGACTACCCAGGCCAGGTGTGGTGCTCACACCTTATCCCAGCACGTGAAAGGCAGAGGCCAGCAAATCTTTGTGAGTTTGTTCATAGTGAATTCAAGCCAGTTGAGCCTACATAGTGAGGCTGTCCCAAATCATAATTATTTGGTGAGTCCACAGGGATTTGTTTATATGGATTATATCTTAACAATTCTATCATATTGCACATTTAAATTGAGAAAAAGTTTAAACATACAAAGTCAATTTTATTTCTGTACACTGGCAATGAGGAATCAAAAATAAAATTGTGAAAACAATTAATTTGCAATAATATCAGATAGAATAAATATTAATGGATACAGATATTTTCTGAAAACTATCAGTATATTGTTAAAAGATGGTAAAGATCTAAGTAAATGGGATGATGTCACGTGTTCCTATTCATGAATTTAGCATTTTAAAATTGTACTTCCAAAATTATTCTATAGGTTCAACATAATACATATCAAAATTCCTGTTAGCTTCTGTTTATAAATAAATAAGTTGATTCTAAAATTCATATAGAAATTTGAGAAATGCAGAATAGATAAAACAATCTTTTAAAAAGAAACAAGGTTCCATTTCTACAAAGCTACAATAAGTAAAACACAAGCTAGAAATACAGGTCAATGAAATAAAATAATCCAAAGGTAAAATATGTCAGCTGAACTTTAGCAAGTGTGCCAAAGCTGTGCAGTGAGGGAAGAGCAGGTTCTGAGCAGTGCTGAGCAGCTTGGTTCACAGCACATGCCGGTCAGGCCTCCCAGGGTTACACACAGAACAAAGTAAGAACCTGAATGCTGTAGATGATATCATCAGAAAAGTAAAAGGGGCTGGGTGGTGGTGGCGCACCCCTTTAATCCCAGCACTCAAGAGGCAGAGGCAGGTGGATCTCTGTGAGTACGAGGCCAGCCTGGTCTATTCAGCGAGTTCCAGGACATCTAGAGCTGTTACACAGAGAAACCCTGTCTCGAAAAACAAAAAAAAAGAAAAAAGAAAAAGAAAGAAAAGAGAGAGAAAGAAAGGAAGAAGGAATATAAAGGGGAGGTGGGAAGATGCTCGGCAGTTCAGAATGATTCTTGAGGACACAAGTTCAGTTCCCAGCACCCACATCTTGGGGCTCGTGGCCACTTGTAAGTCCACTTCCAAGGAATACAACACCCTCTTCTGAGCTCCACAGGTACCACGTACATGACATACTTTCACACACACATACTAATAAAATAATACTTTTTGAAGAAAATCTAAAAATAGAAAGCAAAAAGAAAGCCTGTAGAAGAACGAGTCAAACCTAGCTCTAATAGGGATTTGTGACTGTCAACAGAGCTCTAGCAGTAATATGAGCAGATATCCCATTTGATGTACTTCATTATGAGAAGCACTTGTGTCTGATTTAATTCCCCAGCTCTGGCAGAGGAACACATTTTAAAACAAAGTAGCTGGATAGAAAGTTCTCCAGAGAAGATGTGCAAGTGGCCACTGAGCCATGAAAAGATGTAAATCAAAACCAAAATGAGATGTAGCTTCATACCCACAGCAATAACTATTAAAAAAGACAATACCACAAGTGTTAGAAAGAGCATGGTGGAGAGATATAAAGTTGTCTAGCTGCTTTGCAAAACAAAGTTTAAATATAGGGACTGGAGAGATGTGTCAGCAGTGAAGGGCTGCTCCCTCAGGGACCTGAGCTCAGTTCCAGCATCCACAGCAGGCAGCTCACAGCTGCCTGTAACTCCAGCTCCAAGGGATCAGACACACTCCACACTCAAGCATACATGTACATACGAAAAAATAAGCAAGTAAATAATGCTTTTTAAAATTCTGAATACAAATGGAAATTTTAATTAAAAGAAAAAGTACTGGCTTAAATTTATATCTTAATGTGAGTACCATATATTATAACATAAAAGAGACTTAAAAGTATGTTGTATGATCCCATTTGTATGAAATACAAGTAGACAAATGATAAAGACAGAAGGTAAATGAGTAGTTGCCTCAGCTTAGGGTTTCAGAAAGATATGAAATGATTGCTAACAGATGTGGAATTTGTTTTTAGGGGTGATAAAATGTTCTAAAACTGATTTTTGAAAAGGAGTAGATAACTCTGAATATACTAAAAAAAATCACTGGATTGTATATTTTAATTGGGTTAACTGAATGCTGTATGAATTACATCTCAATAAGGCTGCCTTATTAAAAGAGAAAGAAGATTGTCACAGTCACATTCTTGAATACCATGCTTCAGAATGAAAAGATTTGTTCTAAAGATTAAAAGAGGCAGAGCTAGAAAGGAACGGTAATATGAGTAGATTAAACCCGAACAAATCCTACGACTGCCATCGTGATGAAGGCTTCGAATGTGTTGCCGTTTCTCTTGTCTCAGGTCTGTGTTTTAGAACAGTCACCTGGGCTCTCATGTGGAGAACAAGTATAGCAGAGTGGGTAGGACTGAAAGTCAGTTTATTTGGGAAACCTGTGTGAGCCAAGCAAGCGTGAGCAAGCCAGAAGTGGCTGCTGTGCTGGGGCTGGTCTGTGGTGTCCTCCACGCTGGGAGTCCTCTCCCTGGTTAGGGATTTGCTTCACTCCCAGTTTCCCCGACAGGAATGGTGCCATCAGAAGCCAGGCGGCGCGCCATGAGGAGCATGTGCAGAACATCCGCCGATTCCACGAGTCCCTGCAGCATGGGGAGGCAGTCTCGGCAGGTGATGAGAAGCTGACCACAGGGCCTTTGTCCTCCCACACCTCCATTCTGACTTCTCTCAGGTGAGGACCTGCAGGGGGGAGAAGCACAGGGCCCCGTGCAGGAGATAGCCATGGCCAGGTAACTGCAGTGAAAGGTGGTGAGGGATGTAGTTCCCGTCCCAGAGAGGACAGAGAAATGAGTAATCTAGAAAGGTGAACACGGAAAGAGTTAAAGTCAGCACATGTGGGCTTTGAAAGAAGAGGCTAATAAATGTGAAGTCTATTCTGTGCAGAAAGATTATCTCCAAACCCCAGAAGCATAGTGTATATAAAGATTAGGGAAATACTGACTGCACAGTTGAAAAAAATCAGCTAAAGGTGCAAGAGGTCGGCCAGCAAGATGGCTCAGTGGGTAGAGGCACTTGTACACAGGCCTCAGATCCTGAATTCAGTCCCAGGATCTCATACAGCAACAGAAGAGAAACAACTCCCTAGAGTTGTCTTCAGTACACACACACACACACTAAATTGAATAAATAAAATTTAAGTGCAAGGAACAGGGCAATTCTTTAGGAGTTAGCTCATGAAGGTTCTTGGCGACTGGGGAGCCATGTGTGACCCGTAGAGCAAGTGCTGATGCACCTGTGTCACTGGTGAGAGGACACAGTATGGTGTCAGCAAGTGTGTAGGCCCTGATTCTGTGCCAGAATGTCTGATGGCACCCCTGGAAGTGCAGATTTCCTAGCTCATGCTTGCATTTTCCTGCTGTAGGCTTTCATCCACAGGATGTGGACACCTGCGTGGCCTGGTGACACTGCCACCATTTGATAAACTGAATCCTCTAGTGTTAGAACAAAGACGAGCCCTATTCCCTCCTTTCCAAGGGAAGCCCCTGGGCGTATCGGGGCAGTAGACATGCTTCCCAGACTGTCTGTTCCAGGATACCCATGGCCTCGTCAGAGGAAAGCAATAAATACCAAATACTGAAAAATGGCAAGACTGGAAGTGGAAGCTGAGAGTGGAGGAATTTAGGGGAGCAGGGGACCCAGAGATTTCAGATAGTAGACTTCAAAAAGTCATGAGCAGCAACCTTAAAAGATGAATGGAAAGAAGAAACAAAGTAGAAAGTGGCATGATCTCAGGTTTTATAATCTGCATAAGTGTGAAAAGTGTGAGTTTGGAACAGAGCCCATCTGATGTCCCCGAAAAAGCCTAGACTTGGAGTCCCGGAATCTGAATAGCCACACACTGCTTCTTATCCTAGACAAATCACTTACATTTTCTGAACCAGAAATTGTTTATTTGCAAAGTAACCATTACTGATTTCAAGTGGTTGGCTGAGAATTTTCAAAGGTCAGTGGAGAGCAGTGAGAATGAAAACGCGTGTTTCTAAGTCTCAGCTGTGTTAACTTCCTCAGTCGTCAGTTCTGTGCCAGGCGCTGTGCTGTGCATGGATGTGGTAGATGTAAGGAATCGTCACTGAGTCACAGTGATTGAGAAATGCAAGGGAAACTGAGATGGAGTCCTGGACCCACCCTGGCTAGACTGAGGTAACAGGAGTGAGACGAAGTGAGGACCGCCATGATGAGGGCCAAGAATGGTGTTTGTACACCATATTTATGATACTTACCTGTAATCTCAGATGATGCAAGTT
Organism: Arvicola amphibius; assembly: GCF_903992535.2. NCBI lineage: Eukaryota > Metazoa > Chordata > Mammalia > Rodentia > Cricetidae > Arvicola > Arvicola amphibius. The sequence continues at coordinate 166,640,630 of NC_052058.2, forward strand.
CCAGACTGTTGCAAGTTCCAGGCCAGCCTGGGCTATATATGAAGACTTGTCTCAGTGAAACAAAACAAGCTAACAAAAATAATAGTTCCTTATGAGAAAGTTGTGTTTTTTGCTAGATAGCAGAAGAAGAACCATTATTAGTCAGAGAGGGGGCAGGGGAGAAAATTATCTCTGGCAATGGAAGGTGAAGGGAAAAGGGTGGGTTGAAGAGGATAGTAGGCTCTCTGTAGCACTAAGCCAAGTAAGCAGTATTGAAGTCCTGCCTTGTGTCACGGAGATTCCTGTAATCACTGAGTGGCCTCTTTGTCACCTTCCCCCTCTTCCCCAGGAAGAATCTGAGTGAGCTTGATGAGATCCAGAAGTACTTCACCCAGAAGCTCAACAAGCCTTTCCCGCCCTTCAGCTCTCCCAGTTCTCCTGCTCTCTCAAAGAGCCAGGAGAGCCCAGGAGCCAGCAGCAGAGACCCCGAGAACCAGTGCATCCTGGAGAAATCCAGTAACCTGGTGTTGCAAGTCAGTTCCCTAATCTCAGGTATGATTCAGAGCTGTTTCTGCTACAACGTTGGTCACTGGGTGCCCAGTTAGAGGCCACCTGAGTACCCTCAGATAGGCCTCCACCACAAATGCAAACAGTTTTCACATCTTTTTTCTTCCTTTGCCATTTTCCTTTTTAAGGAAAGGATAGTGGTGTGAACAGGAGCATGTAGCAATGGAAAGAGCACTGGGATGAGAGGCAAAAGACCCAGATCATGGCATCTGGCATCAACTTGCTATTGACACTGGGCATGCTCTTTCCTTTCTTGACCTTTCATTCTCCTAACCAAAAGTGACAGTCATGGATTAGATGATGTTCTTGAACTTGTCTGCACCACTATCTTTCAGGGGAGAACCTTAGCTATTCCCAGAGTCCAGAAGTGTGCAAGGGTTTTTTTGTTTGTTTGTTTGGTTGGTTGGTTGGTTAGCTGGCTTTGAGGCAGGATCTCACTGTGTAGTTCAGGCTGGCCTCAGATTCACAATAATCTTCCTGCAGGCTGTGGTGACACGCCCCTTTAATCCCAGCAGGTGATCTCTGTGAGTTCAAGGCCAGCCTGGTCTACAGAGTTCCAGGACAGACTGTAGAGCTACACAGAGAAAACCCTGTCTCAGAAAGAAAAAAAAAATCACTGTAAAAGATCTGCATGTAAAGATCTATCTATGGTTTACCATTCCAAAAGGTCCTTTAGAGCAATCCTTATCCTCCCTCCATATCGGTGTTGAGAGGTATGGAAGGGTAACACACTGTGTGCCCTTTAGTGAACTTCCACTCACTCCATCTTCGTCACCATCAGACAGACCAGACACAATCTTATACTCTGTTGTGAGCCAAAGATGCTTCTCCTAAGAAAGAGCATTAAGATGAAACAAGAGAGAACTTATCAGGATACAAGTGGCTGCAGATAGGGGAATCCCCTTACAGGAGTATAGAAAAAGAATAGAAGGATTAAAGCTGGCCTTGAGGTCAAATTTAGAGGTTTAATGCTTACCCAGAGAGAAAATAAGGATGCAAGCCAGTGCCCAAATACATGCAAAGCCCTGGACTCCATCATAGTGCCTCAGACAGAAAGGGGAAGAAGAAAAGGGAGTTGTTGGTAAGGAAATAACAGGATAAGAACGTATTTTCTCACAGACTGTGGATTTGAGAAGATAGGATTCTCTACATCAGGGAAACAGTCCAGAAGTAACAAAAGCCTGCTCTGTGACCACACAATGCTTCAGTGCTCTTTTCTGGGTCTGAGGGGTCACAGATGAGGTCTCATTCATGCTACATCTGTGTGGTCCTTGAGACAACATGAACCAGATGTGTGGGCCACTCACAAGCTGATGTGGGAAACAGCTTTACCCGGCTAGTATGTTCTCGTGTGTTCTGGCGCTTCCTTATGGAACATGGCCAGAATAAAGCCCTTCAGCTGGTGCAGCTGGGTAGACTTCCTGGAGGAAATGTAATAGGCATTGGGAGATAAATTGGTTTATAAAAAAGGGAATTGCTCCAAGGCAGTAATTAAGACCAAAAGACTAGGACCAAATAAGTCTGTTTTGTTTAGGGGTACGCTCACATAGACAGACTCTCCTGATGTCTGAACCTTATGGCCATACTAACAAGCCTTTCCTATCAGTTTACCCTCTAGCAGTGAGCAGGTATAGCCCTTAGCCCTGAAAATCAAATCCACTACTAGCTTCTGACTTTTACTCTAAAAGAACATGCCATTTACTGTTTTTGTTGTTTTGCTATTTCTTATTTGAGATGAGATCTTGGTATGTTGCCCAGGCTTGTTCAAAACTCCTATTCTAAAGCAATCCTATTGCCTTGACTTTCAGAATAGCTAAAGCCAAAGGCATATACCATTATGCCAACTTATTTATTAACTTTATACCCTCATTTTACCCAAAAATTTGAGTTGACTGGTACTTCCTCCTTATCAAGTGTCTGTACATGCGCCATGCAAGGTATAGTCATTTTTCTCATAGAGTATCAAGCCTGTGAAGTGGCTGGTATTGGTCACATTAGAAAGAAAACAGGCCCAGAAGGGACAATTTGCTCATGATCACAAACTTGACTGCACTCTTCCCAATGCCCTGCTGCCTCTGTTCTTTTCTTTTGTTGTGCATTGATAAGATTTCCTTGCTTTTATTTTCCAAGTAAAATAGATAGTTTTAATAATTGTCATCGAATGGGTAAATGAGTGGATTCTCGTTTTGGTTTTAATGTAGGTGATTACTGAAGTAGATGGAAGCATGAGCATGCCCGTCAGGACCTCAGCTCCCGACAGATCTGAGCATGAGCACTCCACAGGTGTCTCCACAGCTACAAATAGATTAGATCTCAGCCTCTAATCGTAGAATAAAGTACTAGAAACCATACTGCTGTGAACATAGTTTCACTGACTCCTGGGTTTGTCTAAAGTCTGTTCACAAGGACGCTTGTGAAGATAGAGGTGGGGAGGGCTGCGTGGTCTGTAGCCTGCACATAGTGAGACTGCTGTCTGTTGCTGTTCAGATCTGCAGACGATCACCAGAGATTCACAAGCAGCTTTGACTTCTCGCCAAGCCAGGAGTAGAAGCAGAGCAATCACCACCCTCCCAGATGCTCAGGACACAAAGGCCATGCGAGGACGAAGCCCCACTCCAGAGGAGACAGTGGCAGGAGTTGGAGAGACAAGCACAAATTCCCTGCCTGCCCCTGTTCTTGAAGAGACTTCAGAGGGAGGAGGAGGAGCGCTCCGTGAGTCGGTGGAGCACACACTACCTGTCATGAGGGTCCGCAGCGGTGAAGGCACTGAGGTGGACTCAGACCTCAGTGAAGAAGACTATGAGGAAGACATCATTGAGCCCAGGACCCTAAATGAAATCACCACAGTGACCGACAAAACTAGTCCCTGGTCCAGTTTCATGTCAGACATGAGTGAGGTCTTCAGCCCTCGACCCAGTGAGATACCGAGGGAAGGACCTTTCCCCAGAGAGGAACTTAAGGTCAGAAGTAGCTCAATGTCCAGCCCACAAAAGGTAGTCAGCCCCCAATCTGTACAGGACTCCCCTAGCCAAAGGCCTAGTGAGGGTGGAGCCTGTAAGACCACAGTTGAAGATTCTGCCTCAACCAAGCCTCGGCTTGTCCCAGGCCTAACATTCTCAGAGGACCAAGAGAGCAGTGATTCTGTTGGATGGAGCTCACCACATATAAATGAGGACAGGAGGCCCATGCCAAAGATCCTGGCTGAGAGTGAAGCCATCTCCAGTGAGTTCAGTGACTCTTCGGAGAGTCCTCTACACCTGCCCTCCCAAAGCAAAAGGGAAAACCACAAGGAACCACCCACAGACTTTCCTGCTGTGAGGCAGAAGCAGGTAGCAGCTGGACCAGAGGTGTCCACAAGGCAGAATCTCCTGTATCCTTTGGTGTTCCCACAAGTGGGTACTTAGGCCATCCATCCCTGGGCACTTTGGATGCTGGTGCCAGGCTAAGAGAGTGGGCGTGACCAGTGGTCCTTGTGGAATGCACTGGAGGGTGTAGGACATGGGAAGGCTCTTCCTTCAGAAGGCTCACCTGTGTGACTAGTGTTAAAAGGCCACCACCCACCACTGAAGCCAGGCTTGGTGGCCCATGCCTTTAATCTCAGCTCTGAGGGCGCGGGACTGTGGTAGGAGAACTGGGAGCTCTAGGTCAGTCTAGGCTACAAAGCAAGACCTTGTCCAAAAACAAAACAAAAAGATCTCCCATTGATACCAGCCCCTTCCGTGTAAAGCACTGAGGGAGAGTGGGTGTTGGTAGCACATTCACAGTAAACTTCTGACAGCCTCAGTTTATACACTGCCGTTTCCTACCTCCATGGTGGAACCCTTGCCTACCCTTTGGTCCTATCTGCAGAACCACAGAAAGTAGAGTATTGCTGTTTATTGATTAGCACTTACTGTATGCTAGGAACTTGGTCTGTTTGTCACCACAAGTATTTCAGATGAGTGTCTTTTACTCCACATGTGAGGAAACAGACTCAGTGACTTTTTTTAAGATTCATTTTATATGTATGGGTATTGTGGGGCGGGGGGAGGGGAGTATTTTGCCTGCATACATGTCTGTGTACCATGTGCATGCAGTACACTTGGATGCCAGAAGAGGGTGCTGGATCCCCTAGAACTGGAGCTTACCATTGTGAACAGCCATGTGAATGCTGGGAATAGAACCTAGATCCTCTAAACTAGCAACCAGTGCTCTTAACCACTGAAGCATTTTTCCAGCTCCCAAGAATTAACTTAAAAAAAAAAAGTGAAAGCCGGGCAGTGGTGGCGCACGCCTTTAATCCCAGCACTCGGGAGGCAGAGGCAGGCAGATCTCTGTGAGTTCGAGGCCAGCCTGGTCTACAAGAGCTAGTTCCAGGACAGGCTCCAAAGCTACAGAGAAACCCTGTCTCGAAAAACCAAAAAAAAAAAAAAAAAAAAAAGAGTGAGCCAGGTGGTAGTGGCATAAACCTTTAATCCCAGCATTCAGGAGCAGAGGCAGGCGGATCTCTAAGTTCAAGGCCAACCTGATCTACAGAGTGAATTTTAGGACAGCCAGGGCTACACAGAGAAACCCTAACTAAAGGGGGGTGGGGGGGGGAGAAAAAAAGAAAACAGTGACAGAAGTAAGCAGTAGGTGTCATTGGGGTAGACTTGCCCAGGCTTCCAGAATGTCATTACTGATGGAAAGATGTGGTACCTTATACTCCCCGTCCCTCCTTTTCCTAGGGAAAGTAAACCACTTAGCACCATCTATAGCCTTCCTGTTTGCTTCTGTCTGACTGATCTCATAAGTCACGCTGACCAGTGAAGTAGGCTGCTTTATGATAAGAAATCTTCCCATCCTAGAAATCAGAGGGCCTGACTTTGACCCTCCAGACCTTACTTCTTATTACTGGTATGAACTCAGGATCTCCACCTGACCACACTTACAAGCCTCAGGTCTGTGTCCTTTTCTTCCCCCATGCTCAGCCTCACCTAGCACTGCAGAGTAGAAATCAGTAAACTGAACTGTCACATTTATATAAAATAGATAAAATCAGATGAGTAGAAATATTTGTATAAACCGTTAATCCGTGTGCATGTGGTATGTTCATATGTATGTGCCCATGTATATGCATATGTACATATGATCACTATGTGTGTGTGCTAGTACATGGAGAGGCCAGAACAATCTCCATTTTTCTTTACAATCTCTCACTGAACCTGGAATTCGCCAATTCAGCAAAGCTAGCGGGTGGCTACTGTGCTCCAGGGATCTTACTAGCACTGGGATTACAAGCATGTGTCACCATACATGACTTTTTATATGGGTGCTGGGGATCCAGACTTGTGTCCTGAATGGCGAGTACCAACTGAGCCTTACCCTGAGCCCCACACATAGGCCATTCATGATACAGGGTTATAGGGATCAGGAAAAGCCTATGGCTGGGGACTAGGCCCTCTCAACAGGCCACTTCTGGGTAAAGCTGCTCCCCAGGCTTACATTGAGCAGCACTCCTGACATTGCTGCTGTCGTGGTCAGTGTAGTTATGGTCAGATGGTTGTCAGGGAAAGAGCTGCCATATGTGCCCAGCCCCTCAAGCTGCTTGACCTTCCATTCTTGCCAGACCATACACCAAGTGCCTTTACTAAACTCCACTTCCATTGCCTGGTGAAAGTCAGGTACAGGCATGTTCCAGGAGCAAAAGACGGGCTGCTTTAGGCTGCTCAGAAGTATGAAAAGAGATGTGAGGAATGGGCCTGCTGGTGTGGTAGGGCATACCTGCTATGCCAGCAGTCAGAGGCTGGGGCAGAGCAGGCAGGAGAGGAGTTCACGGCCTGGGAAAGATAATGTCTCAGAAAAGAAGAAAGCAAGCAAACATCAGCAGACCACTTAGGACACTGTACCAACAAGAGATGGAGACCATCTGGTCGAAAGCATAGAATGTTGGAAGAGGAAACAAGATACAGGATCAAGCAGAAGGGTGGGGATGAAGAAAACCTGAAGCATGACTGACATAAGTTGGCATTGTCTTTACTAGATAGGGAAGCACATAGAGATGGTCTTGGAGAAAGATATTTCCATGTTGGGCAAGTGCCTAGGGGTATCCAGGAGGAAATAGTCCTTGATTACGGACAGAGGATCGAGTGAGCATCTCAGACATGAAGACAGCAGTAGAGCTATGAGGCACTGTGAATGCTGTCTTAGTGAGGGTTTCTGCTGCTGTGAAGAGACACCATGACCACAGCAACTCTTAGAAAGGAACACATTTAATTGAAGTGACAGCTTACAGTTTTAGAGTTTTAGCCTATTACCATCATGGTGGGCAGTGTGCACGCAGACAAACCTGGTGCTGGAGAAAAAGCTTAAGAGTCCTATATCTTGATTCACAGGCAACAGGAAGTGAAATGTGGTAGGAAGGGCCATGCAATGGTGGGAGGAGACCCATGTCTGTGGCTGAGGGAATTAGAGGCCAGGACAGCTACAGTGGGCACCTGCCCCCTCCACACGGCAGCAACAAGAGCACAGGTTTATGATGAAAAGTGCCATCCTAAGCACATTTTCTATATAAGCTCTTAATCCTCCTGATTGTCAACTGAGATAACTTACAAGGGGGTTCATGATGGGGTGGGATGGGCACAGTGTTAGTCCTTTTCTAAATGTGAGACCCTTGTACACTTTCATAAACTGAGGAATAAGTAGACAAGAGCAAGCAGAAGGTGACAAGCTAAGGAGAGCTGTGTTAGGGTCCAGCCGACATCTCCCAGGAATGCTGCTCCTTCCCCATAACCCCAGCTGACTGTGGCTAAAAGTAGTAAGAGCAGCACCAGCAAACAGGCCCAGCTCCGGAGACAGCCTGGGTCAAAGGGTCCTCCTTTGGGACCTCTGTACCACCTCACCTGACTAGGAAAATCAGAGGCTTGTTTACGTGGGTGCACATGGTCCATTCAGGAGACTTTCACTGAACATTTATTCTGTCCCAGGCACTATGCTAGGTACTAGGAATAGGACTGTGAAAATGACATCTTCTCTTCCCTCTCGAGGCTACTCTATCATAAAAGGAAAACAATAAAATGGAAAGCTAGGTAAATAAATTAACTCAGAGCCATACTTAGCTGTTTAAACAGAAACCCCCCAAAAATGCACCACAACAGTCCTGTCTCCCTCAAAAGTAAGGCATTCTGAGTCAGTGCTGTGATTCAATAGGTTTTTGTAGAGCGGTGTGCTTCTAACAGCAGCTTATGAGGTACAGAGAAGTCTGAGCTATAGCTCACCTTTATAGGTCTCATCTGCAGGTATGCCACGCCTCCCACCCCCCAGTACCAGTCACATCCGTCCTGGTCAAGGGCATTGCCCTAGGGCCCCTTGCCACCCTCCCTGTGTCTGAACATCACTTTCAACTCTTGCTGCCATGCTAGCCTCCTGCAAGCCCTAGGCAGGTTGGGGAACCGAAGGAAATTGTGTTGAGAAACTTGAAAATACAGACTGGAGAGATGCTCGGTAGCTAAGCCCTGGCTGATCTTCAGAAGAATAGGCTCAGTTCACAGCATCCACGCTGGCTCACAGCTGTAACTCCAGTTCTACGAACTCTGGTGCCCTCTTCCAGCCTCCTTCAGCACCAGGCCTGCATGTGGTGCACAGACATACACGCAGAGAAAACACCCATACATATACAATAATAATTTGAAAAAAAGTCTTATAATAATTGAGCATTCTTCTGTGTTACTACTTTCGGGAGCAGAGGAGGAGGGACCATGTGGCTGAGACTAGGAAAGGTCTTCCTGGGGCAGCTGGGATGTGGACTAGAGAAGGAGGAAGGGAAGGAGGAAGGACGTTAGGAGAGGGCCGGGTCTTCCAGCAGTGGAACCACTTCTGCCAAGGATTCGTGGACAGGAAGAATAAGGTGAGGAAAACACGAATCACGGTGTGGTTGAGGTCTGGCACGGAGGCAGACATCTCAGCACTTCTGTCCCTTAACTACCATTGCAGCCCGGAACCTATTGTGGTGCCCAACTTCTTTTTGCCTCCCCAACAACTGGAGGCCTCTCTGCGCATGATCTCCCACTCTCCAGCTCTGCCACCACCAGCCACAACTGACCAGGTAAGGGCAGCCACCAGCCACGGCTGACCAGGTAAGGGCAGCCTCTGGTCTCCTCTCCTGTCCAGTCAGCATCTCTTCCCTAAACACATATAACACCCAGAGCTGCCCTTGGGTCATCTCCCTGAAGAAGCTGTGTCCCCACAAATAAGAGGTACATCCCTAGGGGATGGGACAGTCCAGTCAGATCCAGATGAAGAGCAGAGCAACAAAAGCAATGTGCCTGGTGCTACCTACAAAACACCTTTATAACCCTGCATCATTCGTCTCAGGCAGCCGGGACACACGTCCAGACCCCTGCTCTCCACTTCTCTGCTCTGACATAGTGCCTGGTCTTCATTGCAAAACTAATAATCATAATATTCTGAATATGTGTGTGTGTGTATGTATAATTCATAGATAGGGATTATATAGATAAATTATCTGGCTTTGTGTAATACAGGTCCTAAACAAACTAACAAAAAGCCAGCCAGGTGTGGTGTCAGAGGCCTGTGACTCCAGCCTTTGGTGAAATAGAAACAGTTCATCTTTTTTTTAAGAAGAAAGGAGTGGTCCAAGGACCGGTCATACCTGTTACCCTGCCCCGGGCTACCTTGCCATGTCCCCAGAGCCACTTGGATTCCCTCTGGAAGAATGTGGCCTAATGTATATTTTAACAAATACATAGAATGCCACATTTGTGGGGAGAGGCGGAGACACATAATAGGGGAGAAAGGAGCCAGGAACTGGTGCCATGTAGCAGACACAAAGCAACCTCCCCAGAACTTTCAGAACATTTTTAGACAGATAAAAGTTATAAGAAAAATGTGCTTGCTTGTTCAATGTGGCAAAAGCCCCTTCAATATTTCTTTGACTTGGACTTTGTTCTAAGTACCCTATGGTCAGACTGTTTTAGCCCTTCAGCAACTGAATGGGATAGCCAGATTATCCCCCTTAGTAAATGAGTACATCAGAGTTGGCACTGTGGCAGGCTATCAGACAGAAGCAACATAAAGGAGAAAGGCTTGCTTCAGAGATCTCTGTTCGTAGTCCTTGGCTGCACTGGTTGTGGCACCTCAAGACACACAGGAAGCAAGTAAACAGAGGACCAGTGAGCAGACTGTATGTAACCACCAGAGGCTCATCAACCTCCAGCCTGGCCCCTCCAGAACCTCCCACAGTCTCCTAAAACAGAGCCACCTGCTAGAGATCCAACCTTCACTACATGAGACTTTTGAAGGAACACTTAATATCCAAACCATGACATCAAGGAAGCTGAGGCTCAGAGCTTCCTGCCCACATCTGCAAGGCATTAGAATGTCTATACAGGAAGAAACTGACGGATAAAGACCGAGTCTCTTGTCAGAGAACTGGAAACTTTGGAGAGTCAAGTGACTCTGTGTCTCCAACCTGCCCTCTTCTTTCCACCTGAAATCCTGACACCGCTGCTTTTGTTGCGTGCGTGTGCATGTGCTTGTGTGGGTACTGAAATTACAGTGTACCACCACACCCAGCACATGAAAATGTTTTCCTAGCCCATCTGCCTTGGTTTAAATAGACTTTATTTAGCCGTTAACAATGTAAACATTTCACATGCCTCCCCAGAGGCCATGTTAATAAGGGATAGAGTCAGTTCAGACTGGTCCCGAGAGCCCAGTGGTAGAGTTCTATACTCGGTAATGGCTAATAGGCCAAGAGACAGCTGTGTGATGGTTCTCAAGAGAAGAATTAAGATGTTTGAACAATTCAGTGACTTTCTTCTCCTTCTCTCCAACCTCCCCAACATGTTTCCAAAACATCTGTTTGTCAGATAGGTCAATCTGAGGTCCTGTGTATCTTAATAGATTCCCTCCAGGGGCAGAAATGTTTTCTCTCAAGGAACCTGTGGGCTGTTGTGGTCCTGATTCCTACCCTGGCTCACCTTCTTGCTCTGCACCTCTTCTGACATTTCACACACATGGCCAAAGCATCTGCTTTAGGCTTTGGGGGCTGTGTCCAGGCACTGAGCCCCAGCTTGGAGCATGACATTTATGGAACAACACTGGACCTGCTTCTCGTGAGTAACCAAAGGATCTGGGGCCTGTGGCTTGACCTCTCTGGGTCTCAGTTTTGTTCTAAGTAACATGGAGCTAGTAGTGAGTGGTTAGCAGGATGGGGGTGAGAATTAGTAGGCACACTTGAATGCTCCCTGCCGCCCTCCGGGCCAAGTGGGTGAAGGGTCAGTGAGTCATGCAGCACAGGAAGACTTCTGCAAGCCACTGTTTGTGTGTTTGTGCCTCTGTGATGGCTTCCTCCCTGCCGGGACAGACTGTCTTGATCTTTGAGACAGCGTGGGAGAAAGAAGAGATGAGAATCTCCTGTTCCTTAAAGGGCACACTGGGTTTCAGGAAGATGAGCTACAGACAGTTCCCTGCCTGCTGCCCTTGGGACCACTTCTCTACTTAGGACTTGAGTCATGGCCCCAGTTAGGATAACCAGTGTCATCACAGTTTGCCCAGTTTCAGCACTGGAAGGTCTCAGACCAGGAAACCCCAGGAGAGGGATTTGGGCTGGAAGCCTGCTGGTACTGAAAGTCAGATCGCCCGTGTGTTTAAGGTACTAGTATGAAACCTAAACAAAACCAAAACAGAGTTGCCATGTCTTATTCCGGCAATGTTAATAATAAAATGGAAAAATATAAAGAAGGGGACCTTATGCTTGTGTGCCTGGTATTAAGAACTATCACAAATGATAACAAAGGCACTGACTGCAGCCTTCCACAGAAGGCACTCCTGTGGGCTGTCTGCCCAGCACTGTTGACTCGGCCTTGGACTGGTGCTGTCCTTGGACTGCCTTTTGTTAGTAGTCCTTGTAGCCAGAATTGTTGTTTTGAATGAACTTATGTCTTCTTTATGGCCTTTAGAAGTCCCCTATAAGTGAGTATACATTGAAACCAACAAACTGGACAGGTCCACAGGTGAAAAGAAAGGTTTATTCAAACTGCCAAAGCTGTCTCTCGGGACAGAACAGACTTGCAAAAAGCAGGGAAGGCCTTGTCAGCTTTAAGGAGCTATGTTTGCAAAGGGAGGGAGCATGTAAGCAGGAACAGCCTAGGAGTTAGAGTTGGGGGGAAGGGGTGCTTTCTAGAAGAGCCTAGGAGCTGTGTGTAGGACTTTGCTATGTGTTAATAGGGAACTAGATGCCCTATTGTCCGGAAGTACTTGGCTGTAGCCTTTTCCGAAGAGACCCACTTCACAAGTTTCTGAGGAATGCTGATTTTAGCATTTGCTTATCCACTAGCAATTCTTCTGTTTCCCAGGTCAGAGTCCTCTGAGCTGAGCCCTTGATATCATTTATGACATTGTCAATGGCACTGCCACTATGGGGAGCCTGCTCTGAACCTAATACTTCCCTCCACCCATTCCCTTGGGGCATGCCATGGTTCGTGGCATGCGTGTTCCACATTGCAGTGCTTCCTGCTTAGTCCCAAATAAATACCGTCATTCTTTGCACCACTGTTATGTCATTGGCACTGATAATACAGGTACTAAAGTTCAGAGAAATGTGTGTTTTCAAATTCATTTTTAAAAAGCACTGAAATAATTTCCATGATGTTTACTTTAGAGTTAATTGAGAAATACATTTGGGCAGGGATGCCATAATCATCTCAAAATTTGGAGTTTCTGAAAGTCTTAAAAAGAGCCTCAATGAGAAAGTGCTTGCTACACAAGCCTGAGAACTTAGTTCAGATCCCCAGCACCACACGAAAGCTGTGGTGGTAAACATTGGAGGGAGGAAGCAGGAGGCTGTTAGGAGCTTGCTGGTTCACCCGTCTAGCCAAGCACGAGTTCCAGGCTCAGGGAGAGGCTCTGTCTCAAAAAATAGAACAGAGGCCAATAGAGGAAGATGCCCTGCCTCAACTTCTGGCACACACAGACACAGGCACCTGCAAACATACACACAGGTCCTCACTTTGAAAAAATTTAACAAAAAAATAATAATAGTGTTTGCTATTTACCCACATATTTTTATGCTCGTGTGCTTCATTCACAACCTGTTTATTTGTTTTGTTTTCTGAGACAGGGTTTCTCTGTGTAACAGCCCTAGCTGTCCTGGAACTAGCTCTTGTAGACCAGGCTGGCCTTGAACTCACAGAGATCCGCCTGCCTCTGCCTTGCGAGTGCCGCATCCTGGTTCTTGCTGGGGTAGTTTCCCTGCAGCCTGAAGAACTTCCCCTGAGGTTTCACACCATGTGGACCTGCTGGTAATCAGAACTCTCATGTAGCTTTATTTTGAAACTGATAGTCATTGGCTATGGAATTCCAACTTAGACTATTGTTTCTTTTAGCATTTTAGAGATGCCTCACTAGGATGTACATCAGCTGTCAGAGTGCTTACCTAGTTCAAGCCCCAGCACCACCTAAACTGAACATGGTGGTGCAGGCCTGTAATCCAAGCACTTGGGAGGCAGAGACAGCAAAATCACAAGGTCAAGATAACCTCTGAGACTCTGGGCAAAAAATAAAATCCCCATCTTTAGTCTTCAGTTGTTTCTGATGTTATTGTTCTCTTGAGAGTTATGTGGCCTTTAAGATCTCTCTCTGGGCAGTGGTGGCGCACACCTTTATCCCAGCACTCGAGGCAGAAGCAGGCAGATCTCTGAGTTTGAGGCCAGCCTGGTCTACAGAGTGAGTTCCAGGACAGCCAAAGCTACACAGAGAAACCCTGTCTCAAAAAAAAAAAAAAAAAAAAAAAAAAAAAAACCTCTGTCTTGGCTTCTGATCAGTGTAGCTACAGTGTTCCTAGTTGCAGAGGCAGGAGAGGCAGGGAAGAACTTGCTGGTCATAAACAATACTAACAACATTGTAGCTCTTAGGCTGGGTTGTGGCTTTATAGAGTTAATTTGTATTGTGCTGCATTATTTACTTGTGTAGATCCGTTGGTATGTGATATTCATAAAATCTTATGTAATTAAAATTTTAATGATAAAATGACTGAGTTTAAAGCAGAGAAATAGGACAGTGGCTGGGATAACACATGAAATTAAGGGAAAGCATTTTTACTTTCTTGAGATGAGTGCATTGTCTACATGTGTGTATGGTACCCATGGAGGTCAGAATAGGGCATCCGATTCCTTATAACCAGAATCACGTGTGATGTGAGTCACCATGTGGCTACTGGGAACCAAACCTGTCGTCTGTAGGAGCAGCCAGTCAGTATTCTCAGCCCCCAGGGAAGGCTTCTACGAATCTGAGAACTGCAGAGCCTCTAGAGAGCTGCAGGTGGAGATACCGCTGCAGAGGGACAGGGCCGTCCCTGGGTCAGAGGCATGGAATCCAAAGCACAGGTCTGGCCTTGAGAGGAGAAAAGCCCCACCCAGCAATGGGAAGAAAGAAGTGTGCAAAAGCAGGCAGAAGCTATGGTTTGGTGATAGAATTGCCTGTCTGATGGAAACATGTAATTTCTCAGTAATATTCCAAGCAATCTGCAGCACAAAGAGAAAGAGGAGAGAGGGAGAGGAGAGGTACCCCTGCACAACGGGGGCTTCCTCCTGGACCCTGGGTTAGGCACAAACCACACCTAAACACCTGTTTTCACCGAGAGATCCTTTATTAAGCAAGGAAGAAAAGTAAAGTGGCTGCTTTCTGACTCAAGCGAAAATGACTTGCAGGTGCAGTTTTTAAGTGGAGAAGAAGGGAAAGTCTATGTTAGGATGGGCTAGAATGTGGCGGTAGAGGAGATAGGGGACAAGGGAGAAGAGGAAGGGAGAAGAGGAAGGAGAAAGGAATTTGTCCCGAGGGACAAAGGACTGCCTCTGAATAGAGGGGAGACAGACGTGGCACATAGGAAAATGGCAGCTTATAAAGGTAAAGGAGGAAACCCCGTGTTTGAATGAGGTGTTTAATTTTAATTGGGCTTGTTAATTAGGTGAGCCAAAGGGGGCTTTTGATAGCTGGACTTTGGTAGTCAGCCTCGGGAGGAGAAAGTGACTAAATAAGGGAACAGACTTGGTGGCAGCCTTAGGAATGTTATCTGATGGTTTTTAGCAAAGCAGAGGAAAAGTCAGCAAAGATGAAGGAAAGGCTTTGAGAGTTGTGCGACTCGAGAGAAGAAACCTTAGGGAATCACCTGACCCAGATGGCGCCAACAGTTTGTGCCCAAGAGGAGTTAAGAGAGAGGGGCCCGAGCTAAAGCAGTCAGCAGGCTCGGAATTAAAGAGCAAGAAGCAACCTGTCCTCTCTGCCTTCAGACTGGTTCTTCCCATGAGGTGAGCCTTGGGTTTTAACCACAGACTTGGGGCCGGACACCTTTCTCCGTAAACAGTGAGTGTAAGAGGCAGGAAGTAGAAGACAAGACCAGAAATGACTACCCTGAAGGCCTGGAGGTGCCTGCTTCCATCATTGTTGAGCCAAGCAGGTGAGCTGAGACTCACCAGACAGAGATCTGCTGCTGACTTTCTAGGGTCTAGAGAGGCAGTGCTGACTTGATTTCTTTTTATAGAAACATGACCTCTGAATCCAGACAACCAAAGTTTAAAGTGCAGCTTTGCCACTGCCTATAGACATAACCTGGGACAGGTTATCTGACTCCTGTGTGCTTTTATTATCCAAAAAAAGGGCATAAGAGAACCTGCCACCTAGAGTTGCTTGTGGAGTGACACACTCAGATATATAGTGTGTTTCGAACAGTTCTTGCCCCTAACACATTAAGTGCCATTATTAAGTATTAACTGTCTTATTTTACTGTCATTATTATCTAGATGTCTTCTCTTATAACCTATTCCATTCTGGCATGTGTGGAGAGGAGGGAGGCAATGGTAGGGCAGAAGTGTTGGGAGGGAGAGTCATGATCCAAAGCTGGGGGCCAGGAGAGCAGTAGGAAGGTGCTGGGCAGCTCCAGAAGTTTAGAGAGCAGGCTGGACCCAATTCAGACAGAGTTAGAGACCGGACCAGCATACAGCACAAACCAAGGTTATGTTCCTAGCCGCAACAGTCACTGCTAAGGCTGTAGGTTCTGCTCTCCCTAGAGCCAAAGAATTCTTCCCTTGCTTGCTCCTCCTAAGCCCAGTGACACCAGAAAGATTCACAGTCCCCCACAGTGACCAGATCATACCAGAAAGAAGTCAGGGCCAAGGGAACTTCCAGAGTCCAGGGCCCTCTTGTCTCAGACTGAGGCCCAGACTTTATGGCTGAGCTGCCCCTCTTGTTTAGCAAGAGGTCTTGACCTGCTGTCTCCTTCTTTGAGCCTCCAAATCTCTAGCTCTCTACAAAGTTCAAAAAAAAAAAAAAAAAGACCTAAAGGTCACAGAGGCTCTTATCATGGCTACCTAAAACTTGTAGAAGGAGAAGAGCAACCCGGCCAAGAATATACAGGAGACAGGGGAAGAAGCTAGAACTGTCTGGTACCTAGCCTGACATAGATGGCAAGTTGGTAAGTACCTCCCCAGAAAGGCCTGTGGACCTGTTGGCATGTGCTGTGCTCAAGTCTAGACCTGAGCTGCAAGCAGGCTGGTGTATAGCAGGACCCAGGAACTCTTCCAGGACTGATTCTCTAACCCACTGTTCTCTGGAGTCTGGACTGTGGTTAGTCTGGCTCTCCTGGGCCCTTCATTGTGGAAACTGAGGTTGGGCCTCTTAGGAATGGCTTCTCCAAAGGACAGAGGAGCTAGGTGGTAAGGCCCAGAGGAGAACTTGGGCAAGAGCCCAGTGAGTAGAGTGCTAACGGGAATTGAGTCAGCTGAGCAGGCCAGCCATACTGTAGCTCAGGGCTAGGACTCTGGTCTGAGTGTCTGTCCCTACTTCTCCCTACTAGCTGTGGCTGCTAAGTTCTCTCCTGTCTTTAGTGTCAGGGAAGTCCTTGTCACTACCTTAGGAAAGGAAAGTGGAAGGCAGCCAGCCAAGGGGGTGAGAGTTGAACAAGGTGGCAGCTGTGTGGCGTCCTCACACGGCCTCTGAAGCAGCAGCCCAGGCAGCCTGGCTGAGCAGGGCAGCCATTCACTTTGTTTTTCTCTGTGCAGTGTTGTTTCTCATCACTTAAGGAAACTGCTCTAAAAAGAATAGTTTGGGTCATGAACCCAGTCCAGAGGATCACTTGGGGCTGGGGCAGTTGTAGAACAATTGCCTGGTCAAGCACTAAGCATACTTGGGGGAGGTGCCAGATCCTAGTTCTGCTCAGAGCCTGTGAGGCCTGACTTCTTGCCTGAGATGATAATAAAAGCTTTGCTTTTGCTCTAGTGTCTGAGGCAGGGTCAGCCCTAGCTCTGGAATAGCCCTGTGTTCTGCATGATATACCTGGCTGAGCCTCATACAGATCTGAATTCTGAGTTTCACAGTAGACCAGAGAAAGAAAACCAGTTACTACCTGCACTCGGCAGTGAGCACCGAGACCACAAACAGAAAGGATCTCAGTCTTAAGCGAGAGAAGTCATCTATACCACAGACCAATATTCCCTCCATCCCACTACCTCCCCTCTGTGTAAAGGCTGGAACAGCACCTGCACCCACCACTCCCTAGGAGCGCATAACCTGGATGAGGAACATCTAGAGGTATAATGAAGGGGCCGGGAATTGGGATCAGACCACATTGCTGACCAAACAGGGACCTGGACAAAGAGAAAAATATTCTCCCCTCACCTCTATGTTTTTTTGAAGTCCCCCCTAGGGACTCCACTCCACATATGGCCCCTCTGTCCAGACACAAAGGCTCTGCAATCCCTAAAGTTTGATGATCCCCTTCCATTTGGGCTTCTCATGCCTCCTCAGGAGTGTGGATGCTAGAGGCTGGTGTGCACCTGCTTGCTTGTTTGCTGTGTAGCTCCCCTAGGCAGGAGCATGGCAGTGTGTAGAGGAATGGTGACCACACTTAGACACCCTCTTTCTGCCCAGGCCTTCGGGGTTATGTGTTTTGCAATAGCAAGTATAATAAAGAGATTCTTTAGCACTTACTAATCATGTTTATTAAAGTCAACAGTTGATGCTGAGTATATGTATCCCCACCCCTCTTCCCTGCACATGGGGCCAAGGCCTGGGCCATGTAGATAAGGTCTCCTGGGTCACTGGGTCTGGGTGTGGATGCTAGAAGGTTGGCTGAACGAACCACCTTAGGTTTAGCTCTGAGGGCGAGAGGATCCAGCAGCAGCTGTAGGTCTCTGTGTGTGCTCTTTTTCCTCTTGAGTGTCCTTACTCCCTAGTTTCCTTGAAACTCAGCCTGTCTTAAATCCAGCACTCACCGAAGCCTGCAGGCCTGCTTGTTCACCTTCCCTCAGTGCTCAGCGTCCTGGACTGGCAGGGACCGTCCTCATTATTTGCCCAGTCCCCTTGTTCACCCAAGCAGTAAAGAAGATACCCAACTCTACTGCTCCTCTCTCACTCCAGCTGCTGCTCTCATTCTTCGGGTAGATCACTGTGTCTCACCTGTTTAACTGTGCTATGAAGCAGGAACTGTTCTGTTCATCTCTGCCTCCATTTGACATGTATTGCCCTTACGAAAGAAAAGATGGGATTTCTGAGTGTACTCATCCTGAAGCCTCTCTAGCTAGACCTGTTTCCTGTTAGTCTTACATGGTACAAGCGAGTCCCAGTCTCCAGGCTCTGCACACACTGCTGTCCCAGTGTCTGGGGGTGGGGGTGGGGGGTAAGGTAATGTGGAAAGGCTCAAGAATTTGGGGCCAGGAAAGAGATCTTTCCATAGGGCAGGCTGTGTGCTGTGAAGCCAGGCACATTTGCCTGTGGTGACAGCCTCCATCTCTATTCAGTATTGCCTCTTTGCTACCTGCCCTCCTCCCCTGGGGACCTCAGCCAGCTTGCCCAGGCTTTATTCTACAGATCTGAGCTTCAGGGCAGAAACCTGGCAAGAGTATGCCAAAAAAGGCAAAGGTGAGTGGTCACATGGCTTTGTCTATGGTAGCTGCTCAGGTGGGATTCCCACCTCAGCTCTGCCACTCAGAACTGCATGACCTTGAACTAATTTCACCTGAACTGTGGGGAGAAAGTTGTCCCTTGAGATGCTGTGGCAAGGGTTCAACAAAACAAGGCATATTTGATGGTTTGCACACCAGGCACCTCTGCATTAATGTTAGCCCGAGAACCAGAGCATGAGGGGCGAGAATCAGCCACTGGCAACGCTGTTCCCTCAGTGCTAACCTAACTGATGTCTTTCTCTCCAGGACAAGAGTGAAGCCACCAGGGGAGCCCTTGCCCACAGGCCTTGTCGCCCCAGACCTAACTCTTTCCCTCCCAACCTTCCTGAGGAAGAGACTCGCAGAATCGCACGGATATTTTCTTCCAAGTATTCCCAGAAACCTCATGAAGCCTAAGGGACTGAGGGGAGGGGCTACCAGCCAACCTCCCTCATCTTTGTTTAACTTACAAGAGGCACGAGGTCTGTTTCCCTCGGCATCCTGAGGCCACGACCACCACCCTATTCCATGGGCATCTTGAGACCTAATTAGCTAAGACTAGAGAGATGTCTGGACCCACTAACTTCTGCCTACTAGGACTCCAGCACCCAAGTGGCCCGCCCATCCATCTTCTGACTGTGGCCTAAGGAGGCACCTCTGAGCAGAGAAACCAGTATCCTTGACACAGCCTCTTGCTGACCATAGCCACTCTATTTTTGCTTTAAATATTGGTGGGAGCAGTAAGTGCATGCATAGCTGAGAAAATTCCAAGGCCCTTTCCAGCTTGTTTATTTGGGAATGTGTCTGTAGACATAAATTATTTTTATGATTTAGTGAATTAATCAATAGCGCAGGGGGGATCACCTCCTTTAAACTGTGTTTGATTGTCTGAAACCTAACCATGTTTTTAACTTAATGTTTGTTTTTTACTCAGCTCTGAAATTAATTGTTTTTGCCTTTGTTTTAATAAAACTCTGGTATTTGTATTTGTGCACAAGTATTTTCTGGGTTGGTCACTGGAAAAAGGTGCTGGAATTCATTTGTAGTCTTTGCTGCAAAAACAAAGGTTGACAACCATTCCTCAGCCATTTGGAACAAGGGACCAGAGTCACCGTGAGGCTTCTGAGTTCTCCCTGGTGTCGGATTGGCCCACACTGGAGTGACACCAGTATCCCCTGTTGTTGGGTTTTGCTTGTTTGTTCTTGGTTTTGTCTTTTCCTCTGATGATCCTTGAAATCTCTCAGCACAGTGAAAGTCTATTACCCAGTCCCTCAGAGTCCCCTGGGTCTCAGAAGGGCGTCTCTGTCAGAACACAGCCACTTGGGCAGATACCGTTGATAAAGCCCTATGGGGATGACTGAAGGGACACAGGTGTATAGCACCAGCTGGGTGACGAGGCTGGAAGGTTCCTACCAGAGGACCCTGCTTGTCACCCCTAAGCGTTTGTCATTTCACTGAATCTTCAGAACAACTCTACACCCTAGATAGACACCGTAATGTCCCTCTACAGTTAAACTCAAGGTCAAGGAAGTCAAATGCTTTGCCTCTGAATAAATAGAAAGTGCGTCCAGAGATAAGGGCTCGACGACCAAAGCGGAGGGCAGCCAGTAAGGGCTCTGAATCTGGGCAGCCCCAGGCTGCTACGTCCAATGCTGGGGTAAACCCAGAGAATGGCCAGGCCACAGACATCTGCAGATAGAACCAGAAGGATGTTCTGGCCGTACCAGAGTCCAGCCTGGCAGTGTCTGTGCCTCTGGCCTCATCTGGAAGGCACAGACACCTTTAGACCCTGGCTTCATAGGATTGCTGTGAAGATCAAATGGGATATTTCTGAAAATACTTGGCTGGCATTTGGCACAGAATGTAAGCTTAGGAAATGTCAGCCCCGCCCCCCTCTTCCCAAGCTCCTGGAGTGAATTAGAGGTAAGAGCGCCAGTACCCAGCCTCCCTTTATGGGCCATGTACCCTCAGTCCAGCTTGCCCGTATATTTATTTCTGCTCCTTGAACTTCACCCTGCAAACCCACCCCCTCCCCAGCCAGGGCTGGCCTCAGCCACAGGCCTCACACTCAGGCAGAATGGAGAGAGCTTCCATACCTGGAGTTCCACATCTCTCAGGGAACAAGAAACTCCAGGTTCCAGGCCTAAGGGGTAAAGCCTCAGGTGAAGAAGATCCCTGCCAAACCCTGCTCATCCTGTAAATAACCTGATGGGGTCAAGTGAGGACAGGGACACAGGCCGACTTGGGCTGCTCTTGCCCCAGGTTGCAGACAGCCTCTGGTGACAAGGAAAAGGTAAACATTGACACTGACCACACAGACGGTGTGTTAGTGACCAGTAGCTCCGAGGTGACTGTTTGTCACTGTTACTAGAATGAACCAGTGTCTCCCTGACTTCCACATACACAACCCCTCCACAGAAGCCTGAAAACAGATGGTTTCCGGTGAGCCAGAGAGTGTAGCAGGCAACCTCAGATCTTCTAGCAGAGGCCTAACTCTAGCTAGAAGCCCAGGCAGATCCACCTGCAGGAAGTGGGAGGCCAGAGTCACCTGAGCTCTCCTCCCTCGGGTTTTTCCTGGACCTGCTGCCTCCAGTCTGACTCCTCCTTGTACCACCTGCCCCCCCCCCCCCCCCGCATATAGCTCTCAGTCCTGCCCAGCTTCAGAGTAATAGTTCCAAACAACCCGCAAGCATAAGGGCAGGGCATGGACCACACTAGACGTCACACTGCTCACCCTGGGACCAGGGCTCTATGCTCGAGCTTCAAAATGGCCTCTATCTTCTCTTCCCTACCTATCTTCTCCTGCCCCCTCTCCTTTTTGTCTCCCTTCTGTGTCAGCTATATCCAACCTCAGTGCCTGCAGATGACATGTCGTGGAGGACAGTGGTTACAGCAGATAGACCCAATGTGTGTTATATGTGTTATGGGCGGTATCCTAACTGTGTACTTGGGAAGCCACTGTCCTTGAGGTTCAGTTTTCTGTGTAAAGTAAGCATTGACTCATGAGGGTTCTACACACAGTAAAGGAGTGAAGTACTGATACACGCTTCGGTGTGTAACACCACTGTGCAAGTCAAAGTAGCCAGCCACGAGAAGCCATTCACTCTATGACCCTACTCAAACAAAACATCTCGGGCAAGCAAATTACAAAACAAAAAGATGAGTGGTTGCCTGAAGCTGGGGTGTGGGGAGGAAGGGGTCACTCGTATTTTTGAGCTGTAATGAGAATGTTCTGAACTAGATTATAGTAGTTGCTCAACCTGACTCTACAAAAAAGTATTTGAATTGTGTGCTCTAAGTGGACAAATTGAATGCTAAGTAAACTACATTTCAAAGCAAGGTTTTTTAGTTTGTTTTTAAATTTAGGATCCTGATAATAATTGTTTCTTTGGGGGTAAGGGAAATAGAAATGTGTCTAAAATACCAAGCACCTGACGGTCACCAAGAAAGGGTGCTTATCATCATTGCTGTTGGGAAGAAGAGACCCCAGAGAACCCCTGTCCTAAGAGGCCTGGCCTTTGGGCTCTCAAAAGTGACAATGCACACACCACACCCCATATCCCCTGATCACCAAGGTAGCACTCCTCTTAAAAACCCAAAAGAGCCATGTTAAAGAGCCCCAGAAGCTAAACCAGATCTGGAACTCCCTGGTCCCCTCCCCGCCCTGCCGCACAGCAGCCCGCCTCTTGTCAAGTGATCGGGCTGTCAACTAGCTTCTCAGAATTAGGTTTCAGGTCAGCTGGTGCCTAAGGCCAGTACCGAGCCAGAGGCAAGAGAGGCAACAGTGAATGGTGAGGAGGGGCCATCGGATCCTGCTGCCACCACTGGAATGGAGCCCCAGGGAGCACCTGCACTACCCTACCTTGGCTAGACTCATAGGTGAGACCCCATACCTTGCCTCAGCTCCCCTTGCCCCCTCTGCCTGCTCTCCCTTCCACAGATGCTCACAGCCAGGAGTGATTCAGTCTAGCCCCACCTGGTCAAGATGAAGGAAGTGCAGCCCTAGGGAAGCTCCCAATATCTGTGCGACTCCCCAGGACTCCCCTTTGTGCTACTGGCCCCTCTCTTAGAATCTTACAGATCACAGATGGGTGGTGTCCTCCTTTGGCTCAGGATTCCCGCCCAGAGGACAAAGCCCTCTCCAGCACTTGGAGATGATGAGGGCACCTCTGGTCCAGGTGTGGCAGACATTTCTAAAGCCTGTCCTCACTCTACCCACTGCCGTCCTCAGTGCAGATGCAAATGCTTTACCAGAGAGGACAGGTTGAGCTGAACGCAGGACGCACTCAGCAAACATAAATGGGTCCTGTAGAGTAGAGCATCCCATGCTTTGTGTGCCCTACCTGAGCCACAGGATGAGGATTGCTCAGAACTTGCACCTCCAGATGGTTGCAAAGGTCTGCTGCCCACCAGGATTTCACATAACAGCTGAGGCACCACAAGGAAGAGACTGGGGAGCTCTGACCTCAGGGAGGGTCCTACTGTTTCTGCCTTTTTGACCTTGCCCACGTACTCAAGTATGTCTGCCCATCCTTTCTATTTCTGATGCATGGCTCAGGGATACTCCTTCAAAGACTTGGTGCACCCAATTGCAAGCTCTTGACCAAGTTCAGGCTTTAGTCTCTTGTGAGCACTTTTCCAACAACATCCTCACTGGTCTGTCTTTGATGCCTGCACCTGCATGCTCCAACCCCCCAGCCCCTCCTCATTCTCCACTAGACTAAGTCTAACCTTGGCATTTGCAGCCCTCTACCAAAGGGCCCTGAGGTCATCTCTGACCTCATTTCCTGTCTCCTCATTTTGGTAAGAATAAATTTTGGGCAGCTGGCCCTCCTTGGACTGTCTTCACAGAGAAGGAGGGAAAGTTGATCTTTTCCCTGCTTTGGAGGCTCCTATGGACCTAGAAAACAGGTTGTGAGGCAGTGCTACAAGACAGCAGGGTCAAAAGTAGCAGAGGACAAAGTGAGTTGAGAAGGGAAGCCCTGGTTGACAGGGAAGCAAAAACTGCAGAGGCGCACCTGGCCTCAGAAAGGAGAAAACTCTGCAGGACCTGGCTCAGCACCAGCACCACCTGCTGTTCCCTCCAGCAGAAAGTGCCCTGGAGTCACTCACGGTGTGACAGTGGCCATACACGGGTCCTTTGCCTGACTCACCTCTGTGTTTCTCTACAAAGCAGAGCAGAACACAGGGTTTTTTTCTGCCAGCACCTGAGTGGTCCCGATACAGGCTCATCCCAGGGGCCTCCCCACCTCTGTGTGAGCCTCAGATTTGTGATTGCAAGTCACCCAGCAGCCTAGCTCTCCAGGCAAATCCAAGGCTGGGGGCAAAGAAGAGGCCACCAGATGCCATCAAGAGAGTCAGCTGCTCCCACAGTACATGCCAGGCCTGGGCAGGGAATCCAGTACCTCCCTGCTGGGAAGGAGCCAGGCCTGGCTGCCCTTCTGTAGGGCAAAGGGGAATGAGGCCTGAGCAAGTGGATGGTGTTTCCTTAACGTGCCTGCACTGCTGGTTCCCAGCCAAGTTGGCTTCAAGGGCCCAGGCCTCAGGCCTCACTCTCCAAAGAACCCCCTCCTTGGGCTTATCTCAATTTACAACTCAGACAGACAAGAAGATGGGCTGAAAGAAAAGCCTGGAGAGCCAAGGTTTGACTATACCCACCCACATAGACTTTAGCCTCTCGGGGCCCATGACTTTCATCTGATTAGTGGACCTTAGTATTAACCCAGCCTTCTCCAGACATGTATATTTGGTTTTATGAAGCACTCAGTGACTGCCTTGAATGCTTAACCAAAGACAGATGACCGTGTTGACGAGACCATGGGTTGTGTAGCAATGACAACCGGTGGCTCGGAGTTCTGTGACCAGCGGTCAGCCAACCTCTTCCCATCTTAAGCCTCTATTTTCTCATCTGTAAACTGAATTTAAGTACTGCCCTGCTTTTTCCAAAGTGATTTTAAACCTGAAACAGTCTGAACACAGGCTTGGACACCAGGAGCTGTGTACACTGAGCAAGCTAATGTCTCCAAGCCTCTGCTGCCCTTCCTAACAGGAGCTGAAAATTGAGGGAGATGACATGTATGTGGAAAACTCCCACTGCAGGGCCAGCAGTCAGCTCCTCCTGCTCTGAGCTTCCCTACAGCAATGATTCTCAATCTAAGGGCTCAACATCACCCCATATCAGATATCCTGCGTATCAGGTATTCACCTTATGATTCATAACGGCAGTAAAATTGCACTTATGAAGTAGCAACAAAATAATCTTACGGTTGAGGAACTGTATGAAAGGGTAGTAGCATTAGGAAAGATGAGAGCCACTGCCCTACAGGTCCAGGACTCTCCTAGACCATCCTTTTCATTTTTGTAGCTGCCAAAACCACTTTTCAAGCCTGGCTCACATTAATCCTCCTGTACCCCTTACAAGCAAAAGGACAGTCTTCCTCCTCTGAGACTCTCCTCCATAGCTCCTCCCCATCTATACTGACCACAGTTCAGCGTGCACTACAGTTATTTGTGGGCACTGTCTAAACCAGCCCTTATGGTCTGGCGACAATGCTCCACAGGCAGCTCACAGGCATGGGTTTTTATTCTGGGAAACCAAGCCCTATGGGTGGGTCCCTTTATGTGTGCTGGCCTTTACAAGCTGAATCCCTGGAGTAGCTCAGGGATATGAGGTGAGGATGGGATTGGACAGATATGAGAGGGGGGCTCCCAATGATGTCGCCATCTGTTTTCTCAACAAATACAGCACCCCTAGATGGGCGAGGCCCCTGTTCTGGAGACGGTGCATCCTAGGGGGATGATACAGCAGCAGATGAGGTTGAGGGGTGACTGGTGCCATGAGATGGTTGAAAGTGATACTGAGTTAGCATTTGAGTTCAGGAAAGGTCCTCTTTAGAGGTGACATCTTAGGAGAAACGTGAAGGAAGTGAAGAGGTAGTCTGCAGGTGTCTGAGAGAACTGTATTCCAAACGAATGCAGCTCAAGTGGTGTGAGACCACTGCCCCTCAGCCATTGGGAAAGAGAGGGCTCAACAGCAAGTACCTGAGGCCCAGTTCCACCAACAGGCCAGTCATGAAACCCTACAGAGGGGAGCAACAAAAACCGAGGATGATTCTTTTATAGAGAGAGGTATATCCAGGCCAAACACGGCAGCGCAGGGATAGAATCCCAGCATTTGAGAACCTCAAGTGTATGTATGATCTCAGATTCAAGACTAGCCTGGAAAATTTAGTGAAACTTTTGCCTCAAATACATATGTACGTACGTACATACATACATATGAGGGCTGGAGCGATAGCTCAACAGAGGTCCTGAGTTCAATTCCCAGCACCCACATGGTGGTTCACAACCATCTGTAATAGGATCTGATGTCCTCTTCTAGCATGCAGGTATATATATACAGAGCACTCATACATAAAATATAAATAATTAAAAAATAACAGGAGAGTGCTAGGGAGGCATTTCATTGGTAGAGGGTTCACCTTACACTAGGCCCTGTTTGGGAAAGAGGCATGAGACACCTCAGAAAACTTGACCAGTGAGGAAGCAGCAAGACACTGTGAGAACACGGTGCCTGTGGAGTCAGAACCAGACATGCTGCCTGCCAGACCTCAGTTTCCTCAGCCATTCAGTGATGATACCAATGGCCCTGTCTGCTATCCCCTTAATCCTCTGTGACAGGGATTGTTTGGTGTGAACGACGGGATTTTTATGGGCCAAGTTCAGGCAGCTTAAGTGTGGCAGTACCCAGTCTTCTCACTTTGAAAAGCCCCTTTACAGTGTTGTGAGATCCCTGGGAGCAGGACAGAGTCAGACAGCCCAGACAACGTGTGTTCTCTGCTTTATCTCCTGCAGCTGCCTCCGGGAACTGAAGGATTGCCAGGCAACCCTGCTCCTTGAACCTCCATAGGCACCAAAGGAACCAGGCCCAGCCACTCAAGATCATGGTTGGGCTTCAGCCTTCAGAAGTGCCTCCGACAACTGTTGTGAAGTTCCTAGGGGCTGGCGCTGCAGCCTGTTTTGCTGATCTCCTCACCTTCCCCCTGGACACTGCCAAGGTCCGCCTGCAGGTGGGTGCCTTTGGCCAGTGATTGTGATTCATGAGGAAGGAGGGGCTGCTTCTGTGCAGCATCAGCCAGATGCCAACTTCCTCACACAGAGTCAGGGGAAGGCCACTCCACACACTGCTTTGGTCCCCACCACCAACCCTCAGGACCAAAATAATCCAAATACCTAGATATGATGTGGCTCTTTACAGCTTACCTACCCCTGCTTTGTAAACTGTAAAGGGTAACATAAAAGTAAGGCAGTAATGGTGTGGGCTTGGGTGAGTACTATCAATCTACTATAAGATGGAAGGCAAACCAACCGCTCCGGTGTGCCAAGGAGATACATCAGTGGGAGCGGCTTTGTGAACTGCACCGTGCTGCACACGCAGCCATTTTGACCCTGGTGTGGTAATTACGTTAGTTCTCGGACCCTGCAGGGGTTCTGCACACACACCCCTCCTTCCCCAGTCACCCATCAGCTCCTCAGGCCCTGCACTTGTCCCTCAGATCCAGGGGGAGAACCCAGGGGCGCAGAGTGTACAGTACCGCGGCGTGCTGGGAACCATCCTGACCATGGTGCGCACTGAGGGTCCCCGCAGCCCCTACAGCGGGTTGGTTGCTGGCCTGCATCGTCAGATGAGTTTTGCCTCCATTCGAATTGGCCTCTACGACTCTGTCAAACAGTTCTACACTCCCAAAGGAGAGGACCGTGAGTGCCAGCACCAGGGACACCCAGGGGTGCGTGGGAGCTCAGCTGACCTGTGGATCAAGGACATGGAGTGGTCCAACAAGGAGAGCTGGACGCGGGGAAACTGGTGATAGACACTGGCAGGATTTTGACGGTGTTAAGGACTCACGGTTCTCTCTGCCATCTCCAGACTCCAGCATCGCCATCAGGATTTTAGCAGGCTGTACCACGGGAGCCATGGCAGTGACCTGTGCCCAGCCTACAGATGTGGTGAAGGTTCGATTTCAAGCCATGATACGCCTGGGAACTGGAGGCGAGAGGAAATACAGAGGGACTATGGATGCCTACAGAACCATTGCCAGGGAGGAAGGAGTCAGAGGCCTGTGGAAAGGTAAACATGATACCCTTGGGCAGAGCTTTCCTATCCTGAGGACTGAGACAGGGAACCCAGCAAGCAGGAACTCCCAAAACATAGTTCTCCCAAAGAACACCCAAATACAATACCCCACCTGCCACAGGACCTCAAATATTGTTCACCTTACCAGTCCTCCCCTGCGTAGGCCAGCCTGAGAGAGACAGAAATGAACACAGGGTGTCCCCTCCTCCTGGGTTTACTGCAGAGGAACTAAGGAGGCCAAGGTGCAGCTTATATCACAGGCAGGGGACCAGGAGGCAGGCCAGAGGTGGAAGAGGCTAAGCTGGATCCAAAAATCACTTGGTTTCAAAGGCCAAGATGTAGGGACAGAAGGGGAAAGCCTTCAGAGGACAGAGCAGAAACAGAAGCATGGAGGAGCACAGCTGTGGAGCTGCAGTGAGATGAGTGAGGGACTTCCTTGGGAATGAAGACTGTAGAGTCCCCTGTGTTTAACCCTTGGCAAATGCCAGAATCCCTCCTGCACTTGGACCACCATTCCCATGAATCTTTGCAGGAGAAAAATGGCCCTGTGGTGTTTGAGAGTAGGACACCCCAGTCACAGTGCTGCCAGTGCACTCTCTTGCTGGTGTCCCACACATGCCAAGGCTGTCCTCTCCTGGGTGAATCTTGCCTCCCAGGGTCCTGTCATTCATTCTGTCACTGTCCTAGGGACTCAGCTTCCCTCTTCCATGAAAAATTTCCTTTCCTGACTGCTCTGGGTCTCCGGGAGGCATGTTGAAATGTTGACAGAGTGCAAATTATGCCCGCCAAGCAATGGGCATCTGTGAAGGTACAGGAGTTTGATAGCTGATAACTACAGAAGGAAAGTGGGATCTACTTGGCTGAGGTGTGGTCCTCTGGCCAAGTCCACTGCTATAGAGCTCAGTACCCAAGCTGGAGCATTGTATTCATCCGTCCTCCCTGCCTTCCTAACAGGGACTTGGCCCAACATCACGAGAAACGCCATTGTCAACTGTGCTGAGATGGTGACCTATGACATCATCAAGGAGAAGCTGCTGGACTCTCACCTGTTCACTGGTGAGAGTGGGTAGAGAGACAGGAGTGGGTACCACTCAGAGGCATCAGGGATCCAGAAAAACAGTGCAAGGAGCAGTACCCAGTTCAGGATTGTGATGAGGAAAGAGGCCTAGGCTAGAGGCCAGAGCCCTGGGTTCCAGGGCCAGCACCATACTCAGTGTATTTGTGACAGTCACTTGCCTTCTCTGACTTCAGTTTCCTAGAAGAAGAAAAAAAAACTACACAGCTTTCTTACTCAGAAATGAGAGATGCTAGGTTCTAGCTTGTGAAGACTAACCAAGAGCTGAGTACTGTGCTCCGGGTCAAGGTTGCGCGGGAGGTGTCCAGTGCTCCCTCTGCAAAGCTTACAACCTACTCCATTCCTGGAATTTGCTCTTCCCTCCCCTTCTACAGACAACTTCCCCTGTCACTTTGTCTCTGCCTTTGGAGCTGGCTTTTGTGCCACCGTGGTGGCCTCCCCAGTGGATGTGGTAAAGACCAGATACATGAATGCTCCCCCAGGCAGGTACCGCAGCCCGCTACACTGTATGCTGAAGATGGTGGCGCAGGAGGGCCCCACAGCCTTCTACAAAGGGTAAGCTGCCACCTTCTGCCTCTACCACTCTTTCCAGAAAACTTGGGCTCTCTCTCTTCCTCTCTCTCTGTCTTCTCTTCTTTGTCCTTTTCTCCCTTTTTTCCTCTGATTGAGTCTCGTGAATTCCAGACCAACCTAGAATTTAGCCAACAATGACCTTGACATTTCAATCCCCCTGGCTCCACCTCTGAACCCTGCATACACACCTGGTGCAGGGGTTATACCACCACACCTGGTTTTGGGGGGTTTCTTATCCCAGAAGCCTAAGAAAAAGTAGGCCATGACTAGATAAAATTATTGTCTCCGAATGCTTTGGGCAGGGGAGATTTTCCACCCCTGCTGCCCTGACCATTCACCACCACAGTCATGGCAACGTGAGTGCCATTCTTCCACACCAACACTCAGGCTTCCTGTGCTTGCATGGAAGGATTATCATTATCACTATAATCATGTTATGTGTGGTATGTGTGTGTGTGTGTGGTGTGTGTGTGTCGTGAAGTTGGTGCCCTCCTTTTACCTTTACATGGGTTCCAGAGTTCAAACTCAGTCCAAGGGTGTGCATTCGTGTGCACAGCACCTTCACCCATGGGGATGCCTTCCTTCAACATCTGTATAATCTAATCCCAGCCACTCTTGCCAACTAGTCCAAATGCCACCTCCTCCCTCACACGTGTTTCCCTCCTCTCCCTGAACCTCAGTAGTACTATTTGATCTACTTCTAGTGTAATTTTACCTCCTA